>NC_054489.1:14178060-14494519 GCF_017639515.1 Carcharodon carcharias
ACGTTAAACTCCATCTGCTAAATTTTGGCCCATTCACCTAACCTGTCCATATCCATTTGTAAATTTATTATTTCTTCATTACAACTTACTTTCCCACCTATTTTGGTGTCATCTGCAAATTAACTATAGTACCTTCTATCCCTGAATCCAAGTCATTAATATAGATTGTAAATAGTTGGGGCCCAAGGACCGAACCCTGTGGCACCCCACTAGTTACAGCTTGCCATCCAGAAAAAGACCCATTTATCCTGACTCTCTGCTTTCTATTGGTTAGCCAGTCTTCTATCCATGTTAATATATTACCCCTAACTCCGTGTGATCTTATCTTGTGTATTAATCTTCTGTGTGGCACCTTATCAAAGACCTTCTGGAAGTCCAGATATACTACATTTACAGGATCCCCATGATCCACTTTGCTTGTCACATTTTCAAAGAATTCTAGCAAATTAGTCAAACATGATTTACTCTTCATAAAACCATGCTGACTCTGATGGATTGCATTTTGACTTTGCAAATGCCCCATTACTACTTCCTTAATAATAGATTCCAACAATTTCCTAATGATTTCCCAACTTGCACTTATATAGCACCTTTCACAAGCTCAGGATGTTCCAATGAGCTTTATAGCCAAATAAATAATTTTGGAGTGCAGTTGCTGCTGTAATTTAGGAAATGCAGTAACATCCCAAAAACAGCAATGTGACAATGATCAGATATTTTTTGGATAATAATGTTGGTTGAGGGAAAAATAAAGTCCAAATATCCAATCTACAGACCTTACATTTAACACCTTTCATTGATATTTCCCTATTTATTTGGGACCATCAGGTGGCATAGCTACGTCGTCTTTGTGAGGGTTAATTTAATCTCATAATTTCTGAGTGACTGCAGATATTTTCTTTCTGGGAAGGTTATCAATGTTGTCCTTCAAAATGGGGCAAATGCATTCGGAACTTTTGGTGTAATTAGATTGAAGGCTAAGACAGTTCCAGCTTCAGGCAGCCTGGAATTTTCTTTTACATTTACTTTTATAACGAGCTTTCATTTAGCTTTTTGACTTTGAAGATGGTGAAAATGTTATTATGTACTCCTATGGCAACCAAAGGAATGAACATCAAAGGCACCATATTGAAGAATGGTTCAAAAACAACTGTACGTACAATACTGGATAGTGAGCTTTCGAGAGTTTGTTGCAGATCAGATCAGTATTCAACATATTATATATATTATTAAGCAAAGATCCTCTGGTATTAAAATTAATAGGCACCTCCTTGTTCAAAGTGATTGTTTAACTCTCCAAGTGGTTGGCATTGCTATCTCTTCCACATGGAAATTATGGAGAGACAGTTAACCACACATGAATTGCTCACTTCATGTTAATTGGTGCCACTCATCATGATGCAAAAACTTCCTGCACAAAATATTTGAATTTGAATAAGCCCTGAGCATCAACATTTCTAGTATAAAGCATGAGCGTTATTAAATACCATCAACCGTGCGAACCTCTCAATTCAATTTCTTCCTCGAATATTGTTTATTAAGCAATAACATATAAGCTCTGCGACATTCTGAAAATGAATCACACATAAATCAGAAGTAAATATTAGGCTCCTGATCTGATCTGTCATCTGTGCTTAGTGGCCTATTCTCATGTTGGGATGTGCAGCAGTGACCACCCTACAATTGGACTTTAACACCACTGAGCTAAGTGGGTGGGAGACCAACTAGGTTTCCAGTGACCCTGATGGTAAGTACTCATGTACGGTCATTGGACAAGAACAGCCTCCCTGTCAACGTCACACATGAAAATTGTCTTCTTGAGCTAGGTCAATGAAAGCTGTTAAATGTAAGATCTGTAGAATGGATGTTTGGAATTTATTTTCCTGGGCTAGGTACCACATTGCAGCTGACACTATACCCCAGTGATGTATCAGCATCTCCACGAGAAGGGGAGAGGGGAATGGAGAACACTACCCTGTATATCTCAAATTTTGCATCTACTAGAAGCTCGTGCAGAACCACAAGTGCCTGATGAATACGATAATCAAATATTGACCTTCAGCGAAACAGCTTATCATCATGTTGTTTAGAATAACTAAGGTCCTGTGAGGGGGGAGGACTGATAAATTGGGGAATTATAATCATTTGGAGGTGCTTCAGAATAATGTCAAAATCATGTGGATGATGAAGCAACGTCATGATAATTGGACAGAGCTCAAAGTTGGTTTCTTAATATTCCTTTCTATTGACCTGTGGAATCAATCAAATATACTATCATTGGAAACAATTTAAATAATTTTTGAGAGGATAATTACCTAGGTTATGCAAAGTCACGTTAG
Source organism: Carcharodon carcharias (assembly GCF_017639515.1). Taxonomy (NCBI): domain Eukaryota; kingdom Metazoa; phylum Chordata; class Chondrichthyes; order Lamniformes; family Lamnidae; genus Carcharodon; species Carcharodon carcharias. The sequence goes on from NC_054489.1 coordinate 14,180,400, forward strand.
ACTTGAGCTCAGCTTGTTTGAGGAGAACAATGACTTTGAAATGAAAAATTGCAGGAGGACTCTAACCTCACCCACTCTAACCTGTCTCTCTCTGAACTTGCTGCACTCCGTTCTCTCAGGTCCAACCCTGACATTGTCATCAAACCCGCTGACAATGGTGGAGCTGTTGTTGTCTGACGCACTGACCTCTACCTCGCGGAGGCAGAGCGTCAACTCGCTGACACTTCCTCCTACCTCCCCCTGGACCATGACCCCACCACTGAACATCAAGCCATTGTTCCCAGGACTGTTACTGACCTCATGTCCTCTGGAGATCTTCCTTCCACAGCTTCCAACCTGATAGTCTCCCAACCTCGGACTGCCCGCTTCTACCTCCTACCCAAAATCCACAAACAGGACTGTCCCGGCAGACCGATCGTGTCAGCCTATTCCTGCCCCACGGAACTCATTTCTAGTTATCTTGACTCCCTTCTCTCTCCCCTTGTTCAGTCCCTTCCCACCTACATTCATGATTCCTCTGACACCCTATATCATATCAACAATTTCCAGTTCCCTGGTCCCAACCGCCTCCTCTTCACCATGGAGGTCTAATCCCTCTGCACCTCCATCCCCCACCTGGATGGTCTGATGGCCCTTAGTTTCTTCTTCAAACAGAGGCCCAAACAATCCCCATCCACAACTACTCTCCTCCGTCTGGCTGAACTTGTTCTCACACTGAACAATTTCTCCTTAAACTCCTCTCACTTCCTCCAAATAAAAGGTGTGGCTATGGGTACCCGCATGGGCCCCAGCTATGCCTGTCTCTTTATGGAGTATGTGGAACATTCCTTGTTCCAGTCCTACTCCGGCCCCCTCCCACAACTCTTTCTCCGGTACATCGATGATTACTTCGGTGCTGCTTCATGTTCTCATCTGGACTTGCAAAAATTTATTAATTTTGCTTCCAATTTCCACCCCTCCATCATTTTCACATGGTCCATCTCTGATACTTCCCTTCCCTTCCTTGACCTCTCTGTCTCAATTTCTGGTGATAGACTGTCCACCAATATTCATTACAAGCCTACTGACTCCCACAGCTACCTCGACTATAGCTCCTCACACCCCACTTCCTGTAAGGACTCCATCCCATTCTCCCAGTTCCTTTGCCTCCGTCGCATCTGTTCTGATGATGCCACTTTCAAAAACAGTTCCTCTGACATGTTTTCCTTCTTCCTTAACCGAGGTTTTCCACCCACGGTGGTTGACAGGGCCCTCAACCGTGTCCAGCCCATCTCCCGTGCATCTGCCCTCACATCTTCCTCTCTCTCCCAGAACCATGATAGTGTCCCCCTTGTCCTCACTTATCACCCCACCAGTCTCCGCATTCAAAGGATTATCCTCCACCATTTCCGCCAACTCCAGCATGATGCCACCACCAAACACATTTTCCCTTCACCCCCCCCTTGGCGGCATTCCACAGGGATCATTCCTTCTGGGACACCCTGGTCCACTCCTCTATCACCCCCTACACCTCAACCCCCTCCCACGGCACCTTCCCATGCAACCGCAGAAGGTGCAACACTTGCCCCTTTACTTCCCCTCTCCTCATCGTCCAAGGGCCCAAACACTCCTTTCAAGTGAAGCAGCATTTCAATTGCACTTTCCTCAATTTAATCTACTGCATTTGTTGCTCCCAATGAGGTTTCCTCTACATTGGAGAGACCAAATGCAGACTGGGTGACCGCTTTGCAGAACACCATCGGTCTGTCCGCAAGCATTACCCAGACCTCTCTGTCGCTTGCCATTTCAACACTCCACCCTGCTCCCTTGCCCACATGTCTGTCCTTGGCCTGCTGCATTGTTCCAGTGAAGCTCAACACAAATTGGAGGAACCGCACCTCATCTTCCAACTAGGCACTTTACAGCCTTCCGGACTGAATATTGAGTTCCACAATTTTAGATCATGAACTCTCTCCTCCATCCCCACCCCCTTTCCGACCCCCCCCCTTTTTTCCAAAAATTTATAGATTTTTCTTTTCCCACCTATTTCCATTATTTTTAAATGTATTTCCATCCATTGTTTATCTCTACCTTTTAGCGTATTTCGATCCCTTCCCCCCCCCCCCCCACCCCCACCCCACCCCCACTAGGGCTATCTGTACCTTGCTCGTCCTGCTTTCTACCCTTAATTAGCACATTCCTTAGATACTATCACCACGTTCAACACCTCTTTGTCCTTTTGTCTGTGACACCTTTTGGTTATCTCCACCTATCACTGGCCCTCTATCCAGCTCTACTTGTCCCACCCCCTTAAACCAGCTTATATTTCACCCCTTTTCTATTTTTACTTAGTTCTGTTTAAGGGTCATACGGAGTCGAAACGCTAACCTTGTTCCTCTCCGCAGATGCTGCCAGACCTGCTGAGTTTCTCCAGGTATTTTTGTTTTTGTTTTGGATTTCCAGCATCCGCAGTTTTTTGTTTTTATATTAAATTGCAGGAGGAGTTTGAAGTAAATACAAGGAAGAGGTCACCAAGATGCTGCAAACTGCATCTTTAGCTTCATCTGGTTTTTTAACTTTATTTTACAGCTGCATTTTTCATGGTTGAATCTGGTCGGATTTCTGTCACTTCAAATAACCACAAACAGGAAGGCAACTGTGGATGTCTCAGACCGCAAAGAAAGTAGCTGCATCTGGTAATACTTGATAGCAAGATTATAGGGGCTCTTAACTGGAGTGAAGCAACCAGGAATTGTGATGTAGTGTAACACTTAAATAAATATAATTGATTTATTTTGTGGGTTATGGACATGGCTGGTAAGGAAGACCCTCCCTCATTACCTTTGAGAAGGTGGTAGTGATGGGATTTCTTCTTGAACTCCCGGAATCTGTTGTGGAAGTATTTCCACAATGCCATTTGGTAGCAAGTTCCAGGATTTTGACCCAGTGATGTTGAAAGAAGGTCCAACTGAGGGGCGGGTGAGCGATATCTGAAGATGTACCTGCTGTCCACCTGGTGGAGATCACGGATTTGGGAGCTGCTGTCTAAGAAGCCTGGGCAAGTTGCTACAATGCATCCTTCTGCTGGTCAGCACTGCAGCCCGGTACATAGGTGGTGGCAAGAATGGATATTTAAGCTGCTTGATGGGGTGTTGATCAAGCAAGACAAATTGAGCCTCTTAAGTGTAATTGCAACTGCACCCATCAGAGCAAGTGGAGAGTTTCCAACACTCATAGTGATAGTAATAGACTTCAAGTAGAGTTAGACAGGTGGTAGGATGGGTGGACACATGTCAGATGAAAATCAATGCTGAGAAATGTGTGGTGTTACATTCTGGTAGGAAGAATGATGAGAGACAAAACAAGCTACTGTAAATAGTACAATTTTAAAGGGGGTTCAAGAAGAGAGGGACTTGTGGCTGCTGGTGCACAAACCATTGAATGTGGCAGGGCTCAGCAATAAAGCTTTATAAACAGAGTATCAAATCTAGGAAGTTATGCTAAACCTGTAAATACTGCAAGTTCAATCTCCACTGTTTAAATACTCAGACCTGGTCTGAGGCCTGAACTGTGCAGCAGTGATGGCTTTCCTGTCAGGCCAGACCAGTCAGGAGCTGGATCATGGAATAAGACCCAATCAGATAAGTTTTATCATTTTTACCATTGAGTTGGAGGCAGTGTCTCTCCCCACCAGCCACAAAGCCTGAGGCAGCCTGGAAGCCACAACTCAATTTTACATTGTTCATACAATGAATTGCCTCCTGTCGTGGCATTCACCCTCAGTCCCTTCCCCACTGCAACCCCACCCCCAAGGCAGGAAGTCCTGACCTCAAGTGCTGCCGGCCAATCGGAGGGCTGGCAGCTCTTCAGTCCCAGCAGTGCCATCGGGAGCAGTGGCCAGACACCGCTGGGACTCCAACAGCCCCCAAAGCAGCAATGATGGGGCAGGCCAGGATTGCAAGTAGGTGGGACTGGGTGTGCACCAGGGCCATTAAGACAGGTTGCAAGGAGGGTGGAATGGGAAGGTTAATCATGAAGGCGGCGTTGCGGAGTTGGGGGGGGTGTGGTTCTTAAAGCAATGCTTACTGCTTGGGGAATCTTCAATGGGCCACAGGGTATTCAATCAGGAGGGAACTTCCCACCCAACCCCCACCCTCACCAAGACCACGGGGAGGCTGCCAGAATTTGATGGGCAGTTTCCCCAGGTGGTGAAGTGCCCATCTGTACCGGTAAAGTACCAGTGCCGGCAGGAAGAGGCCCTTAAGCCGCCATATATTGGCCACTTAAGACATGCACTTAAGGGCTTAAATTGTCATGAGGGTGGGAGGGCTGTCTGGCAAAATAACAGTGAAAGCAGGAAGATAGCAGGCATGGCAGCCAGTTATTTCAACCAATTTTACACCCTTCTTCCCCCACCTAGTCCACTAGGCATCAAATTCCAGCCATCAAGTAGTCGAGTCATCATAGCACAGAAGGAGGCCATTCGGCCCATCCAGTCCCTGCCAGGTCTCTGGAGAACAATCCACTTAGTCCCATTCTCTTGTTCTATCTCTGCAGCCCTGCAAGTTTAGTTCCTTCAAGTGCCTATCCAATTTCCTTTTGAACTCATTGATTATCACTGCTTCCACTACTCTCGTATGCAGCAAGTTCCAGGTCATTGCCACTTACTGTGTAGAAAAGGTCTTCCTCACACCTCTGCCGTGTAGTTCTTACACAAAACCAGTGTTCCCCAGTCCTATTAGCAGCTAAAAGGAACAGCTCCTCTAGACTCCACACGGAAGCCTTTCAAGCCTCCCAAGCCCAGGATTCCTCACACCCCCTCCCCACCTCGATCGTGTCAAGAGCCTCACCCCCACTCACCTGAATGCCGGGGACCATTCCTGGGGGTCACCGGCTGCAGTCTACTCCTGCCTGAATTTCTGCCATCAGGCCAAAGGGTACATCTGACAGGATTCAGATGGGAGTCGGAGAACATTTGTCCAGGTTGCTGGACTCCCCAGCACGCCTGGCACTTCAAGACCCATGCACGCCGTACCCTCAACTTAAAATTGGGGCCAATGCAAGAACATTATTGGAAAGACAGAAAGATTTAATGGCTTTACCACTGATATTTCTGAATTCAGATAGAACAAAACTTATTCTACCCTATCCTTTTTTGCCTACTAATTGAATGCAATGCAGCTGTTCCTACTTAAGTTTGACTTCAATGATATACAATCTGGCCTGAAATGTTCAGATAATATCATCATGGCTAGGCCTGGCTGGTAGCCCATGAAATTCTTATGGTCTAGTCAGGGGACCCAGTGCCAGAAACCCTTCGAGGGCCTCTTGTCCATGACAACATATTTACCCATCGTCCTTGGCAAGAATTGCAGGTGTTCTGTACAGCCAAGGCTCGGATTCATTTCAAAACTTTTATATTATTACATTTTGGTTCTTGGAGAAAGGAAGAATGTCAGTGTTAGGGACAGACTTCACCCTTTCTTAGGAAAACAGTCAAGGACCATATCTACAGCAAAACTCCTGTCTCTACGCCCCTCACATGGCAACACGTCTTTACCCCAAATCTTGGAATTCCCAGAAGGAGCAAACAGTAAAAACTGAGAAATAGAATACTGGTTCAAACTGGTCTTGTATACCCTAAAATGGAACACCAGTAAAAAAAATGGGAAATAAAAGTAATGGTCTGAACTGTTTTTCCCTTCTGGTTTGGAACTCATCTTGATTTGGTGTAATGTTTTTTTTCATTTCCTGCATCAGTGGTTTCTATGACCTAGAGTCGTAGAACAGAGAAACAGGCCCTTTGGCCCATCGTGTCTGTGCCGGCCATCAAGCCCCTATCTATTCTAATCCCATTTTCCAGCACTTGGCCCATAGCCCTGTGTGCTTTGGTGTTTCAAGTGCTATATCTAAATACTTCTTAAATGTTGTGAGGGTTCCCGCCTCTACCACCCTCTCAGCCTGTGTATTCAGATTCCGCTCTCTGGGTGAAAAAAATTTCCTCAAATCCCCCCTAAATCTCCTGCCCTTTACCTTAAATATATACCTCCTGGTTATTGACACCTCCGCCGAGGGGAAAAGTTTCTTCCTATCTACCCTACCTATGCCCCTCATAATTTTGTATACCTCTATCAGGTACCCCCTCAGCCCTCTATGCTTTAAGGAAAACAACCGTATTCAGTCTCCCTTCATAGCTGAAACGCTCCAGCCCAGGTAACACCCTGGTGAATCTCCTCTGCACCCTCTCCAGTGCAATCACATCCTTCCTATAGTGTGGCGACCAGAACAGCACACAGTACTCCAGCTGTGGCCTAACTAGCATTTTATACAGCTCCAACATAACCTGCCTGCTCTTATATTCCATGCCTCAGCTAATAAAAGCAAGCATCCCATATGCCTTCTTAATCACCTTATCTACCTGTGCTGCTGCCTTCAGGGATCTATGGACATACACACCAAGGTCCCTCGGATCCTCTGTACTTCCTAGGGTCCTACCATTCATTGTGTATTCCCTTGCTGTGTTAGTCCTCCCAAAATTCATCACTTCACACTTCTCACCTCTTGGTGAGACAGCAAACTCAGAAGTGATCTTTTTGGCAGACTGAATATACCACCCCACACAGGCACCCCTCACCCCACCCACCCATTCCCCCCCCCACCCCCCGCTCCAGTTTGTCCGGCTTTCAAGGGTCATAGTAATTTACATGTATGAGTCAGGCTCTTAGTTTCACTAAAGGATGGACCTCTGGTGCAGGTAGGTGTGTCATGGTGTCAGCTGTGGCTTAGAGGGCAGCACCCTGGCAACAGCTTCAAAAAGCTGTGGGTTCATATACCACTCCTGAGACTTGAGCACAAAATCTAGGATCTGACACACTAGTGCAGCGTTGAGGGAGTGCTGTGTTATCAGAGGTGCTGTCTTTTGGATGAAACTTTAGACCCACGTCCTGCCTGTCCTCTCTGGTGAATGTAAAAGTTCTTCCCAGCATGTTGGCCAGCTCTATACCCCTCAACCAAAACCACTAGAAACAGATTATCTACTCATTATCGTCTTGCTGTTTGTGGGAGCTTGCTGTGTGCAAATTGGCTGCCGTGTTTCCTATATTGCGAAAGTGGCTACACTTCAAAAAGTGCTTCATTGGCTGTAAAGTGCTTTGGGACGTCCAGAGGTCATGAAGGGTGTTTAATAAATCTGAGTTTGACAATTCAATTTTCATCTGCATCTGGAAGAAGGCTGATGACCTGTGTGTAGCTTCCAAATTTGCTAAATAAACAACTAAAATTTTGAGGGCCTGGTACCATGGCGATCGACTGAACCCCTTCCAGCCCTTTCAAATGTAAACCACTCTTCCAGGCTCCTTGGCAACACGAGATTCCAGGAATGCACAGGCATTCCTGCCTCCAAACCCTTGGCACTGATGTTAAAATACATTGGATGATATATTTGTCATTTACATCCCCTTGAATACATGGGCCAGAAGTGAGACATGGTAAAAGGACAGAGATAGTGAGGTGATACTGCCACCTTATTAAACGTTGGTGCGACAACATTTAGAATTGTGTCCATAGTTCTGGACGCCACAGTTCAAAAAGGAGATTGCAGTTATTGAACATGTCCGGAGGAGAGTAACCAGAATGGTTGAGGGGATAGAGCGATTGGAATTGAGCATGTTCTCCCTGGATAAGAGTAAGTGGCAGGTGATATGATGCTGTAATTTAGAATTCTGAAGGACTACATAAAGTAGACCAGAGCAGGATATTTACATAGGATTACATTGGATATATAGCACAGAAACTGGCCACTTGGCCCAACATAGTTCATACCCTCATTTATGATCCACTCAAACCTCCTCCCATCTCTCTTCATCTAACTCTATCAGCATAACCCTCTATTCCAGTGCTTCCCAAAGCATTTTCCAAAACAACCCCATTTTAACACTTGAAAATTAAAGCAACCCCAGACTCCAGCAAAAACAAACACCGATAGAGCGGCATAGTACCCTTCAATATATAATCATTAAAGTTGGAGTATTATAACGCATGATATAATTGCACAAATTTGTGTTTCTAAAGTACTTAATTTTATGTACTCACCAGTCAATTACTTTATTGGAGCCACTCCAGCTCATGAACCTTGGCCAGGAAGCAGTGGAAGTGCAGGTTGAGGGTCTTGAGGTGACTCCTGTTGCAGCCCAGGTGGTTTCACAGCGCCATGGTGAGAGGATTGTGGGGGCAACTCAGCACTGGGGGCATTGCTGCTGGGTTCACGCCTGGGGCCAGGATTCAAGGTTTAGTGAAGCAGAGACACCAATGGACAAGCAGAGCAAGGGCAGGGCTGGACCTCACCTGGACATTTGTGCTGGTATGAGGCGCAGTCTTGGAGGAAGGGGGAGCTTGTGATCCCATTCACTCTTTCTGCGACCCCAATTGGAGTCGCAATCCATTGTTTGGGTACTGCTGCTTTTATTCCTTTCTCCCCCATGTGCCCCATAGCCACCCCTTAAGTCCATCTATACTAATTGCTTCAACTGCTCCCCGTGGTAAAGAATTCCACATTCTTACCACTCCCTGAGGCAAGAAGTTGCTGCCGAATCCCCTATTTGATGTTTTGGTGACTATCTTATATTCGTGTCCTCTAGCTTTGCTTTTCCCTTTATTTCATATTTTTTACTTTTTTATTTCTATAATTTTCCATTTTATTTTATATATTTTGTATTTAACTTTATATCATACCTGTTGAAAGGGTCATCGACCTGAAACATAAACTCAGTTTCTCTCTCCACACTTGTTATCTGACCTGCTGGGTATTTAGAGCTTTTTCTGTTTTTATTCCTTTGGAACCTATCCCTGTGTTTGAGGGGTAAATTCAAAACAATGGGTGGAGTTACAACCGCACACGATGGGAATGGGGGAACTAAATTTGTAAATATGTGAAACCTGATCACAACCTGCAACGAAAGCACGCACTTCAGGTTTAACTTTGGGAGGTTTGGGGTTTGTTGAAGCTCTTCAGTGATTTTAATATGTTAATGAGACTACATTTCTAAGTTTTTAAGGGGTATTAAATTTAATGGTCATGGCGGGTTTCCAGGGCTTGGGAAACCCGGAAGCTGAAGGAAGGTGAGAAACACCTGCTCTCGCAGATTTTCCGGCACTGCTTGTGGGGCAAGAACAGCATGAGTGCTTACCATTGGCCCCTCAAGCAAATCCTCTGCCTTAATGTTTCCACCAACCGCCCACCCCCCCCACCCCGGAACTGCCGTCTCCCTCCCAACCGCGGCAACCTCACCCCTCCATGACTTCTCATTCCCTTCTCTCTGCAGCATTCAAAGCTCCCAGCTAACCCCTAATCTTCTCCGATTGTAACCTTCTACTGAAGATCTTCTTGCTCAGCATTGGCCTGCCTTTCAATCTGGAAAACTTGGAAATGAAGCAAAAATATTCTCATGTGGTCCTGCTGCTAAATGCTAATGATTCCGGGGATGAAGAACTGTGGCTATGAGGATAGATTGGAGAGGTTGGGACTGTTTTCCTTGGAGAAGAGAAGGCTAAGTGGAGACTTGATAGAGGTATTCAAGATCCTGAGGGGTATGGACAGGGTAAATAGTGAGAAACTGTTCCCACTCAAGAGAACATCAAGCACTAGAGGGCACAGATTCAAAGTAATTGGCAAAAGGTGTAAATATGATGTGAGGAAAAATTTTTTCACCGAGAGGGTGGTTGGAGTCTGGAACAAACTTCCTGAAAGGGTGGTGGAGGCAGGTTCGATCGAGGTATTGAAAAGAGAATTGGATTGCTACCTGAAAAGAAAGAATGTGCAAGGTTACGGGGATAAGGCCGGGGAGTTGGACTAGGTGGAATGTTCTTTCAGAGAGCCAGTGCAGACTGGATGAGCTGAATGGCCTCCTTCTGCACTGTAGAGATACTGTAATACTGTGATCATGACCAGACAATCTGTTTTTGTGAAGCTGATTGAGGGATAAATATTGGCTGGGACAGCAGGAATAACTCCACTGCTCTTCTTTGAAATAGAGCCATGGGATCTTTTCTGTCCACCCAAGAGGGCAGATGATGCCCCAGTTTAAAATCTCACTCAAAAAGCAGCACCATTAACAGTGCAACATTCCCTCTGTGCTGCACGGGGGTGTAACCTTGCCTTTTTGTCCACTAGGTCCTGCAGTAGGTTCTGGCAGCATAGGTGCAGCCAGAAACAGAGTTAATGGGAGGAATTTTGCGCTTGGTGGACGGGCAGGCCCCACTGGCTCGACAGTGGGCGGACAGCTGACCACCACCACCGAAACGGGGCCCGCCGCCATTTTGAGTGGGCAGGCCAATTAAGGCCCACCCAGCAGCCTGCCCGATGGGAAACGCTATACACTTCCTGTGCGGGGGAGGGGGTGGGGAGGGAGTCCCCATACGTCAAAGTGTGTTCTTTCGCACATGTGCACGAAACTAAGTGCTGCCTCAGGGAGATCACTGACAGTGTAAAAAACATTAAAAACAGAAAGATAAAAATATTATTAACATGTCCCCCTCATGTCACACGAGATGGGACATATTAATAAGGAGGACTTTAACTTTATGAAACTTTTTAAAAACAGACATGAAACTTCGTCCCGTCAGTGGATGTTTTATCAGAAGCCCATTGGGGCTCCTGGCCTACCCGCCAGCCTTAAGGTTGGACGGGCAGGGTCTTTAATTATCTTAATTATCCTGTCAACGGCCTCAATTGGCTGATTTCGCTGTCCACCCGCCTTCCTAAAGATTTAAAGGGACTGGGATGATGTCGGGGGTTCCTCTTGACACCATCCCACGCCATTTTCCCGTCGGCGAGCGGGCCCCACCCCCAAAATCGCCCACGGGAAAATTCTGGCCCATGTTTTGAGTCCATTGTGACTCTTCTACGGAACTGGAGATGCTCCGAAGAAGAGCCATGTTGGACTTGAAACGTTAACTCTCAGATGCTGCCAGATCTACTGAGTTTTTCCAGAACTTTCTGTTTTTATTTTCGAATCCAGAACCTTCTGACTCAAAGAATAAGAATGCTACCAACTGAGCTACAGCTGACAGTCATGCAAACATATTAACTTGTATCAGAGTCAGAGCTGGATGATTCAAAGCACTGTACAATCCTTCAAGCCAGAGCATGGTGTGAAGCGGGAATTATAGGGAAGGAATTTTAGTTTGGTGGGCACGTGACATCGGCAGGCCCAGGAGTGGCCAGGGAATGGACCGCCAACCTCGACCAGCCCCCAACAGCGATTTCATACTGGCTGACCAATTAACGACCAGCCAGCATCAAAGGCACACTGAAACGCTGAGCGCTGCTGGGGTGGGGTGGGGGGGGGCGGGGTGGGTAGGAGGAGGGTGGGCGCTGACATCAGCGCGGGAGCGGATGAGCGCAGAATAAAAGCTCCCTGAAGGCAGAGAGCTGGCTCAGGGAGCTGAAGAATTTAAAAGCAGTAACTAAAGATTTTAAAATGCAGAGAAAAACGTCCGGGCGTCCGAATCAATCACTTGAACATACAGATGATGGAAATTCCGTCCAGGCACTTTAATTTTTTTGAAATGAATAACGGAAATCTCATCCCGCCCTCGGATGAGGTTTCATCAAAAACAGAAAGTCCGCCCGGCAGATTCGACCGTCCGCCAACCGGAAGTTTGGACGGACCACGAAAAATCAGAGTCAACTGGAACTTTAATGGGCTTAATTGCCCTCCTAATTGTCGGCGCTTCCAACTTTTGTGTGCACCCGCCAACCGAAACATCGCAAGTGCGCGGGATGACATCGGGACCCTTGCCCGACATCACCACGCCCTATTTTACGTTGGAATGGATCGGGTGCCCGCCCACAAGCCAAGCTAAAAATTCTGCCCATAATGTTGCCGATGGAGTTTCATTACCTATTGAAAAGGTGAGGGAGGTAATGGTCCCATAGCTATGTTGCAATTTAAAATTATGCTTTTATTCAATTATGTGGTTGGACTTCAAATTGCTTCAATGAGATATTAAGGATAGAATTATCCAGTCTGTAGCTATCATGGGTATTTTGTTGGAAATAATTACATGTAACTACTGCCAGATATTACTGTACAATTTTCTCCTCTTTCACCTATTATTGTAATAAGCCCCAACATCAACTGGTGTACAAGATGTAATAATGTGAAATAAATTACTTTTACCCAGAAATAACACAACTGCCCTGGTTACTTTCTTTCCAGGCAGTAGCTGAACTTGCAGCACTCACCAAAACCCCATAAAGATATTGGCAGCAATTTAGAGAGCAGGAGCTTCAGGTTGGAAGTGGAGGGATTCATTAAGAAGGGTGTAATAGTCTTTGGAAAGGCCAACTATCTGAGCTAAGGTCAGTCCAAAAGAACAGGCTCAAGTCTCAGAAACCGAGATGGATGCAAAGCAAGGAAGGAAAAAAAATTGGCTGAATGACTTCATCATGAATTTTGGTTTTGGAGTCTACAGCGCAAAAACAGGCCATTAGGCCCAGCTAGTCTATGCTGGCTATAACGAGCCTCCTCCTACCCCCCTTCATTTAACACTATCAACATATCTTTCTTTTCCTTTGTCCCTCATGTGCTTCTACTTAAACTCACCTATGCTACTTGCCTCAGTATTCTTTGTAGTAGCAAGTTCAACATTGTTACCATTCACTGAGTTCCTGAGTTTTTCATTGGGTTTATTGATGGCTATCATTTGGCTGACCTTTGGTATTGGTCTTCCCCACAAGTTGAAACATTTTCTCTACATCCATCAACAAAGTGCTTTTGGAATTTTAAAGATTGGTCCTCCCCACCAACGAATCCCGCCACTGGCAGGGCTGGAAAACCCTGCCCAGAGGCTTGGAATAGGAACGTGATTTTTGAGATAATTTTTGGGGAACTGGCAACCTAGTTGGTCGGTTGAAAATCCAAATGTTACTCGTTTTCCTATTGAAGATTAAAAATCTTTCAGTTGTAAAATTAAGCAGAATGCATTTTTTTTTTAAAATGAGAAGTTCAACATTTCAAAGGGAAACACACCACATTCTCTTCCAAATACACCAGATCCCTCATCTGCACGACAGCCTTATCCCAAATTAACCCCTCGCCCGATACCACACCCTCTCCCCAACCCGCTACACCTCCTGCCACTACCACACCCTTTCCCCAAACATCACACCTCCTCCAACCATGCTACACCCACTCCCCAACACACCATGCTCTCTCCCAACACACCACACCCTCTCCCCAACACACCACACCCTCTCCCCAACACACCACACCCTCTCCCCTAAACACTACACCTCTTCCACCACACCACACCCACTCCCCAACACACCATGCTCTCTCCCAACACACCACACCCTCTCCTCAACAACAACACACCCTCTCCCCTAAACACTACACTTCCTTCCACCACACCACACCTACTCCCCAACACACCATGCTCTCTCCCAACACACCACACCCTCTCCCCAACAGACCACACCCTCTCCCCAACACACCACACCCTCTCCCCAACACACCACACCCACTCCCCAACACACCACACCCTCTCCCCAACAGACCACACCCTCTCCCCAACAGACCACACCCTCTCCCCAACACACCACACCCTCTCCCCAACACATCACACCCACTCCCCAACACACCAGACCCTCTCCCCAACAGACCACACCCTCTCCCCAACACACCACACCCTCTCCCCAACAGACCACACCCTCTCACCAACACACCACACCCTCTCCTCAACAACAACACACCCTCTCCCCAACACACCACACCCTCTCCCCAACACATCACACCCACTCCCCAACACACCATGCTCTCTCCCAACACACCACACCCTCTCCCCAACAGACCACACCCTCTCCCCAACAGACCACACCCTCTCACCAACACACCACACCTTCTCCCCAACAGACCACACCCTCTCCCCAACACACCACACCCTCTCCCCAACACATCACACCCACTCCCCAACACACCACACCCTCTCCTCAACAACAACACACCCTCTCCCCAACACACCACACCCTCTCCCCAACACATCACACCCACTCCCCAACACACCATGCTCTCTCCCAACAGACCACACCCTCTCCCCAACACACCACACCCTCTCCCCAACACACCACACCCACTCCCCAACACACCATGCTCTCTCCCAACACACCACACCCTCTCCCCAACACACCACACCCTCACCCCAACACACCACACCCTCTCCCCAACTCACCACACCCTCTCCCCAACACACCACACCCTCTCCCCAACACACCACACCCACTCTCCAACACACCATGCTCTCTCCCAACAGACCACACCCTCTCCCCAACACACCACACCCTCTCCCCAACTCACCACACCCACTCCCCAACACACCACACCCTCTCCCCAACACACCATGCTCTCTCCCAACACACCACACCCTCTCCCCAACACATCACACCCTCTCCCGAACACATCACACCCTCTCACCTAAACACCACACCCACTCCCCAACAGACCACACCCACTCCCCAACACACCACACCCACTCCCCAACAGACCACACCCTCTCCCCAACACACCACACCCACTCCCCAACAGACCACACCCACTCCCCAACACACCACACCCTCTCCCCAACACACCACACCCTCTCCCCAACAGACCACACCCTCTCCCCAACACACCACACCCTCTCCCCAACACACCACACCCTCTCCCCAACAGACCACACCCTCTCCCCAACAGACCACACCCTCTCCCCAACACACCACACCCTCTTCCCAACAGACCACACCCTCTCACCAACACACCACACCCTCTCCCCAACACACCACACCCACTCCCCAACAGACCACACCCTCTCCCCAACACACCACACCCTCTTCCCAACAGACCACACCCTCTCACCAACACACCACACCCTCTTCCCAACAGACCACACCCTCTTCCCAATAGACCACACCCTCTCCCAACACACACAAATGCACCATCAACTTTGTTGCTTCAGCATGGGGAACTCCCTCTTCAGGCTTTTATGCAATTATGTTTCTCTTTGCTCCAATAAAGGGAAGGAATGTGAGGTATGCCAAGAGCTTACATTACAAACTGTTTAATTCATCGGTTCTGCGTGTCAGCTGCCTATGTACAGGGCACTCCCTCGGTTGTCAGTGTTTAGGGGGCCTCAGTGTTTCTTCGAAGAGTTTAGTCAGTTTTTGTTAGTTTCCTAGCTCAGCTTGTGTGTAAACACCTGCCAGAGAGCAGGCGTTGAGAAGTATTGACATGGGGCACAGCTGCCTCCCAATGACCAATGTGCTGTGTTTGGCCTGTCCTCTGTCCACCCCCCCCAACTGTTTAATTGTGTGCACCAGAACAATTATGTAGATGTGGGGTGTGTGGGAGTATTTGAGTGGGGCAGTTAGAAGTGGAAGGATATTAACCTGTTTTAAAGTGGACAAATGCAATGAGATTAGCCATTTTATAAAATTTAAAATTATTTGCAGACACTAAAGACAGTACAAATGCGCTCAGATTAAAAAGTACAAGTCTGTTGTTTCCAACATCACCTTCTTGTAAACTTCATTTTCCCCTTTTTAATTGAAGACTCTGAAGCTAATTTATTTACATGAAATGTCACCTGAAGCTCTTTAAAATAGAGGATTATATATCGGACTGCAGAAGCTGTGACAGTAATATTAAAATTTCTTCATTCCGATACTCCTGTGCAACCTTCAAATTGTTCTTGAGGGGAAATCTTATTACAATTCAATTAATTTGTTGCATTGAATTCTATACAGAAATAATGGCAGAATGGCCTCACATACTGTGTCCCATGGTTATTCTATGAATGTTCCAGATGGTGTTTAACTACATTCCAGATTTCTATCTGACCAAACTCAATTTCAAAAGGAAAGATGCTTATCGTCATCCAGGGAGCTTTCCTGTAAAATTGGACAAAGGCTTTTCTTTAATTATTTTGGGCCCCAGTGCCGCAGAAGATTAATGCCCTGTAAATTTATGGTCTTTAATAGTGTAAATCTGAGGTGGAAATCTACAGTAGGTAGCCACAATGTGACCGGTATGAGATGCATCAGGAATGGCCAGGAAGAGGTTGGGCCCGTCTTGAAATGAGATTTGGAATATGAGATACAGACTTCGATGTATGTTTTCCCACAAAGATAATCCATCCCTATATGGGAGACGTTCCTGCAGGCATTACCCACATAGGAGACAAATGCACCAAGTTCATTTAAGAATAGCATACAGTATATTTAGAAATCATCTGTGGTTCTCTTCAATTTGGCTGTTACTATGAAGAAAAAGTCTGTGAGCAAGCAAAGCGTAATACTTTTGGGTTAACTGCCCCTCCAGCCTTGCCAGTCTATAGCTGCTACAAGTGGTTTCAGTCCCACTAAAATCCACTTTCCCGGTTTGTAGAGAGAAACTAAAATAAAAATCCGCCAAAATTCCCTCTCCCGATTATTATCTAATGACCCCACACGTGGGGACATGTTTCCCTTATTTTTAAAATCTTTATTTTTCATTCTAAAATTCTTCAGCTCCCTGAGGCAGCTCTGGGCCTTCAGGGGGCTTTCAGTGTGCGCTCCCCTGCGCCTGCGCAGACTTCAGCGCTCGCGCTCCTCCCGCCCCCATCCCCGGCAGAGCTGAGGCCTTCCGCGTGTTCCATGTCTGCCACGCCCACCTGACGAACGGAAGGTCCTACCCGTGAAGAATGATTGTGTGTGATTATGTACTGCAGGGCTGCCAATATTCATAGGACCACAGCTTAGAAAGAATCGCTGCCTTGAAAATAGCAGGCGACGAGAGGTAGAGAACATTAGGAGATAAATTACTTAAAAGAATTAATTTTACTCAATATTTCATCTCTGTGGAAACAAAGAGGTCCTACAGTTGCTCAACTGACTTGGTGAGCCTTTGACCCCGCCAAGACCATCAAGGGGAGAGTCACAAGGATAAGAGTTGGGAATCTATGGTGTGAGATCCCACTCTTTGGGCGGGGTTTTCTGCACCCGCCCCACCACCCCCACCGCTGGGATTGTCCGGTCCTGCCGCAAGTCAATGGGCTACTGGCTGGGGCGTCACCTCGCCAATGGCGGGGGTGGGTGTGGGGGGGGTGGTGGGGGGTGGCGGTGGGGCCGGGGGGTGGGCGGTTGGGGGGAGGGGTCCCACCCGTGATGGGAGCTGGAAAATCCCGGCCCTAGGGTCTCATTTGGGATCCAGTACCTGATGAAGGGGGTTGAGTTTGGACTTACCAGGTGCCCAGCTTGGATGAAAGCAGAAAATGCTGGAAATATTCAGCAGGCCCCACACTAGCTGTGAAGAGAGAAACCTTTCATCAGATCTCTGAAACATTGGGCTGAATTTTACATTGGGGACGGGATTTTACATTGGTGGAGGTGGCGGGGTGAGAATTACCTTGAGGGGGCCTTTGATGGGAGCCAGAAACGAAGGGACACCTCTCCCATGCCCAGTCTCCAATCCCACTAGGCTTCACCTGGTGGGCTGGACACTTGATGTCAATCTCCCCCACCGTAGGTAAAATCCCACTGGTGGTGGGAAGAGGCCCTTGAGTGGTTATTAATTGGTGACTGAAGGGAGTGGGCCACCTGACGCCACCCCCCCCCCCCCAACCCTCCACCACCAACCCCCCCCCACCCCCCCCACCCCCCACCAACAACTACCGCACTCCCCCCCCCACCACCCCCCCCCAACCCCCTCACCACCACCCCCCCACCCCCTCGCTTGCTGGTAAAATCGTAGCAGGGATGGGGGCTGCAGGTAGGTGGAGGCATGATGCCACTATCCTGGGATTTGTTTATTGGGCGAATTTGTGTGACCCTTTTGCACCAGGTTGTTTACCAGAGAGCTGGACCCTTCACTGTCTAACCGACAGTGAAATATATGGGGCAAAATTCTCCGTTTGTCGGGCAGGCGGCCGATTGCCGCTGGAGAAACAGGCCGTGCCGCCATTTTCTGCGGGCGGCCAATTAAGGCCCTCCCTGCGGGTAAGCGACTCCCGCGGAGAACGGGAAAATAGTCAAGGGGACGGGCGGCCTCAGACTGCCTGGTTCCAATGGGGAACCTGCATCCTGTATTAAGAGTGGCCAGGCAGCCTGCTTGAGGCAGTGCACCTTGGCCACTCGGGGAGAGAGGGAGGGAGGTGCGAGTGGACAGCAGCATGAGCAGGAGGAGGGGGGGCAGGCTGCAGGAGAGGCCAGCAAGGGGCCTCTGTGCCCCCCCCGATTTTCTGATGCCTGCCTTGCTGTCCTCCTGCAAGAGGTGTCTAACCATCGGCACATTCTGTATCCGGAGAATGGGAGGAGGTGGGTGACGCTGTAAGTGCCCATGATGATATGCGGCGCACTGGGACCCAGTGCAGGAAACGATTCAATGATTTGCTGCGCTCTGGACGGGTGAGTAACATGTCGGTATTGACCATTTGACCAAGAAGGCAGCCTTAGCCTTTGAGCCCCCCCAACCATGTCTTGCTGTCGTTACTGCAGAGGGCATCTGGCGCACACTGGGTGGGCAAATGGGTACTGACCATACTTACATCAGCCTTAGAGGTTGAGAAGAAGAAGGGTTCTCCCTGCAGCATATGTTGGTGTTTGTGGTATTTGAGTAGTCTGGGGGCAACCTGCAGGCGAGGCAGCTGGACACATACTCAGAACTCCAACTCATGTCATATTGATGGTGATGAGATGGTGCAAGGGGAGCCTCAAGGTGTTTAGGCCAAATGCCATCTGCTGGTGCTGCAGTTGTTGCGCCTCCTTGCCATGGACACAAAGACCCGTGTGTTATTCATTGTGATGGACGCCGAATGTGTCCAAGGTGGCCGTTGGGGAGGGGGTTGGGAGCAGCCGTACTATCTTCTGGGGACTGATCACCAGCAATGTGGACTGGAGCTGCTGGAGGCCTCAGATGGGCCACTGTGGTTGGGGTGCGGCGTGTGCACGCAGAGTACATGAGTGATCAGCCCCAATAAATCCTCTTCTTTGTTTTGCAGGCAAAAAGCCAACATAATGCCCGGGAGCGCCAAAGGACTGGAGGTGGGCGTGCCAGAGGACTGGAGGTGGGCGTGCCAGAGGACTGGAGGTGGGCGTGCCAGAGGACTGGAGGTGAGCGCGCCAGAGGACTGGAGGTGAGCGCGCCAGAGGACTGGAGGTGGGCGCGCCAGAGGACTGGAGGTGGGCGCGCCAGAGGACTGGAGGTGAGCGCGCCAGAGGACTGGAGGTGAGCGCACCAGAGGACTGGAGGTGGGAGCGCCAGAAGACTGGAGGTGGGCGCGCCAGAGGACTGGAGGTGGGCATGCCAGAGGACTGGAGGTGAGCGCGCCAGAGGACTGGAGGTGGCACGCCAGAGGACTGGAAGTGGGCGCGCCAGAGGACTGGAGATGAGCGTGCCAGAGGACTGGAGGTGGGCGCACCAGAGGACTGGAGGTGGGCGCGCCAGAGGACTGGAGGTGGGCGCGCCCTCCTCCAGCACCTCACACCATTCGAAGAACAGGCCATGGAGCTGGGCAGGAATCAGGAGGCCAGGATGGTGGGGGGCGGCGAGGCTGGGGTTCAGAGGCCAAGAATTTGAGGTCCACAGTCCCATCCACTCTGTCTGACCACCATCCAAACCACTGTTGGTTGCTGCAATCGTTAATACTGAAACACTGCTCATTCACAGACTGAGACACTCTGACACGTGGGTCATACAGGAGGGACCCTCGTCCCCTTGAGGATTTGCATCTCCACCACCTTCCTAAGTCACCGTATCCCATTTGTGACCACGATCACCATGGTCTAACATGCCATTGGATCGCTGCTGCACAGCCAAAGACTTATTTCATCTGAGGGGGTTTGGGACTTTCACCACCCTTTCAGCCAGTGCGTCCCACGTTACTTTGTCCAAAAGCTCCTCAGCACCTCATCTGTGAACCTCATGTCACTCAACTTAGATGAATGCCACCACGTTACTCATCCCTGCGCCAAGGGGAAATGTTGCCTTCTGCCCACCCGGTCTATGCCCCTCCTTACGGAATGAAGGCCAATAATGTGACCTCTCAATCTCCTGTGATCCACGGCAAATGTCGCAAGTGTTTGCGATGTTTCCTCAGCCCCGCAACTATCCAGGTCAGGAACCTCTGCACTCTCCCCACTCCTATGGTTCATAACAAGCCATGTGGCATTCCTGAGGCCATCTGACCAGCCTGTCTGCATGTGCGTTTAATGGTTGGGGCTCCTCTTGACTCTTTTCTACCCCACCAATGTTCGTCTCCTTAGGGTCTTGAAAGGTGAGCAACTTAAGTGAACTGAATGAACGCTAACTGATGCACTGTCCTTGTTGTTAATTTCAGCATCACCACCAGAGCGACCCACACCGACACCGCAGCACCCCCCCTTCCACACCTGAGGGCCAACATGTGCAACTTGCGGCACATCATTTCAGCCAGCCAGGCACCAGCGCAGACCAGACACCTCGGTGGGGACTTTACCGTCGGCTAGTGTCCCGGGTCACAGTGGAGAGGGCACATCACAATCGCTGGAGGAGATGGTAGGGGCAGAGAGTGCCGATGGTGTCAGCAGCCGGAGGGCTGGAGGGGATGAGGCACATGCTGAGTCAGGCACTGATGACGTGCCTCTGGAGTTGTCCCCAATGCAGCAGCTGCAGGACAGGCGGCAGGAAGTGGGTTTGCATCTGGCAGGGTTGCATGAGGGAATGCTTCAGTTGCTCTCTGTGACGGAGGAGTCCAGGCAGAGTGCACGTGAAGGTTTGACCTTCAGGGCAGAGCTTCAGGCTTTCTTCAATGAGAGATTGGTGACTCTCATAGAGAGGGGTTTCAATCTTATGATTGTGATACGCTCTGACCTGCAACTCCTCACAGTGGTACTGGCCATGGGTGGTCATTCCCAATGTGGAAGATGTTGTGGACACCAAGCGTTGGCGCTCAGTGCTCATGTATCTGCGGTGAGCAGGGAGGTCGAAAGGGACCTCACGTCAGCTCAGCAGCTGCCTGTCGTCGCTGTGAGCTCCTCTCAGGGCACTCCGGATGAGGGCAGCAGCTCCTCCGCCCCTCTGCCAGTCAACGTTTGTTCCGTTGAGGTTGCGACAACTGGGGAGATGCCAGCTGTGGAACTGGCCACTCCCTCCCAGGCAGGGCCAACACAGGCTCCACGGGCCAGAGGACGCCCACCAAGGTCATCGAGGCCAACAGGACAGCAGAGTGAGCAGCTATCTCACAAACCACTCCGAGCGATGGGGCAGCACCTAGACATAGCACCCGCAAACGTAAGCATAAGGCACGTTAGGCACTCAACGGGTTTGTCACTGGTGATCTTGTATTGGCCTGAGAATAAGGATCCAAATTGTTCTTATTGCAATGGAGAATTGTTTGCTTTTCTTTTGAACGTAATAAACTCCACTTTTGTTACCTTGGCTGAGGGTCTTTTGTTTGTGGTGCATTTTTCTTCTTCACATATTTATCATGAGTGTTTGAGTGGACATTGATGTTTCTGTACTAAGCCCTTAGTTGCAGCTGATGAGGTGGAAGATGTAGCACCTAAGTGTCACGTGTGGAAGCACCAGGCAATGCTGGTCCTGCTGATCCATGTGTGTGGAGCTAGCTGAAGGTTTGTTGGATTAAGGTGTCCCGGGTCTCCCTGCCTCCTTGGTGTAGTAGCGGGTCAGCGTGCTGCCCCTCATCATCGCCCTGTGCTTCCTCATCCTCTGAGCCACTGCTGGATTCATCATGTGCAGCCTCATCCAGGGCGTCAATGTCTTCATCATCAACTGCATTCCCCCTTTCCAGCGCAAGATTGTGGAGAGCGCAGCATGCAACCACTATCAGAGAGACACGATCTGGGGGGTACTGGAGTGCGTGCCCTGAGCGGTCCAGGCATCAGAAGCACATCTTGAGAAGACCGATGGCTCTCTCCACCACAGCCCTTGTGGAGGTGTGGCTCCTATTGTACTGCTGCTCAGCTTCTGTTCTTGGACGGCAGAGAGATGTCATGAGCCACCTTCTGAGGGGATAGCCCTTGTCACCCAGCAGCCATCCATCCAGCCGGGCTGGAGCACTGAAGAGCCCCGGCACCTGGGAGTGTCTGAGGATGTAGGCATCGTGGGAGCTGCCTGGGTACCTTGCACAGACTTGTAGAATCTGCATCCTGTGTTCACACACTATCTGCACGTTCATGGAGTGGAAGCCCTTCCTGTTGACGAAGGCACCGGGCTCACCCGCTGGTGCCTTGATGGCCACATGTGTACAGTCTATAGCACCCTGGACACGGGGGAAGCCAGCAATGGCTGCAAAGCCTCTGGCTCACTGTGTCTGACTTGCCTGGTCACAGCGGAAGTGGATGAATGTGGATACCCGTCTGAACAGAGCGTCTGTAACCTGCTTGACACAAGTGTGGACAGCTGATTGGGAGACCCGCAAAGATCACCCACTGACCCCTGGAAGGAGCCAGAGGCATAGAAGTTGAGGGCAGCTGTGACCTTCAGAGCTGCTGGCATGGGGGTGTCCACCCACACAGTTAGGGGAGATCTCAGGGCCAATCATCTGACAGATATAGTTGACTGTCTCCCTTGAGAGTTGGAGCCTCCTTCGGCACTGCACCTCAGTCATATTGAGGTAGCTGCTTCACCGCCTGTATACCCTGGCAGCAGGATAGTGGCCGCTTCTGCAGCCCCTTCCGCCTTGGACAACCTCTTGGCCCTGCGCCCCTTGTGCCTGCGCCTGGCCTCCCAAAGGTGGCTCCCCTGGAGGCTGATTATCCAGTCCTGGCCTCCTCCTTATTCTATCCCTCCCTTCCTCCTCAGGGGAGCTGCCTCCAGTGGAGAGGTCAGAACCCTCAACCCCCAGGGCTGAATGGAGGCCTCTGGAAAGCTGCAGGCCTGAGAAAGATTCCTGTCTGCAGACTGGTTTCAAAGTACACAAGAAGCTCTTGGAAATCGATGGGAACTGCTAACAACCGCACAGGCAGCTTTTAAACACTTTCAGCAATGAAAACGTCATGGAAAGCATGATCATCCCCTCTGAGTCCACACATCCCAACAGTGCATGAGTTTTATTAAAAAATCTCCCACCTGCCTGCCCGTTGGGTCCGTGCTCCGACCTGAAGTTCGCACGGGCCCCTCAAAATCCAGGACAATTGGCAAGGTAAGGGCCTTAACGAGGCCTTCAGTTAACGGCGGGCGAACGCCTCACTGCTGAGCATGCCCGCCCACCGATATATCACGATGCTGCCAGCTGATGTCGGGAATCTCGCGCCACCTCAGCGTGCGACATTTTAAGCGCTGACTTGCCGGTTCCGCCACCCTCAGGTCAACCGGAAAATCCTGGCCATAAGATCCTGAGGGGCCTTGGCAGGGTGGGTGTGGTGAGGCTGTTTCCTCTTGTGGGAGAATCTAGAACTCAGGGTTATTGTTTAAAAAATAAGGGGTCGCCCTGCTTAAAAGAGATGAGGAGAAATTTTTTTTTCCTCTGAGGTTCTTTGGAACTCTGCTCCTGAAAACACGGTCGAAGCAGAGACTTTGAATGTCAAAAGGCAGAGCTAGATAGATTCTCGATAAACAAGGGAGTGAAAGGTTTTTGGGAATGGTTGGGGGTGGGGGGAGGGAATGTGGGGCTGAGGTTACAATCAGATCAGCCATGATCTTATTGAATAGCGGAGCAGGCTCGAGAGGCCGAGTGGCCTACTCCTGCTCCTAATTCTTATGGTCGTCTGTATGTTCGTAACAGAGGAGGAGATTAAGAGGGTGTCCGATAGGGAGGTTTAAAATTGTTTGCTAAGTAAATAGAGAAAAACAATATCCGCTGTTCAGTGTGTCACTTAATTAAAGCGTATAACTTTGTTTAAAGAGCAAACAGCAAAGTACATTTTTATAAATTATTTTTTGTGGACGACATGAACTGCCCCTACTGGAAACAGTGATGGAACGTAGAACCCCTAATAACTTTGAAAAGGGAAGTGGATAAATATTAGAAAAAGAAAATTAAGGAAAGGAAATGGCAAGGGGCAGGTGAATGGGACTAAATGGATAGAGCTGTTCAGAGTCAACACAGGCAATAATGGGCCAAATGGCCCTTCTATTTTGTAGTAAAATTCTATGGGCAGAATTTTGCCCTTGATGGGTGGGCGGGCCCCATTGGCTCGGCGGTGGGCGGGCAGCCGATCGCCGCCGCCGAAACGGGCCCAGCCGCCATTTTAAGTGGGCAGGCCCATTAAGGCCCTCCCAGCGGCCTGCCCGATGGGAAGCGCTATGCGCTCCCTGTGCAGGGGGAGGAGGGGTTCCCCAAATGGCAAAGTGCGCTCTTTCACACATGCGCACGAAAGAGAGCATAGCTCCCTGAGGCAAAGTGCTGTCTCAGGGGGATTACTGACAGTATAAAAATCTTTAAAAATAGAAAAGTATTAAAATTATTAACATGTCCCCCTCATGTGTCACACGAGATGGGACATGTTAATAAATGTCACATAAAGTTTATTAAAGTTTTTTAAAACAGACATGAAACCTCATCCCGCTGATGGATGAGGTTTCCTGTTTTTTCTATTGCCTGCTGGGGCTCCTGGCCTGCCCGACAACCTTAACGTTGGACGGGTAGGGCCTTTAATTGGCTTAATTATCCTGTCAATGCCCTCAATTGGCCATTGACAGGTCGGCGGGCAGACAGCTGATTTGGCTAAGATAAAAGCAAAATACTGCGGATGCTGGAAATCTGAAACAAAAACAAAAATATCTGGAAAAGCTCAGCAGGTCTGACAGCGTCTGCAGAGAGGAACAGAGTTAACATTTCGAGTCTGGATGATCGTCATCAGAACTGAAGAATAGTTCTGTTGAAGAGTCATACGGACTTGAAACGTTAACTGCGTTCCTCTCCACAGATGCTGTCGGACGAACTGATCTCGCTGTCCGCCCCGCCTTCCTGAATATTTAAATGGGGCGGGATGACATCGGAGTTTCCCCTTGAGGTCATCCCGCGTCATTTTCGCATCGGCAAGTGGGCCCCGCCCCCAACTCACCGACGGAAAAATTCTGGCCTATGATTCTCGTTACAAAACCAGTAAGGAGTCAACATCCAACCTGATGCATCACCTTGGGGCTGTATTATGCCAGTACAGTGGTAAGCTAACAGCGTCCAAAGAAACTGGATGACTGTAGAGTATTTATAAAGCATGTTTTGTGTGTGTAAAAAGTAATTAAATGCTATGTGGGATTTCTGCAGTCATTCAATATCTTAAATTTGAGATAGGTGGAGTCTTAATTTGATTAAGGAGGAAGGTTCAGAAATCACAAAGGCTTTTACAACAGAATAAAATGCAGCATGGAAAAGATTGGAGTCAAAGTCCTTTAGCACTAAGTCAATGTTATAAAAGAACATTGCAGTGAGGAAAGCTATATTGCTGAAAGGCTTGTCAGTATTTTCCTGTTCCAGTCTTGGAAGCCAGGCAAAGGGCACAGAACTGCTGGGATTAAATGTTCAGTCTGGAGGATAGTGGCATTTTAACACATTGAAATGGTAGTTTAACACAGAGCTGCGTAAATAGGATATGCTATGCCTGATTATCAGCACTACTGTTCATTAAATGATAAGTTACTTAAGCAGGTTTCTAACTGCTGAATATTGTGCAACAAAAATACATACAGTATAGCATCAACTGCTCCAATGCCTTATACCTTAAATTAGTTCCTAAAGGATCGCAGAATAATTAGAGTTAATCCATTCAGTATTTAATCCCTTTCCTAAAGGTAGAAATAACATAAGGGGTTGAAAGTGCGATACATGCAGAGTGATCTCTACTACCAAGAAGAACATGGGACACCAGGTGCATGGAAACACTTACCAACTGCAAGTTCTCCACGAAGTCACACACCGTATTAACTTGGAAATATATTGCCATTCCTTCATTGTCACTGGGTCAAAATCCTGGAACTCCCTATACCATATACATGGACTGCTGCAGTTCAAGAAGGAGGCTCACCATCATCTTCTTCTATGGGACATCCTAATTAATAGTGACTATGTACAAAACACATTCTCTGATGCTCTTCACTAGGACACAGTTCTCCTATATTCATAAACTGTTCAAATCAAGTTCAAATTACTGATAAGTTTATTTAAGTTCCAAGGATATGTTACAGCCTTGTAACTCTATCTAATCCAGCTCTTATTTACAACATATATTAAATGTGCCACATGGTCATTTGAATCTGGTCCATTCACCACCATCTGTACACTTTATTAATTGGGATTGTACATGACATTACTGCAATGGCATTGGCCATCTGCTGACAGTGCAATTACTGTTACTTTTAAGGACCAATGTTTAATGATTCAGTATCATGAGCTCTTATAATAGCCCAGTAGGTAAATTCACTACCTGATGAGGTATTGGGAGCAACTTCCAACTCCTGGAAGCTGCATCTGTGTAGATGTCAAGTAAGAAAAGAACAGGACTTGCCTGAGACGATCCTTCGGCCAAACACAGCACTGACACTCAGGCACACACATTAAGGCAATCCAACATTGCATTGGGGGTTTCAAACAGGGATAGGTCCCTTATCTGTATATGAAAAGGTATTATGGATGCTGCATCATTGAGTATATTCAAGGCTGAGACAGACAGATTTTTGGTCTCTTAGCCAATCAAGAGGTATGGGGAGTAGGTGAGAAAGTAGAGTTGACACAGATGATTAGCCATGATCATATTAAATGGCGGAGTAGGCTTGAGGAGCCGTACGCTCCTGGTCCTATTTTTTATGCTCTGATGTTGCTATTAGCTTTTGCTTATGTACCAATTTTTTTGATCTTAGCCATTATGGTGAGTGGTGCACTTCTGGCTCAGAATGTGTGTTCATGTCATGTAGGAGTCTCAGGGAGGCCATTTTGCACCTGAGAAATAAGCTCTGCTTGGCTGAATTTCTATGAGTCTCATAGCAACAAGTGGACGGTGATTTAACCCTATAATTCATGTTACAAATAGATAGGAAACCACACTTGAAAGATAAAATTAATATCAATTGCAAGAATTTTTACAATCATGTTCAGATAATAAACTTGTATTTATATAATCTCACATCCCAAATGCTTCACCGGGAGAGAGAAAACACTGAGCAGCACAGTTGGTAGAGATGGTGAAACACTTGGGAAAACAAGACAGAGGAGAAATACTAGAGTACCAGAGAACATGACTGAGAAACATGAAAACATGAGAAAAAGGCCATTTGCCACGTCATGGCATTTCATCAATTCTTACCCTAATATTGTCTCAGCCCATTTAAAAACTAGAAGGAAAAGTTCCACATAAATATTCCCTGAACAGTTTGTGAATATAGGAGAACTGTGTCCTAGTGAAGAGCATCAGAGAATGTGTTTTGTATATATTCACTGTTAATTAGGATGTCCCATAGAAGAAGATGATGGTGAGCCTCCTTCTTGAACTGCAGCAGTCCATGTAAGTGGTATAGGGAGTTCCAGGATTTTGACCCAGCGACAATGAAGGAATGGTGATAAATTTCCAAGTTAATACGGTGTGTGACTTGGAGGAGAATTTGCAGGTGGTAAGTGTTTCCATCAAGAGAAACAGAGTCTATATTCATCTCACCTATCTATTCACCACTGGTCCATTGACCGTTACTTAAATGCACGTAGTATTCGGAACAAAATAAATGAATTAACGACACAAATAGAGGTTAATGGCTATGATCTTATAGCCATTATGGAGATGCGGTTACAAGGAGCTCAAGGCTGGGAACTAAATATTCAGGGGTATGTGACTTTTTGAAAGGGTGGACAGGTAGGAAAGGGTGGTGGGGTAGCTTTGTTAGTACGAGATGGAATAAATATGATAGCAAGAAAGGATCTTGGATCGGAAGATGTAGAATCCATATGGGTGGAGGTAAGAAATAACAAGTGGAAGAAGATAAAAACAAAAAACTGCGGATGCTGGAAATCCAAAACAAAAACAGCATTACCTGGAAAAACTCAGCAGGTCTGGCAACACTGGTGGGAGTAGTCTATGGGTCCCCTGACAGTAGCTATACTGCAGGACAGAGAATAAATCAGGAAATGATGAGGGCACGTAAAAAAGGGAGTACGTTAATCATGGGTGACTTTGATCTTCATGTAGATTGGGAAAATCAAATTAGCAGAGGTAGGCACGAGCAGAATTCATAGGGCAAAATTTTTAGCTCAGCGGGCAGGTGCGCGGCTGACTGAGAGTAAAATGACGCACGATGACATCAGCAGTGCGTCCCGAAGTCATCGCACACTCGTGATATTCCAGTCAGTGGGCACGTGCCGGAGCCAGCAGCGCGCTCGCCAACAATTTAAAAGACTGTTCAGGCCTATTAAAAGTTAATTGAAGTAAATTTTTCGCCACCCGTACAAACTTACGGTTGGCAGGTGGGGGAAAAGGCCAAGCGGACTTTGCACTTTTTTTGGGAACCCCTCATCCACGGGCAGGATGAGACTCCCAAAAGCAAATAAAAATTAAATAAAAACTTTAAATTTTCATACATAACATGTCCCTGTTCATGTGACAGACTCACGTGAGGGCGGGGGGGATATGTTTCATGACGTTTAGCAAATCTTTAATTTTTTTTTTAAATCAGTTCATCTCCCAGAGACAGAGAGAGCTGCCTCAGGGACATTATGTAGCACGCACTCATGCGCATGCTCGAAGGTCATGCTGTCCCGGCTCGCACATCTCCCCCACTTGCATAGGCAACGCTGAGCCCCGCTGCTCACCTTTCACCCTGGGCGGGCCTTAACTAGCCCGCCAGTGTGAAATTACCTCCCGAGCCTGATCGCAGGCAGTGGTTGGCTTCCTGACCACTCCCTCTTGCCCCCACCAAACCCGCACGCTAAGGGAAAAATTCTTCGCCTAGAGTGTATTCGGGACAGCTCCTTAGAACAATATGTTGTGAATCCAACCAGGGATCAGGCTATTTTGGATCTGGTAATGTGTAATGAGGCAGGTTTAATAAACGATCTCAGAGTAAAAAATCCCCTAGAAAACAGTGACCATAATATGGTAGAATTTAGCATTCAGTTTGAGAGTGAGAAACTTGGGTCAGAAACAACTGTGCTAAACTTAAATAAAGGTAAGTACAATGGGATGAGGACAGAGCTGGCTGGAGTGGACAGAGAAAGCAGTTTAGCAGAAAAAATGTTGATGAACAATGGCAGATGTTTAAGAAAATAATTCATGACTCTCAACAAAGATATATCCCAGTGAGTAAGAAGGATTCAAGGAAGGAGATAAACCAACCATGGTTAACCAAGGAAGTTAAGGACGGTATCCAATTGAAAGAAAAGACTTACAATGTGGCAAAGATTAGTGTTAAGCCAGAGGATTGGGAAAGTTTTAAAAACCAATAAAAGATTACCAGAAAAATAATAATGAGGGAGAAAATAATCTTTGAGGGTAAACTAGTAAGTAATATAAAAACGGACAGTAAGAGCTTCTTTAAATATATAAAAAGGAAGAGAGAGGCCAAAGTGAACATAGGCCCCTTAGAGAATGAGGCTGGAGAAATAATAATGAGAGCCAGGAAATGGCAGAGGAATTGAATAAATACTTTGCTTCAGTCTTCACGGTAGAAGATACTAACAGCATTCCAAAAATACTAAATAATCAAGGGGCAAAAGAGGCAGAGGAAATAAATACAATAACTATCACTAGAGAAAAAGTACTAGGGAAACTAATGGGGCTAAAGGCTGATAAGTCCCCTGGACCTGATGGGTTGCATCCTAGGATATTAAAGGAAGTAGCTACAGAGGTAGTGGATACACTAGTAGTAATCTTCCAAGAATTCTTAGATTCTGGAAAAGTCCCAGAGGACTGGAGAACGGCCAATTTAACACCCTTATTCAAAAAGGGAGAGAGACCAAAAACAGGTAACTATAGGCCAGTTAGCGTAACATCTGTCACTGAGTCTGTTATGAAGGATGTAATAACAGAACATTTAGAAATACATAGGCCAGGATTTTTCATTGGTCACGCGAGCTCTGCAGAAGCGGGCGGGGGTGGATGCGGAGCTGACCCCTGCTTGCCGTCGGCTCAGCACCGCAATTTCACACGGGTGGGCCAATTAAGGCCCGCCCAGTGTGGAACGCGAGCGGTAGCGCCAAGCGCTACCTGTGTGGGCAGGGGGAGGAGGGAGAGTCGGGTCCAGCACTCTTTCGCTCTCTCTGAGCTGCCTCAGGGAGATTGAAGCGATTGTTGAAAAAATAAACACAGTAAAAAATTTAATGAGACATGTCTGTGACATTTTTCAAAGAAAGTTTTTATTTAAGTTTTAATAGCTTTAGGAAACCTCATCTTGCTTGTGGATGAGGTTTCCTAAAAAACGTAAAGGCCACTTGGCCTTTGCGCCTGCCCACCACCATTAGGTTGGACAGGCAACGTAAATTTGAAATTAATTAGTTCGTTAATGGCCTTAATAGGCCTTTCGATTATCAGCGGGTGCGCAGCCAACTCTGGCGTGCGCCCACCGAATGAAATATTGCAAGAAAGTGTGATGACATGGAGACGCACATATGACATCATCGTGTGTCATTTCACATTCCGGTGTGTAGGGCCCGTCCCCACACACCAAATGTAAAATTCTGCCCATAATCTAATCAAGCAGAGTCAGCACGGCTTCATGAAGGGGAAATCATGCCTGACAAATATATTAGAATTCTTTGAGGAGGTAACAAGCAGGATAGATAAAGGGGAACCAGTAGATGTAATATATTTGGATTTCCAAAAGGCGTTCAATAAGTTAACGCACATAAGGCTACTTAATAAGATAAGAGCCCATGGTGTTGGGTGTTGTATATTAGTATGGATAGAGGATTGGCTAACTAATAGAAGACAGAGGCTTTGGAATCTGCTCACCGGTGAGTAAAATGATGTCACCGCACATCATTGGGATCCTCAGTTCGGCGGGCACACACCAGAGTCAGCTGGGTGCCCGCCAAACTGTCATAGACCTATTAAGGACATTTAAAGCCCAATTAAAATGATTAAATGAGCTGCCTGTTAACCAGGCAAAGAACCCAGGCGGCCTTTGCATTTATCATGAAACCTCATCCACAGGCGGGATGAGGTTTCATGAAGGTTTTCAAAGTTTAATAAAATTTTTTTAAAAATTCATTGACCTGTCGCAGCTCATGTGACACTGTCACATGAGGGGTCATGTCTTACAAAATCTTTTTCTCTTAATTAAAATTTTTAAAACCGAACTAATCTCCCTGTGCCTCAGGGAGATATCTGTGTTCTTTCACACACATGCACGTAAGAGCGCAGGCCCCAACTCAGCCTACTCCCTCCGCCCGCACAGGGAGCGCACAGTGCTTCCAGGTGTGCATCACACTGGGTGGGCCTTAATTGGCCGGCCCACATAAAATGGTGGCGTGCAGCCGATTGCGGGCAGCGATTGGCTACACGCCCGCTCCCACACAATGCCCACCCCCCCCACAATGGGGAGAAAATTCTCCCCAGAGAGTTGGAATAAGGGGGGCATTTTCAGGATGGCAACCTGTAACTCGTGGAGTGCCATGGGGATCAGTGCTGATATGTATACGTTAATGACTTAGATGAGGGAAATGAATGTACTATCGCCAAGTTTGGGGATGACACAAAAATAGATGGGAAAGCAAGTGTTGAGGATGACACAAAGAGTCTACAGAGGGATATAGACAGGTGAAGTGAGTGAGCAAAAACTTGGCAGATGGAATATAATGTGGGAAAATGTGAGGTTATGCACTTTGGCAGGAAGAATAGAGGAGCTGAATATTATTTAAATGGAGAAAGACTGCAGAAAGCTGCAGCACAGAGGGATTTGGGAGTCCTTGTGCATGAATGCCAAAAAGCTAACATACAAGTTCAGCAGGTAATAGGGAAGGCAAATGGAATGTTGGCCTTTATTTCAAAGGGAATGAAGTATAAAAATAGGGAAGTCTTGTTAAAACTATACAAGACACTAGTTTGACCACACCTAGAAAACTGTGAACAGCTTTAGTCCTCTTATCTAAGGAAAGATATACTGGCATTGGAGGCATTTCAGAGAAGGTTCACTAGGTTGATCCCAGGTATGGACGGATTTTCTTATGAGGAGAGGTTGAGTAGGTTGGACCTGTACTCATTGGAGTTTAGAAGAATGAGAGGTGACCTTATTGAAACATGTAAGATTCATAGGGGGCTTGACAGGGTAGATACTGAGAGGTTGTTTCCCCTTGTGGTGGGGTCTAGGACCAGAAGGCATAACCTCAGAGTAAGAGGGTGCCCATTTAAAACAAAGAAGAGGAGGAATTTCTTCTTTCAGAGGATAGTTAATCTGTGGAATTCTTTACCGCAGAGGGCTATAGAAGCTGGGTCGTTAAGTATATTCAAGGCTGAGATAGACCAATTTTTAATCAGTAAGGGAATCAACGAGTATGGGGTAAAGGCAGGAAAGTGGGATTGATGATTATCTGATCAGCCATGATCTCATTAAATGGCGGAGCAGACTCGATGGGCCGAATGACCTACTTCTGTTCCTACGTCTTATGGGTCTTATGGTGTCTGTGGATAACGTACCACCAACCCCCAGCCAAGCTCCCCATAAGCTGTGAAATAAAACATTAGAATTGAGGCCCAGTTTTGACTTGAAATCAAAGTGGTTTCATGCATATCCAAGAATTCTCTTTTCTAACAGACTCTTTTTTTTTTTAACACAGACACATCCGGACTGAACAAACTTGAATTGTTCCAATCTTTGCTTCTGCTGAATGAGCCCAAATTAAACCATTTTGAACTCATCCCAATTTTAATTTTTTCCAGTGATTTTTGCACAGAATATTGCAGACGGGGATTTAATAAAGGGGGTGAAAACAGGGAAAATGCCTCCACACAATACAAGCAATAGCAAAATAACAAATACATCATGTCTCCATGGAAGTTTGTGTCTTCAAAAAAACAAAAATAATTCACAGGGAAATAGATCATTTCAGCCTTTAATTCTCAACATCGTTGCTTGGCCGATCCACTCTTCCAGATCATCTTCTTCTCTCACTGCATTCTTCAAATCCATCCCCCCCAGTTGTCAGTGACTTGAATTGTAAATTCATTGATAGTGATGGAAATGCATAAATCAATGATGTTTTCAGTAAAGCATGCATCAGAAACTTACTGAAGTACAGCTGCAGCATCAGAAATTATTTGAGGATTGTGTCTGAAGTAACTTTCTGGTGTGCCTTTGCAGTCCCGAAAGGAAAAATAATTCTGTGAAAGTTGGTGGCCAAATATCTGCTAACTTCTGGGATGGTTAAGGGGTCCCCAGCATTTAGCCTTTCACTCATTTGGCGGAACTAGAGACAAGACCTGGCTGGTTTTGTACAGGGTCAGTTGTGATCTAGTTGAATGGCAGAACAGACTCCAGGGGGAGCATTTTTTCCCCATCGGTGTGGGGACCTGAGCAGGAGTGGGCGCGGGCCAATTGCACAGCCAATTGTCACCCCCGATCAGCTGCGCGCCGCCATTTTGAGTGGGTGGGCCAATTAAGGCCCGCCCAGTGTGACGCACACCCGGAAGCGCTGAGCGCTCCCTGTGCGGGCGGAGGGAGGAGGCTGAGTCAGGGCCTGCGCTCTTTTGCGCACGTGAGTGAAAGGACACAGAAATCTCCCTGAGGCATGGAGCTGCCTCAGGGAGATTAGCTTGATTATGAAGATTTAAAAATAAAGAAAAAAAATTATTCAGACATTTCCTCTCATGTGACAGTGTCACTTGAGCTGGGACATGTCAATGGATTTTAATAAAATTTTTTATTTGATTAATAAACACTTCATGAAACCTCATCCCGCCCGTGGATGAGGTTTCATGATAAAAGAGAAGGCCGCCTGCCTTAAGGTTGGACGGGCAGCCCAGACAACCAGCTTAATTAGTTATTAATGGCCTTAATAGGCCTTTGACAGTTCAGCGGGCGCACAGCCAACTCTGGTGCGTGCTCACCAAACTGAAGACCTGAATGACGCGTGGTGAATTTGGGATGCGCGCCCGATGTCACCATGCATCATTTTGCGTGTCGGCAAGCAGGACCCACACCCCCACGCCGACCAGAAGATTCAGGCCCAGGGACTGGATGGCCTACTCCTGTTCCTATGTTCTTAAGACGTTGACTCCTTGTCAAAATCTAAATGAGGGTTCGATTACTGTCGATTGATTGATCTGTTCACGACAGCTTAGAATAAAAACAGGAAAAGGGCCATCTATACCTCATGAACTACTGTTTTTAATAATAAATCAACCCTGTCCTTCTCACTAAACCCTTTCTTTCTCCAAAGGCGTACAAAATTTTTATCTCTTTTCTGTAAATTATCCTGCAAACCTGTTGTCCTTTGCCCAAACTGGTTCTGCCTAATTAATTTCCCTTCTAAGTTCCAAACTTTCCCCATCATTTAGAGTCTTTTGCTGACACCAGACAATTTATCTGTAGCATATTTTTTCCCCAATTCTCTTAATTTGCCTGGGATATAAAGTACAGAAACAGGCCATTTGGCCCAGCCAGCCCATGTTGGTGTTTAAGCTCCACTTGAGGCTCCTCCCATCTTTCCTTATCTAAGTCTGCTGTCATGACCCCTATCACCTTCTCCCTTAAATGCTTGCCTTATTTCCCCTTAAATGCATCTATACCATTTGCTTCAACCATCCCCGTGGTGCCACAAGTTGCACATTCTTACCACTCTTTGGATGAAGAAGTATCTTCTGAATTCCCTACTAGATTTCTTCGTGACTAGCTCATATTGATGGCCTTTATTTATGAAGGAAACATTCTCTCTCTAGCCACTCCATCAAAACCTTTCATAATTTTAAAATAATTTAGAAAGACTCAATTTTCTCCTCATTGCATTGTGAGTCTGCAAGACTGAAGTAAATCGAACTTGTCTTTTGTCTTATCCTCCAGAAATGGTACCTATTCAAACTAAATTTTCTGATCAATAGCTCAGTTGGCTGATGAGCACTTACTTATTTTTTTATAATGCCCTAACTTTTTTCATATTAAATATCTTTGTGGATTACTGACTAAAGCTGCCAAATGGAAGGTTGTCAACCTACTGGAGCATTAGGATAGTGCAAATACATTCAATGGATTGCAGTACATAACACAGGAAAACTAAACTGTTCCTGTTGACAGGAGCAAATCTTTCATTATATCCTTATCTTTTGTTACAAGCTGTAAGCTGCTGCAATCATTCAACCAATTTTAATTGATTCCCCGCCAAAATAAATGTTACATCATTGCATTCAAGCAGATAGAGTCATTATATTCATGTAACTGTCTGAACCATGAACTGCAAATTAAGTGGCATAATTCCTTTTTGTATAAGTCAAACTCATTAAGCATGACCAATGGAACAGAGAACCTTATACAGGTTCTCTTGGGATTTGGAGTACATGTATTCCTATTTGCTTGATGACAGGGTGTATTAACTCCTACATATTGTGATTGTTTTCAGCAGTAGCTTCCTTTCTTAAAGGAACACCATCTCCACAAAAAAGTGTTTGACATACCGTTGTGTTGACCTAAATCCTGTTGAGCTGCATCATTGCACCAATAAGACACAATGGGCTGAATAATATGCCCACCTCCCACCCCAACACCAGAAACCACATCAGTGCGGAGCCGACATTCTCCACGCTGGCCCATCCTGCAACCATAAAGCGCTGCGGAGCGGACTAACAAGAGCTGAGTGGGACTTCTGCCCCTCACTGGAGAGGGAGTCCTGCCCTCTGGAGCTGCCAATCCAATTGGCCAGCAGCTCCATCAGTCCCGGCAGTGCCTGGAGGGCATCAGTGACGGCTGCTGGGACGACAGAAGAAGAAGATACAGGTAAGTCGGTGTCTAGGGAGGGTTTGGGTAGGTTAGGAGGAGAGGCGGGGAGGGGGGGAGGGGGAAGGTTTAAGGGAGGGAGCGGGTAGGAAGGTTGTGGGGGGGGGGTGGGTTCAATCTAACGGGGGTAGTTGGCGCCCTGCAATGGGCGAAGGACAGCCCCTGAAGAGCGATGGCCCTCACTTCCTTCCCACCCTTAAAGAACTTGAGGCTAAAATGTCGGAATTCCCTCTCCCACCCTGTTGCCCATGCCAAATGCTTTATAGTGTGGGCAGCATATTATCAGGGTCAATTGGCTTGATAACAAGTCTAATTGACTATTATTATTATTGACCTATAAGACACAATGGGCTGAATAATAAGCCCACCCCCCACCAGAAACCACGTCAGTATGGAGCCGACATTCTCCACACCGACCAAGCCTAATTGACTATTAATTGTTCACAGCAGGCTGGCTGCCGATTTCGGCGCCTACCGGTTTTTAAGGGGGTGAGCTCTGGGGTGGGTGGCGAGGTGGTAGGATGGGTGCCCTATTTTGCGTTCTGCCCCTTATTTTATGTGCATCTCCTGCAGGAAACAAGTCTGCAGGGGGCAGGTAAAACTCAGCCCAATGTTATGACCACAAAAATCGATCACGACACTGCAGCAAACAAAAATGGTTGCCAAGCATTTTCTCATGGGCCAGAATTTTACGCTCGCCACCCCCCTCCCCCCCACCCCACCGGTGGGTTTTTAGGTGGGGCGGGGGCAGTGTGAAATTGATGGGTGGGGAACCTTGCAACCATTTTACTCAGGGGTAGGTGAGGCATCGGACAGGAAGTTGGCCCTCGCCTCAATTGAGGCCCTTAAATTAAGGATCGTTTCCCGCCCAGCCTCAATTTTTACGCTGGCGGGAGAACTGAAATTGTATGGGGGAAGCTCGGAAATCAACGGTGTTAAATCCCGGACGGGAAGCTGTGGGGAGGCTGCACCTCGATCAGAAGCCCCCTTCTGACTGGGATCACCCTTAAGGTCTGGTGGCCTCCGGACCTCCCTCCCCTTCACAACCCCCATTCCAGACCTCTCCCCCAAGACCTAATTGCCCTCTTCACGCCCCATCAGGCTTTCCCTACCCTCCCCGCCCAGGGACCCTTTCAACTTACCTGGGCCTCCAGTGCCTGGACTTAGTTTCTGGTGTCCTCCTGCGTTTCCTTACCAGTCCACCTGCAGCTCTTGTTGCTGCAGGGACTGGGGAGCTGCTGGCCAACCTGATTGGCCAGTAGCTCTCTAAGACAGAGCTTCCTCCCGTGTGAGGGATGGAAGTCCCGCCTGCAGCCACCTAATGCTCATTCCAGCGTGAAATGGCTGCGGGGCACATGGAGTCAGCGGGAATGTGTTCCCTGCAACCCTCCGGATGGCGGGGAAGCGAGATCCCACCATCCGAAAAATTCAGGCCATGAAGATACAGAGCAGCCATGATTTAATTGAGCAAGCTCGAGGGGCTGAATGGTTGACTCCATTTCCCATGTTGGTTCCTATGATAGTGCTCCCTTATAAGTCTCTTCCTACATAGCCATTTCCCAACATTTTCTCATTCTTCTCTGACCAACTTCAATCCCAATTCCTTCTCAGGTTTCAAGCCATTAATATCAGTCAGTGATCGGCCAATAGACAACCCACTTGCTGTTCATAAAAAGGAATGCAATCACTACTTCCCTTGCGAGCAAAGGTGAAATACTACATGCATTGGCCCTTCAAGACATTCTAACTGAGCTGTGCTGCTTGAAGGTCTTACAAGTCAAGCGAAGGTGTTTATACAGATAGTACCATGTGATGACTCCATCAAGTGTGCAGTTAAATTGTGCTGTTTGATAACTTAAGATGTCAGCTATTCTTTCATACCAGGGACACAAATCTTTAGGGAAAGGTCCCAATCTATACAGCTGTTTACAGAGTCAAGATAAGGATAGAATAGAAACATACGTTTATGAAGAAGCTGAATTTCAGATAATCTAAATTTGAAGTAGTTGATGCAATGGTTAAAAGAATAAAATGGAAAGAAATATCCAGAGAAAGGATATTGAAGTAAAATTAGATAGATTCAAAGATTGTTTTTGCGTAAGATACAAAAGCACTTTATTCCTGTGGGATAATTGAAGATGATAAGGTGTTGGGGAAATGTAGATTCAAATACATTTTTTTAACCAGGCTTTCAACTTTGGAGCACAAAGGAAAGTGGGAAGTTAGGCAACTTCTCTTCCATACAAGAATGATAAACACACAGAGCAGAGCATCAACAAGAGGAATAGGATTTAAGATTATTAGATGTAGAAATATATCAAAGTCATCAGGTGGGAAATTAAATGAGTTGACTAGATAGTACTATGTGATGACTCCATCAAGTGTGTAATTAAATTGTGCTGCTTGATAACTTAAGATGTTCCCTCTAGGGTGATAGGAAGGAGTAACAAGCCCAGAGAACCATGGATGACCAGAGATATTCAGGTTACGATGAGAAGGAAAAGAGAAGCTTTTAGCAGGTACAAGGGAGTTAAGTCAGCAGAGGTATTAGTGGAGTACAGACAGCGCAGGGTGGAGCTTAAGAAAGCAATTAGGAGAGCAAAGAGGGGATATGAGAAAGCCCTGGCTGGTAAAAGTAGGGAAAATCCCAAGATATTCTATAAGTATATCAATGGGAAGAGGATAACCAGGGAAAGAGTAGGGCCTATAAGGGACCAAGGGGGCAATCTATGGGTGGAGCCAGAGGACATCGCTAGAGCGTTGAATGAATACTTCACATCTGTCTTCACTCAAGAGAATGAGGATGAAGGTATTGGACTCGGGGAGAGAGACTGTGTGGTTCTTAAGCATATTGATATAGGGAATGACAAGGTATTGAAGGTGTTGGCAGGCTTAAAAGTGGACAAACCTCCAGATCTGGATGATTTTTGTCCCAGACTGCTGAGGGAGGCAAGGGAGGAGATCGCAGGAGCTCTGACCCAAATTTTTAATTCCTCTCTGGCCACGGGGGAGGTGCCTGAGGACTGGAGAACAGCTAATGTGGTTCCGCTATTAAGAAGGGTTGTAGAGATAAGCCAGGGAACTACAGGCCAGTGAGTCTCACGTCAGTGGTAGGGAAATTATTGGAGAAAGTTCTGAA
Organism: Carcharodon carcharias; assembly: GCF_017639515.1. Lineage (NCBI taxonomy): Eukaryota > Metazoa > Chordata > Chondrichthyes > Lamniformes > Lamnidae > Carcharodon > Carcharodon carcharias. The sequence goes on from NC_054489.1 coordinate 14,219,370, forward strand.
GGAGAGTATCTATCTCCACTTGGAGAGGCAAGGTTTGATCAAGGATAGTCAGCATGGCTTTGTCAGAGGGAGGTTATGCTTAACAAATTTGATTGAATTTTTCAAGGAGGTGTCCAGGTGTGTAGATGAGGGCAGTGTAGTTGATGTAGTTTATATGGATTTCAGCAAAGCCTTTGACAAGGTCCCACATGGGAGACTTATAAAAAAGGCAAATGCACATGGGATGCAGGGTAATTTGATAAGGTAGATTCAAAATTGGCTTAGTTGTAGGAGGCAGAGGGTGATGACAGAAGGGTGCTTTAGTGACTGGAAGCCAGTGTCCAGTGGCATACCACAGGGATCTGTGCTCGGTCCCCTTTTATTTGTCATTTATATAAACGACATAGATGACTATGTGGGTGGTAGGATTAGTAAGTTTGCGGATGACACACAGATTGGCCGGGTGGCTAACAGTGAGGTTGAGTGTATTGGGCTATAGGAAGATATAGACGGGATGGTCAAATGGGCAGATAAATGGCAGATGGAATTTAAGTCTGAAAAGTGTGAGGTGATACACTTTGGAACGAGTAATTTGACAAGGAAGTATTCAATGAACGGCATTACACTAGGAAGTTCTGAGGAACAAAGGGACCTTGGTGCATGTATCCATAGATCTCTGAAGGCAGAAGGGCATGTTAGTGGGGTGGTGAAAAAGGCACATGGGACACTTGCCTTTATCAATCAAGGCATATATAACAAAAGTAGGGAGGTCATGTTGGAGTTGTATAGAACCTTGGTGAAGCCACAGCTGGAGTACCGTGTGCAGTTCTGGTCGCCACATTATAGGAAGGATGTGATTGCACTGGAGGGGCTGCAGAGGAGATTCACCAGCATGTTGCCTGGGATGAAACATTTAAGTTATGAAGAGAGGTTGGATAGACTTGTGTTGTTTTTGTTGGAGCAGAGAAGACTGAGGGGCGACCTGATCGAGGTGTATAAGCTTATGAGGGGCATGGACAAGGTGGATAGGGAGCAGCTGTTTCCCTTTAGTTGAAGTGTCAGTCACAAGGGGACATAAGTTCAAGGTGAGGGGCAGGAGGTTTAGCGGGGATGTGAGGAAAAACTTTTTTACCCAGAGGGTGGTGACGGTTTGGAATGCACTGCCTGGGAGGGTGATGGATGTGGGTTGCCTCACATCCTTTAAAAAGTACCTGGATGAGCAGTTGGCACATCATAACATTCAAGGCTATGGGCCAAGTGCTGGTAAACGGGGTTAGGTAGGTAGGTCAGGTGTTTCTTACGTGTCGGTGCAGACTCGATGGGCCGAAGGGCCTCTTCTGCATTGTGTAATTCTGTGATTCTGTGATAGATGGCTAGCTGGTCTACTCTTGTCTGAAAACTATGGCTAATTTAACAACAATGGGATTTGAACTAATAGCTAAACAGTAAATAAATTATTATGGTTATTTTGAAAAATTATTTCTGTTCTGGTTTATATGGCTCACAATTGAATTGCAGTGTTGATTGTCATGAAGAATACATGAGTCAAAATGTTGATATGTTTTTCTTCATGCCTTTATGGTTTGTGTGGGATCAGCAGGCGGAGCAGATGATTGCAAATTGGGTTTCACAAAGTTGTGAAACCGATTTTTGGCCTTCTCGCCATTTTGTCTGCTCACACCACCAAACACTCTCGACACCAGTGTGCACAAACAATCCCGGCCTATGACTCTCTTAATGACAAGCGGAGGTTGGTGTCCCTCTCAGATCCACCAGGGGAGCCAATTATTGTAGCTGTGGGAATTTTTTGCCATTCTATAATGTCCTCACATTCGGAGGACTTACCAACCCTCAGCAGCACATCTCACACATTATTCATTCATGAATAATGACCATTTAAATGAGATATCAGAGGGTGATTAATGCCGGTGGGATCATAAGTTAAGGAATGGAAGAAAGAAGCAATCGATTCCCTTTGAAAAATGAACCATTCGCAACTCCTGAAATAGCTGAACCTGAAACTCAATAATTTTTACAGTGGTTTCCAGGATCTCTCTGGTATCAAATAATTTGAAAACCTTGTAACTGTGGTGTCAATAAAAGATCATGATGGCCTATATAAATATATGTCTACCTGTTGCTGGATATTATACATTGGAGCCACTTGCGATGCAGAAAATGATAAAAGGATTTTTAAAATACAACTTCAAGTAATAACACACAATACATATTCTTCAAAGACAAAAGCTCAACATTGGTAATAGACACTAATTCCTTTTAACTTAAAACAACTATGGCCCTACAATTCTTTCTCTTAGCCAAAATATTCACAAGATCAGAATATGCAAAATAGTCTTATAATTTCAAACATTCAATTTTTGCTCTACTTAAGCCAAATTACCTTTCTTCAATATTCAGAGTGAATATTTAATGTAAGATGTTAGGTGATGTATGACATAAAATTGGAAACTTGGCTTAATGGAGAAAAGACTGTTGTTTTTAAGACGGAATAAACTCTTTATTAATGCTTTAGGCTATCCATTTTTTTTAACCTGAAGAACAAGAATTTAGATTCATAATGGTTTTCAGACTTTGATTTTCCTGTAGCCACAAATGGCCAGGATGCCTGAAACAGGAAAAGAAAGAAAGGAAGAACAGAAGAGCAAGGGCGTATATCAACTCCTTGGTAGGCAGCCAATTTACACAAAGCAAGGTATCACAAACAGTAAATGAGATAAATGACCAATTAATCTTATTTTTCAAATGATTATAGTTGAGGGATGAACACTGGACTCAACACAGGGAGAAAATCCTGATCTGGCAGCATCTGTGGAGAGAGAAACAGGATTAACGTTTCAGGTCGATGACGCTTTGTCTGATGAAATGCTAGTTCTGTTTCACTCCCCACAGATGCTGCCAGACCTGCCGAGTATTTCTGGCTTTTTCTGTTTTTATTTCAGATTTTCAGCATCTGCAGTATTCTGATTTTCAAAAACCCCCTGGTGCTCTTTAAATAGTGGAATAGAACTTTCAAGTCCATTTCAACAGGCAAACATGATGTTGGATGCACCTCAGACAATGCAGCAGTTCCTCAGCACTGCTTTGAAATATTAGCGTAAAAATTTAGATTTTGCACTACAATGGGGCTGAAATTCACTACCAGATGAAACAGACTGATTAGGATTAGCCCAATCATTCTGCTGCACTCTGGGAATCATGTTCTGCATGATGTGGAGAGCATACCACTTCTTATAATGCTACTTCACCCTGTTTTGCTTTAATCTACACCATTTCACTTTATTTGCTCTAACATACTCTTTTGCTTCACACAATTTCATTGTGCTTCATTCCACATGGCTGACCTTTATTTCATTTTATTTCCAGTCTGCATTTGCATTGCTTAAGAGTACAAGCAGGAAGTGAATTCTCATGCACTTGCATGTACCTTACTGAACAAGCCTCTGGCTGTCAACCATATGGGCTATAGGATGGATAGATTATTTGTAGATAACTGTTCTTACTAAGTACAGGCTATTTGTGATAGGTGATCACTTTGCTAAAATTAAAGCATATGTTGTCTAAATTAGACTCTTTACACACACCATCTATCAAATAATGATTCAGGAAAAATCCCAAAGGATCCCACCGCTGTATGTTTAAGAATGTTCTGTATCTGTAGAAAATTGTAGAGCTTGTTCAATGATTATACAGTGACCCGGATTTTCCGGTAGTGATTAAGGCAAAACTGCCAGTGATTCCTGTCATTAGTCTTCTGAAACAGACTGCACCCTCTGGATGCAGCTAAATATGAAAATCCAGAAGTTGCTCTCAGTGATTCTACGCTTCACCAGAGGATTAAGTATATGTTTAGGTCACCACTGACTGCAGTTAATTAGAAATCACTGAACTGATGAGAACATTCACTCCTGTGCTTTTAGTTTAGTAAAAACCTTCGGAATACTTATACCTTGTTCAGTGAGGTGCAATAAAGATTTTAATGATGTACTAAGTTCATAATTAGTGATGAACAGCCTCACTGGCCCTGAACCAGTAATTTTATATTTATTGAATGTTAAATTTCTACATTATGATAAAAAATTCACATTTTTAAAATAATCTTTTTTAATGTTTATGATAATCAAGCTTTCGATTTAATCCCATATGTATTTCCCAATACTATAAAATTTAAAAATTAAAAGTGAAGGTTTTTACTTCTGGTTTGCTGTCTGTGCGAATATTTCAACGTGGTTGATTATCTATCCTGTTCGATGACATCTCTGTTGCTGGGCACCTAGAGATCCCCTTTGACTTGGCACCAGATCCAAACTGACAGCAAGAAAGGGGGAGTCTGCGCCATAGCAATTGCTAAATCTTTGAGGGCTGCTTTCTTTGAGGTCAGTGGCAAGTGCCATTGCTTTATAGCTGACCCCAAAATCCAGCCCAATTGAAAATGTGGTTGGATAAAATCAAAGTGCATTGAGTAACACTGGCATGTCAGTCAATTAAGATTTCTCCAAGACAAATTAAGGATTAAAAAAAAAGTTACAGCTACTTAATTGTAAGGTACTTACCCACAAATATAAAAAGGAGAAATACCTGTCTTCTGTCCAATATCTGATCTTGCCTTTTGTTCTTCTCTCTCCTCCCCTTTCTTTGCCCCTGTATATACTTAAAAACTTTTAAATTTCTAACTTTTTCAGTTCTGACGAAAGGTCATTGACCTGAAAATTAAGTCTGCTTCTGTCTCCACAGGTATTGCCAGACTGACTGAGTATTTCCAGCATTTTCTGATTTTAACAACGAGCCTCTCAGTTACATTAAACTGTGACAAAGAGTGATTCAAGAAGACTGCCCAACACCACATTCTCACAACAACTAGGCAGGGGTAATATACCCAGTCCTCATTAGTGCCATTTACATCCCGGGAATTCATTTAAAAATGTTTTAATGCTGGCAGATTTGTGTGCGCTTCCCGCATTTTCTGCTTTTATTTAAGTAGTTGTATATAACCAGTTAAAACTTACTGCTTCTCTGTCTCACCAACTTGTCTATTACTAACATAAATTAACCAAAGACTCATTTACTGACATTTTAAGCATGACAGTGTTAAGCTTTTTGTCATTTGTATTATGAAAATCCAGAGAGCCTTTTGTCATTCTCCAACATACTTCAAATGAAGCGGAAATTATTCCCTCTTACTTACTTTTGCAGAACTCTGAACGCAATCCTCAAAAATTCCTTTGATGCATGAAGTCCAAGTATGAGATTGGCTGGTCTTTACTTGCAGGCTGTTTCACCCAAGTAGATGACAAAAACAAAAAGCCAAATGTAGAATTGGTAGCACAAACAGAAAATGCTGGATAAACTCAACAGGTCTAACAGCATCTGTAGAGAGAGAAACAGAGTTAACATTTCAAGTCCGTGTGACTCTTCTTCAGAGCTTTGAAGAAGGATCATACAGATTCGAAACACCAACTCTGTTTCTCTCTCCACAGAGGCTGTTAGACCTGCTGAGTTTTTCCAGCATTTTCTGTTTTTGTTTTGGATTTCCAGCATCCGCAGTATTTTGCTTTTATCCTTAGAGTTGGTAATATTGTTATGACAAGATAATGGTAATTAAGAAATGATCAGGGTACTGGGAATTGCCAAGAGTGCAACTGAATGCACTGTTCAAAGAATAGTTTAATTATTGAGATTTCTCCTTGAGTAATAGTCCATAAAACAGTATAAAGAGGGAAAAAACATGTTTGGCAATTGTTTATTTTTTCATCATCTCCTTGGAACATAAACTCATACACAGAAACAGGAGGATGCCATTCAGCCCCTGGATCCTGTTCTTTCATTCAATTAGATAATGGCTGATTTGTATTGTAACTTCATTTTCACACCTCGGTGGAGCTGGCAGCCCTACTGTTTCTCACCAATATACCTACCTACACTTTACATATAGCCTGCCAAAGCTCATCGACACTCATTTGCATATGGCGCGGGGCTAAAGTGGAGGGAGGGTGGGGGAGAAGAAGGATATTTTAGCATCACTGTTGAACTTAAACCTGTCCTTGTCCTTTATCCACACACATGTACATTCCAGATGCCCACCAATGGATAGCCAAGTCGCAAAATCTACAGGGTAATTCAGGACAGAGGCAGAGGGAGCATGTGTGCATGCTAGGTCATAAACGGACTGAAATGATATTAAAAGCATATCATTACAGGATTCATGTAATAAAACATTCAAGATATATGTTGGGGTGTAACCAAGTAATTCTAACTAATAATGAACAAAGAAGTCATGCCCATCTCATCCAAGTGTGGATGCAGAGAGAAAATGGGGGCAAGGACCTTGCAATTAATTATGTGGCACTTAAAACAATCAATCGGGCCAAGGTTGGAGTTCATGGATGCATGGATCTCGGTCTGAGAGGACTTGGGTATAGAGACCTTGGTTTATGGGGTTGGTGTAGGTTGGAGACAAAGGCTGGTGAAAAGAGCTTCTGAGAAATCAATTCCCAAGATGCTGAAAACATGGATGAGAGTTTCAGCAGCAGAAAGGGTGAACCAGGGGATGTAATATTCCACCAGTGGAAGAACGCAGTCTCTGTCATGGATGGCTTTAGATAGAAAATTGAACTCAGGGCTACAGAGAATGGCAAAGCTGCGCAACTATTAGCTCAAATGTGGGCAGGAACCCTAAGAAATTAAAGGGGGTGGCACAGGACACACTTTACTCCTGGCGGGAGATGAACTGAATGACCTCAGTTTTAGCAATAATTAGCTGAAGTAAGCTTTTATCTCGGATCTTGACGTCTGGTGGGTAGACAGACTCAAAGAACAACTCTGGAGTCAGGGCTGGTGACAAACCTGGGCGCTATTGACAAACATGAAAGCTGGCTGTGTTTTTGAGGATGATATTGGTGAGTGATAGAATGCAGATGATGAAGATGAAAAGTATAAAACTAGAGCCTGGACAAATCTTTGAGGGGAAATGACTGCATTCAGACATGTGGAAGGCAAATCACAAAAGAGCAGTAATACATTAGCAGGCAGCGGAAATGGAACAGTGGGTCAATTGAAGAGGAAAGTACATAAAACATAAAAATGAGTGTATGCGTGTAAAGAGCGTTTTTAAGCAAACAGGTGAAAACTCTCCACTAGTGGGGACTCTCCACCTAGCACAAAGGAAGATGGTTGTGGTTGTTGGACATCACTGGAGGAGTTCCTCAGGGTAGTGCCTTAGGCCCAACCATCATTTTTTAAAGTATTTTGTTCATGGGATGTAGGCAGCACTGGCTAGGCCAGCATTTATTGCACATCCCTTATTTAGAGAGCATTTAAAAGTCAACCACATTGCTGTGGGTCTGGGGTCACATGTAGGCCAGACCAGGTAAGGACAGCAGATTTCCTTCCCTGAAGGACATTAGTGAACCAGATGGGTTTTTGCAACAATGGTTTCATGGACTTTTAATTCCAGATTTTTATTGAATTCAAATCCAGATTGTTATCGAATTCAAATTCCACCATCTGCCATGGTGAGGCTTGAACCCAGGGGCAGGACTTTCCCCCTGTTGGGGGTGAAGTTGAAGTGTGGGCACGCAGAGGCACACCTCCGATCGGTGCCCCCAATTGGGGGGCGCGCCGCCATTTTAAGCCAATTAAGGCCCACCCAGTGTGACGTCCGCAAGGAAGCGCTATGTGCTCCCTGTGTGGGTAGGTGGGGGTGGGGGGGGGGGGGGGGGGGGGGGGGCGGTGGGGTGGGATCCTTAAACCCCAGAGTGCACTCATCTCCCTGAGGCTAAGTGCTGCCTCAGGGAGATCGCCCCTACTGTCAAAAATATTAAAAATAGAGAAAAAAAATTCCCTGACATGTCCCCTCATGTGACACTGTCACATGAGTTGGGACATGTCCATAATTTTAAAAAAAGCTTTAATTAGTTTTTTAAAAACCTACATGAACCCTCATCCCGCCCGTGAGGTTTTATTCTAATTCCCGCCAGGGCTCCTGTCCTGCCCGCCAATCTTAAAGTTGGACGGGCAGGTCCATTAATTAGTTTAATGACTCTGTCAATGGCCTCAATTGGTAATTGACAGGTTAGTGGGCGCACAGCTGATTTTGCTGAGCCCACACCTACCTGAAAATTTAAATGGGGCGCGGTGATGTTGGGACTTCCGCCCGATGTCACCCCATGTCATTTTACGCATCAGTGAGCGGACCCTGACCCCCACTCAATGACGGGAAAATCCTGCCCCAGGTCCCCAGAGTATTACCCTGAGTTGCTGGATTACCAGTCTAGTGACAATACTACTATGCCACCACTTTCCCTTCAGCTGCTTCATCAATGACCCTCCTTCCATTATAAGGTCAGAACTGGGGATGTTCGGTGATGATTGCACAATGTTCAGCACCATTCGCAACTCCTCAGATACTGAAGTAGTCCGTGTCAATATGCAGCAAAACCTGGACAATATTGAGGTCTGGTCTGATAAGTGGCAAGTAACATTTGTGCCACACAAGTTCCAGGCTATTATCATCTCCAACAAGAGAGAATCTAACCATTGCCCCTTGAAATTCAGTGACATTTCCAGCACTGAATCCCCCAACTATCACCATCCTATGGGTTACCATTGACCAGAAACTGAATTGGACCAGCCATATAAGTAATTGGCTACCAGCAGGTTAGAGGCTGGGAATTATGTGGAGGGTAACTCACATCCTGGCTCCCCAAAGCCTATGCACCATTTACAATTCACAAGTCAGGACTATAATGGAATATGCTCCGCTTGCCTGAATGAATGCAGCTCCAGCAAAACCCAAGAAGCTCAACACCATCCAGGACAGAACAGCTTGGTTGATTGCTATCCCATCCACCAACTTAACCATTCACTTCCTCTACCACTGACGCACAGAGGCAGCAGTGTGCACCATCAACAAGGTGTAGCAACTCACCAAAGCTCCTTCGACAGCACCTTTCGAACCCGCAACCCCAACCACCTAGAAGGACAAGAGCAGCAGATGCATGGGAACACCATCACCTGCAAGTTCCCCTCCACGCCACATTGGAACAATGGGTGGGATTTTTTGGTCCCACCACAAGTCAATGGACTTCTGCTGGCTGGAGCGCCACCTCACCCAAGGCAGGTCACACCCACAATGGGGCCAGAAAACCCTGGCCTATAAGTTTGTTCCTTCACTGTTGTTGGGTCAAAATCCTGGAACTTCCTCCCTAACAGCACTGTGGGTGTTCCTACACCACATGGACTGCAGCAGTTTAAGAAGGTGGATCACCACCACCTTCTCAAGGGCAGTTAGGGATGGGCAATAAATGCTGGCCTAGCCAGTGAAGCCCACTTCCCATAAACGAATAAATAAAAAAAACATATTTATTTACATACATTTACAGCTTACTTACAGATATGGAGATCTTCATACCGCTCTCAGAATCGTCCATATGCACTCCCCTCGTGGTTGAGATAGTCAGCCCACTCCCTGTGCATGTGGCAGCCACACTCCACTAGCACCTCCAGGCTTGTACAAAGTCCGCCACTGGTATCTTTATTTTGCAAAAGCTTATAGACCCCAGTTTGAGAACCAATGAATTAAAGAATGCAGACGAGGGATAGTGGCATGTGCTCACATTTATATCGAAACATAGCAAATTTACAGATCGGATGGAGGCCATTCTTGGCTGTGCCAGCCAGTAAAGAGTTATCCAGATTAACCCAACCTTCCAGCTCTTGGTCAATAGTTTTGTAGGTTATAACACTTGAAGTGCATATCCAAGTGCTTTTTAAATACAATGATGGTTTCTGCCTCTGCCACCCTTTCAGGCAGTGGATTCCAAATCCTTGCAATCCTCTGGAGGAAAAAAACTTCTCAACTCCCTCTTAATGCTCTGCCAAGTATTTCAAATCCATGCCCACTGGTTATTGACCTCTCTGCTAAGGGAGATAGATCTTTACAGCCTTCTGGACTGAATATTGAATTCAACAGCTTTAGATCTTGAACTCCCTCCTCCATCCCCACCCCCTTTCTGTTTCTTCTCCCTTCCTTTTGTTTTTTCCAATAATTTATATAGATTTTTCTTTTCCCACCTATTTCCATTATTTTAAAATCTTTTATGCCCCACTAGTCTTTCCACCCCACCCCCACTAGAGCTGTACCTTGAGTGCCCTACCATCCATTCTTAATTAGCACATTCGTTTAGATAATATCACCACCTTCAACACCTCTGTGTTCTTTTGTTCTTTTGTCTGTGATATCTTTTGATTATCTGCTCCTATCACTGCTTGCTTGTCCCTACAACTACACCAGCACCCCCAACTTCTCTCCCCCCCCCACCCCCCCCAACCTTAAACCAGCTTATATTTCACCCCTCTCCTTATATTCGCTCAGTTCTGTGGAAGGGTCATGAGGACTCGAAACGTCAACTCTTTTCTTCTCCGCCGATGCTGCCAGACCTGCTGAGTTTTTCCAGGTAATTCTGTTTTTGTTTTAGATCTTTACTATCCACTCTAACTGGGCCCCTCGTAATTTTGTATATCTCAATTAAATCTCTCAGCTTCCTCTGTTCCAAAGACAACAATGCCAGCCTATCCAATCTTTCCTCATAACTAAAATTCTACATTCTTGGCAACATCCTTGTAAATGGCTGCGGTACCCTCTTTAGTGTGACAATATGATGGCATTGGTAACTATGACCAGGATTATTGAAGGATAGAAGTGGTTGGAAGTTGGTTTGGTGGAACTTAAATAGGAAGCGATAAAAGGTGCCATGTGGTGGTTTGGTCAAAAATAAATTAAAAAGCAAATTAAATTGCTGTTGGTTGTTTCCCCTTGTTTTGGTAGGGGGGTGGGTTGTTCTGTGACTGGAGGGCATGGTCTCGGAGAAGGGGGCCACCCATTTGGGATGGGTATGGGGAAGAATTTCTTCTCTCAGGGGGGCTGGTAGATCTGTGGAGTTCTTTGCCACAGGGGGCTGTAGCGGCTGGGTCGTTGGGTCTTTTGGAGGCTGAGATAGACAGATTTTTAATCAGTAACGGAATCAGGGTTATGGGGAAAAGGCAGGAAAGTGGAGTTGAGGATTGTCAGATCAGCCATGATCTCATTAAATGGCAGAGCAGACTCAATAGGTCGAATGACCTACTTCTGCTCCTATGGTCTTATGGTAATTTCCTATTTAAGAACCTTAAAAAGTATTAATTTGAGCCAGGATGATAGAGGAAGCAGTTAAAATAGTTGAAGGAGGAATTTATAAGGGGGGTTGGAAACAACCCTTGATGAAAGGGACGGGTTTACCTTATCAGTATGCATGCGGTTGAGTGGGGAAAAATGAGCGTGCAGTTGCTGGCTTGGAAAAGGGCCAATGATTTACGGGTGGGTTTCAATGGGGTAATAAAACTAATGTGGCCAAGGACCCATGATAGGGAACAAGGTGCAGTGTGCAGTAGGTAAGATTGATTGAGAAGGAATATCAAGATGTATTTGACTAACAAAATATCCTGACAATGTAGTTGCTTCTTTGTTACAGGCTCTTGTGTTTAGATGGGAAAAGTGATCAGTAGGAAATTAGGAAAGGACTGACTGTGATATGAAGGTGTTATTCTGGTATTATGCACACATGTACACATAAAGCTGGACAAATGCACAAGGTATTATTATCCTGATTTTTCTGGTCGTTGTGAATGTTGTAATAACCAAATCAGGAGTTTTTTCCTTTGGTTTGTGAAGTCCTGCACATTGGAAAATATTTTCAGCTTTCTATAAAACTGGCTGAGGTTTTACCTCATTCAAAACCCATCTATTTGTACAGAGTTAAAGCAGTGCCTAATATTGTCTTTTCCCCCTCTCTGTGAGGATAGTGCTCTGTGTACACTGAACAAGGTTTATGTAAGGTAAAGGTAAGTTTTATCCGTTGACTGTTTGCCAAAGGTGAAACCCTGTAAAGCATTATTTCTTTTTATTCTTCCATGAGATGTGAGGGGCCCGCTGTCAAGGTCAACGATTTCTGCCCTTCCCTAATTGCCCCTTGAGAAGGTGGTGGTGAGCTGCCTTCTTGAGCCGCTTCAGTCCATGTGGTGGTGTAGGTGCACCCACCGTGCTGTTAGGGAGGGACTTCCAGGATTTTGACCCAGCCACAGTGAAGGAAGGGCCGATATATTTCCAAGTCGGAGGGGAACTGGCAATTGGTGGTGATGCCACCACGTGAAGCGCATTGGGACCTTTCAGTATATTGGAGGCTTTGGGTACATAAATGCAAGTTGTTGCTAAATAAATAGTGCATTATGGCACATATTTTGCATCATAGTACGACTTCATTCACGAAGTGGCATTTGCTTTGCTCCTATTGGTGTATCTGACTTACAGAATACGACAGGGAGTGGGGGGGGGGTTCAACTGGACGCGTTCGCTTAGGTTTCAGCGCTCAATGCGAAAGTTGGGAGTCTGGGTTCCAGCAGGTCAAAGCTGCCTTATTCTTGAAGTTTGATAACATTTCCCAGCCCGGACGGCCCCGACAGCCTCCAGATGGCAGCTGTGGTCTGACTATTGATGCACACTCAACGCGAATTTCCAACTCCCGAGGTGTTAAATGTTCAACCGCGCTACTCCAGCAGCTCAGGACACACCGACCACCTTTCACTAAGATGTTGGCATTTAAGCGCCGGCCGTGAAAGTCCATTTTAGTGCATGTGTGTGGCACGCGTGTTGTTTTGTTTTTTTATATATTTAAAAGAGAGATTCTCTGTCCATTTAAAGCCAGCCAGAGAGCGCCAAACCGTGGACTGAGAGACAGCCAAGAGGCGGAGTCTGTAGCCTACTTTCGGTTTGACAGCGAGCAAAGCTGGAACCTCAGTTTAGGGCAAACAGAAAAATCAGCAACGAGCAGAGTGGTTGGGGGGGGAGGGGGGAGGTGGTGTGGGTGGTGGTAGAAAAGGAGGGAAAAGAGAAAGGTACAACAGCTTAGACATAGAGCTCCCGAGTGAAATTAACCCAGCCCAAATTCCACTCTTGAAATCCACCAAGTCCGGGGAGAAACTGACACAAGGGACGCTCGTAAACTGCGGTAAGTGGCATAAAATATCAACCTAAACTCTTGCTTTTAATCTAAATTTGGCCAAGGGGTTTAACGTAATCTCCAAGTGGGGAGGTCGAACTTGCTCTCCCCCCCCGGGCAGAGCGCGGGTCCTTCTCCGTGATTTTTATTTTGGTTACTGACTGACATCGGAACTTGATACAGTTTTTACAAGCTTGTTTCGTTTGTTACATTTGCGCTGGTTTCCTGAAGTGGACACTTTTTACTCCCCGTGAATGCTGAGTGTGGGGAGGGGGTGGGGGGGGTGGGGGTGCTGGTGGGGGTCGCAGCAGCGCCTCCGCCTGTTTGAGTGTGTGTTGTATTAATTGTACACTGGTACATCAACAAGTGTCAGCTGTACTCGGTCACTGCTGATCTGGAACCGAGTGACCTTATATTAGGCAATCGCACAACTTTGTTTTTTTTTAAAAATCAAAAAAAAAATCATTTATGGTTCCCTCGAGGCTGAAAACCCTCCCTCCCGCGATTAGCATTGGTCCTTGTGTAAGGTACATTGGTGAGTGGGGTGGGGGTGCTCGATGTCATCATTCGTGCCGAGTGCTGCATGTTGACAGTGCTGAGATTGATGTCAGTGTGAGTGTGTGTGTGTGTGTGTGTGAGTGAGTGTGTGAGTGTGTGTGTGTGTGAGTGAGTGTGTGTGAGTGTGTGTGTGTGTGTGTGAGTGTGTGTGTGTGTGTGTGAATGTGTGAGTGAGTGTGAGTGTGTGTGTGTGTGTGTGTGAGTGTGTGTTAGTGAGTGTGTGTGTGTGTGAGTGAGTGTGTGAGTGAGTGAGTGTGAGTGTGTGAGTGAGTGAGTGTGAGTGTGTGTGTGAGTGAGTGAGTGTGTGTGCGCGCCTCTCATAGCGCTACCGAAATAAAACCAGCACATTGTGGGGGCAGAAGCGCAGAGCCCGTCACTTAAGCAGCTACCAGGAGGTAGAAAAGAGGACAAACATGTCAGGCCGGGACCTCTCCAAAGAACTCAGGCCCCGCGGGGCCCCACAAGGGTGGGGGGAGGTTAAGACTTGTTTCTCTTTCAGATGCTGACAGCCCTGACGTGCATTGTATTTCACCATTGATAATTTAACAACAAAGGTTCGCGGGGAGTTGGAGGAAAGCACTGTGTTTTCTTCATTCAGCATTTGTTGCCCTTGAACTGAGTGGCTTGCTAGGCCATTTCAGAGGGCAGTTAACACATTGTTGTGGCCCTATGGGCCAGACCAGGCGGATTTCTTTCCCCAAAGGACATATTAGCGAACCAGGTGGATTTTTTTTTTGTTTAAAAAGTGATAGCTTCATTACTGAGACTATCTTTATAACTCCAAATTTATTCATTGAATCTAAATTCTACTTGCTGCTGTGGTGGGATTTGAACCCATCTCCCCAAAACATTAAGATAAAAGCAAAATACTGCGGATGCTGGAAATCTGAAACAATAACAAAAATAAAAAGAGCCGGAAAAACTCAGCAGGTCTGACAGCATCTGCAGAGGAATACAGTTACTGTTTCGAGTCTACAGAGGAGCACTGTGGGCGGGGGGGGGGGGGGGGGGGTGGTGGTGCAGAGGAAATCTACAGAGGTGGTGTTCAAAAAGGAAATGGGGAGGGTACAGGCTCAACATGTTCCCTCTAGGGTGATAGGAAGGAGTAACAAGCCCAGAGAACCATAGATGACCAGAGATATTCAGGTTACGATGAGAAGGAAAAGAGAGGCATTTAGCAGGTACAAGGGGAGCAAATCAGCGGAGGCATTAGTGGAGTACAGAAAGTGCAGGGTGGAGCTTAAGAAAGCAATTAGGAGAGCAAAGAGGGGATATGAGAAAGATCTGGCTGGTAAAAATAGGGAAAATCCCAAGATATTCTATAAGTATATCAATGGGAAAAGAGTAGGGCCCATAAGGGACCAAGGGGGCAATCTATGGATGGAGCCAGAGGACATCGCTAGAGTGTTGAATGAATATTTCACATCCATCTTCACCCAAGAGAATGAGGATGAAGGTTTTGAACTCGGGGAGGGAGACTGCGTGGTTCTTAAGCAAATTGATATAGGGAATGACAAGGTATTGAAGGTGTTGGCAGGCTTAAAAGTGGACAAATCTCCAGGTCCAGATGATTTGTGTCCCAGATTGCTGAGGGAGGCAAGGGAGGAGATTGCAGGAGCTCTGACCCAAATTTTTAATTCCTCTCTGGCCACGGGGGAGGTGCCACACGACTGGGAACAGCTAATGTGGTTTGGCTATTTTAAGAAGAGTTGTAGAGTGAAGCCAGGGAACTACAGGCCAGTGAGTCTCACGTCAGTGGTAGGGAAACTATTGGAGAAAGTTCTGAAGGAGAGAATCTATCTCCACTTGGAGAGGCAAGGTTTGATCAGGGATAGTCAGCATGGCTTTGTCAGAGGGAGGTCATGCCTAACAAATGTGATTGAATGTTTTGAGGAGGTGACCAGGTGTGTAGATGAGGGTAGTGCAGTTG
This sequence comes from Carcharodon carcharias, assembly GCF_017639515.1. Classification (NCBI taxonomy): domain Eukaryota; kingdom Metazoa; phylum Chordata; class Chondrichthyes; order Lamniformes; family Lamnidae; genus Carcharodon; species Carcharodon carcharias. Next base: position 14,234,886 of record NC_054489.1, read on the forward strand.
ATGTAGTTTATATGGATTTCAGCAAAGCCTTTGACAAGGTCCCACATGGGAGACTTATAAAGAAAGCAAATGCACATGGGATACAGGGTAAAGTGATAAGGTGGATTCAAAATTGGCTTAGTTGTAGGAGACAGAGGGTGATGACAGAAGGGTGCTTTAGTGACTGGAAGCCAGTCTCCAGTGGTGTACCACAGGGATCTGTGCTCGGTCCCCTATTATTTGTCATTTATATAAATGACATAGATGACTATGTGGGTGGTAGGATTAGTAAGTTTGCGGATGACACAAAGATTGGCCGGGTGGTTAACAGTGAGGTTGAGTGTATTGGGCTACAGGAAGATATAGACGGGATGGTCAAATGGGCAGATAAATGGCAGATGGAATTTATGTCTGAAAAGTGTGAGGTGATACACTTTGGAAGGAATAATTTGACAAGGAAGTATTCAATGAACGGCATGACACTAGGAAGTTCTGAGGAACAAAGGGACCTTGCCGTGTATGTTCATAGATCTCTGAAGGTGGAGGGGCATGTTAGTGGGGTGATGAAAAAGGCATATGGGACAATTGCCTTTATCAATTGAGGCATAGATTACAAAAGTAGGGAGGTCAAGTTGGAGTTGTATAGAACCTTGGTGAGGCCACAGCTGGAATACTGTGTGCAGTTCTGGTCGCCACATTATAGGGAGGATGTGATTTCACTGGAGGGGGTGCAGAGGAGATTCACCAGCATGTTGCCTGGGATGAAACATTTAAGTTATGAAGAGAGGTTGGATAGACTTGTGTTGTTTTTGTTGGAGCAGAGAAGACTGAGGGGCGACCTGATCTAGGTGTACAAGATTATGAGGGGCATGGACAGGGTGGATAGGGAGCAGCTGTTCCCTATCCTTAGTTGAAGGGCCAGTCACAAGGGGACATAAGTTCAAGGTGAGGGGCAGGAGGTTTAGGGGGGATGTGAGGAAAAACTTTTTACCCAGGGGATGGTGATAGTCTGGAATGCACTGCCTGGGAGGGTGGTGGAGGCGGGTTGCCTCACATCCTTTAAAAAGTACCTGGCATGCCATAACATTCAAAGCTATGGGCCAAGTGCTAGTAAATGGGATTAGGTAGGTATGTCAGGTGTTTCTCACATGTCGGTGCAGACTCAATGGACCGAAGGGCCTCTTCTGCACTGTGATTCTGTAAAGAAAAATAGAAATGAGGTGAAATATAAGCTGTTTGGGCGGGGGGGGGGGGAGGTGGCGGCGGGTGGGACAGGTAGAGGTGGATAGAGGGCTAGTGATAGTTGGAGGCAAAGAAGAGATTGCCAAAGATGTCATAGACAAAAGGACAAAGAGGTGTTGACAGTGATGATGTTAGCAAAGGAATGTGCTAAGATACTTAATGTCACCTTTAGCACATACCTTAGCTAATATCACCCACCGTCAACACCCTTTTTGTCTATGACACCTTTGGCAATCTTTCCTTTGCCTCTAACTATCACTGGCCCTCTATCTAGCTCTACCTGTCCCACCCCCCTCAAACAGCTTATATTTCACCTCATTTCTAGTTTTCTTTAGTTCTGATGAAGAGTCATATGGGCTCGAAAGGTTAACTGTATTCCCCTCCACAGATGCTGTCAGACCTGCTGAGTTTTTCCAGCTATTTTTATTTTTGTTTTTGTCCCCAAAACATTAGCCTGGCTTACTAGCCTAGTGACTTTACCACTATACCACCATCTCCCCCATTGGCACAGTTCTATCATTTCATTGGCCAGATGATGTATGCCACTGCAAATGAGTAAGGGTGTGTAAACTTGTGTATTCTGCAATTTTGATGCCAACTTGATGCCCCTGGGAGACCAATTGCTCTGAAGCAGATTTGCAAGGTCACTTAGAGTTCAGCAAAAGCTAGGACAGAATTGCCACCTCTCTTTTTGTGAAAAAATAATTCTGATCCCAAACCAATGTATTAAAATAATTTCTGGATATATAATACTTAATTTATATAGCAAATTATGATGCTGAAGCACTTCACACAAAGCGTCAGACGTGGCACTCCCGTCTTTGAGGGCGAAGGTTCTGGGTTCAAGGCCAATCGAGATTTTAGCCCAAAAGTCAAGGCTGATACACCAGCACAGTACTGAGAGAGTGCTACACTGTCAGAGATGCTGTCTTTCTAGCTAGATGTTAAACTGAAGGTCTGTCTGCTCTCTCAAGTAGACATAAAAGATCCCAGGGTATTATTTTGAAGAAGAACAGAGGCATTATAGCAAACAGGACACAACACATCAGATGCACTTCTCGGTAGCGTAGAAAAAGAAATCAGTAAAGTTTAGAAAACTGTTGGACTCTGTGACAGGAGATTTGTAGCTGTTTCTTGGATCGATGATTGAAAACAACTTTGTAATCTGTATCTATCTTGTGAATGACGACAATTGTTATATGGGCCTGATCTCAGTAATAAGGTTATAGCTGCCAACAGAAGGCTACCAGGGCCAGTCATGTGACCAGGTGTCATTATATTGCTGTCACTTCACTTAAATTTCACAGAAGACAAAATAGAAATTCAGCAACACAAGAATAAAAGCATAAGCACCTTACTAATCATAAAATGTAGTAATTCCCACAATGCTGCTGCCCAATGATAAATCTATATCGTGTTTTTCATGTTGACACATACACTAAATGCTCCACACAATAGATGGTGATCACTGTTATGTAGATAAATGGGGATATGTAGCTATGAATTTCTGCTGGCTTCCTGATTAACTCTGTTACCTTTGTAGAGTATTTTCAGCTAATCTTTACTTAATTTCAGTGGGGTCGAGTTTCAGCTTTGGGACGTAGTTGGCAATTTCAGCACAAATTGCCTTGAAATTAAGTTGATTTTCCAAAGCGAAGTTATGGATCAAGTTCCTGCTCATTTGTGTAAACACAAACGTATTATCTTCCATGAACCAATGCAATAGGGCAGCGGAATAGAATATAATTGTTCCTTTCCTTTTTGTGCATTATAACGTATTGATTGATGTATTTAAGAGTGGTGTGCTGGTACGGTTTTATTAATACAGCTGAAAATGGGTTTATCACAAAACATGAGCATTTTGAGCAGGTCCACCACTTGTTTGTAACCTGATAGTAATTTGCTGAAAATTACTTTTAAAAACTGCACTGAATCATTTACCAATTTCATTGATGTACATTAGTCAGTTTCTTAATATGTAATTTTTTAATATTTAGAAACTCATAAAACTTGCCTTTGCAGCTAAAAGAGCAAACTTAATTTTGAATGATCACAATGGGTGCATTTGGTAGAAATTTGCTTTGCTCATTATTTCAGTCGAGATACAACCAGGACAACCTCCAGCACAAAGTCTTTTTTAAACCAATATTAGAGATTGCGGAAACTTGTTTTAAGCTTGGCGTAACTTGCAGTTAAAATTCCTTGATTTGTTGCGTTGATTTGGCTGATTTCATACAAATTAGCAGGCACTCTAGTTGTAACTAGAGAAACTGCAGCCAATAATGACCATTTTGACAATGCAAAAGATCCTAAAAACATTTTAATACCTTGTTAAAGCATGGGGATTTGGAGAGTGAAAGAGTGTGAAGAGGAGATACATGAAAGTTGTAATTTTCTTTATTTGTTTTTGGGCGATGCTGGCAAGGCTGCATTATTACCCATCTCTAGTTGCCTGAGGAAATAGTGGTGCACTTTTTTTGAACAACTCAATCCTTGTTGATTATGCTCCCACATTGTGTTAGGCAGGGAAGAACGCTATATACAGGATTATGCTTAGAAAATGTGTGTTCCTAGTTTCTGATGGCTTGTTTCGTAAATGCATTGCCAGGTGTGCTAGAGAACCAGGAAGGTCAGTTGTTTGATACAGCCTGTGTTGTATTATCTGGTGTGGCTCAGTTGGTGGTTTGCCTTCTTCTGAGTCGGAAGGTCACAGGTTCAGGCCCCACCCTGAGACTTGAGTATATAATCCAGACTGATACTCCAGTGCAGCACTGAGGGACTGCTGCGCTGTCAGAGGTGCTGTCTTTTTCATAAGACATTAATCCGAGGCCTGTCTGCCCTTTTCAGGTGGTTGTAAAAGATCCCAGGGCACTATTTCAAAAAAAGCAAAGCTCTTCTCCCAAGTTTTGTGGCTACTATTTATCCCTAAATCCACATCGCTAAAACAGATTGTCTGGTCCTTAGCACATTGCTGTTGTGAGTTCTTGCTGTGTGCAACTTGGCTATTTTCGTACGTTACAGCATTGGCTACAATTAAAAGTATTTTATTGGCTGTAAGACACTTCAGGGCATCCTGAGGCTATGAAAAGCAGTCTATAAATGCAAATCTTTTCTTCTTTTTCTTCCACTGCATTAGTTAGATAATAGAACTATATTATTATCTAACTAACGAACCTTCGTTCCTTTGGGCCAAGGGAGGGAATAATCAGCTAGAGTCCACACTGACTGCTATACAAGTGGTGCTGGTATAAAGTATGCATGCATGGATGGCAGTTGAGGACAAATTCAGATTCGGGTGAGAAACCCTTCAAGAATTGAAGGCCCAAAGCATCCACTGTGCAGGTTCATACCTGCTGAACCACCTCTTGGATAAGATGTGGAAGGGCTGCAGGAACCAATGAAATCTGCTCCAACAAAAATCAGTTCCTTCTGAAGAAGAGAGAAAGCTGTGGACTTTTTGTTGAAAAAAAGTGTATTCCATAACTTAACAATAAAAGCTGTATTTATATTCGAGTTAGAAAAATTAGTTATGGGAACAAATAATTTTGGTTAGGGGTGTGTTTGTGTTTGCTGCGTATTTATTTTTGGGAGGAGTGGCACTTTTTAATGCACTTCACCAAGAAATTTTAGCACCTGTGTCCTGTAAAGACGTATTATAGAATGTTAACCATGGTAGTGAATATATTTAAGTAAAAATGCATTGTATTAACTACATTACTATTAATCATATATTGAGGAAAGGATGAATCTAAAGCCAGTCTTTTCCTTAAGCCAGGTTTATTTCCAAGAGTAATGGCACAGATTCCTCTCCCCCCCGCCCCTTCTCCCCCTCCCCCTCTCCCTCTCCCCCTCCCCCCTCCCCTTCTCCCTCTCCCCCCCTCCCCTCCCCCCTGCCCCTCCCCTTCTCCCCCTGCCCCTCCCTTTCTCCCCCTGCCCCTCCCTTTCTCCCCCTGCCCCTCCCTTTCTCCCCCTGCCCCTCCCCCTCTCCCCCCCCTTCCCCTTCCCCTTCCCACTTCGTCCCCTTTCCTTCCCCCCCGCCCAACACCCAGTGTGAACTGGTTTTTATACTGTAATGATTCTCCCCAATTGGGGGCAGCTGCTCTTAATTATCAACTTAAAGCATGCACTCTACTACAGCATGGGTCCAAGGCTTGGCCTAAATAGCCAAGTGGTTATGGTACTGGGTTTGTAACCCCAAGATCAAGAGTTCAAGCTTGGCCTAAATAGCCAAGTGGTTATGGTACTGGGTTTGTAACCCCATGATCAAGAGTTCAAATCTCACAATGGCAAACTATGAAACAATGTAACTTCATCTGAAACAGATGGAAACAGGTTTACTCAAAAGAGTATCAAGAGTTCAAATCTCACAATGGCAAACTATGAAACAATGTAACTTCATCTGAAACAGATGGAAACAGGTTTACTCAAAAGAGTATCAAGAGTTCAAATCACCCAATGGCAAACTATGAAACAATGTAACTTCATCTGAAACAGATGGAAACAGGTTTACTCAAAAGAGTATCAAGAGTTCAAATCACCCAATGGCAAACTATGAAACAATGTAACTTCATCTGAAACAGATGGAAACAGGTTTACTCAAAAGAGTATCAAGAGTTCAAATCACCCAATGGCAAACTATGAAACAATGTAACTTCATCTGAAACAGATGGAAACAGGTTTACTCAAAAGAGTATCAAGAGTTCAAATCACCCAATGGCAAACTATGAAACAATGTAACTTCATCTGAAACAGATGGAAACGAGTTTGTACTCGAAAGAGTTACAGCATGGGTCCAAGGCTTGGCCTAAATAGCCAAGTGGTTATGGTACTGGGTTTGTAACCCTACGATCAAGAGTTCAAATCTCACAATGGCAACCTATGAAACAATGTAACTTCATCTGAAACAGATGGAAACGGGTTTGTACTCGAAAGAGTTACAGCATGATTCCAAAATTAACAATTATCATTTACTGAGGCAGATCTCAGGAACTACTGGTGCCAACCGAGTCTTTGAATAAGACTGCCTGCAAAGCAGTAGTTGATACACAATGATTATCTCAGTGTATCCTGGTTTTTCCTTTACTATATTATAATTTGTAGTTATGTTTTGAAGCGGGGGAACCTAGAGCTCAAGAGCTCACTATGTCCATGCTCAGCACTCCTGAGATATGATTGAGAAAAAGCAACAGGAGTTCTTGTTCCTGTTTGCCAACAAATAACTCCTGTTGAGAATTGCTTGTCTGGCTCAGCAGTAAATGCTTCTTACACTCAATAGCCTGACTCACTGCCTTGGTTCACCCACGAAGACTGGTCATTCGGCTTAGGTTAGGTAAAGCAAGCAACTGTAGCCCATGAAGTTATACCCCAGCAGGAGAAGAGACCAGAAAGTTGGAATGGAGAAAAACACCTCCATATTATAAAGCATGGCACTAACTGACTCCACAGCTAGGCATGGTCAAGGCAATGTTGATAAAATGCATGGGTTCAATTTTAACTCTGTACATGGTCGTTGCAAGCCTTCGGTAAGTTGCTGCCTTGAAACATACCCCAGACTCACTTTGCATGGCATCTCATACTAAAACATCCTGTTATATTCTGACAAGGAATATCTAGACATTACTGTTGCTGTTAAGAGATAAATGCTTAACACATTTCTGTGATATTCCTCTCTCTGCCATTTTAATGGTGTTATTAACATCTCTGCTGAAAGGGGACAATGCATGAACATGTTAAGTCTTTGGCCGTTATAACAGACAACAATTTGCAGGCTGCTGTGTCTAGATGTTTTTTTTTTCTCTGTAACGTGGCTTAGTGGCCACAATTATCTTAAATAGTAATGAAAGGGCAGACTTGAGAGTAATTCTTCTCAGAAAATTATCCACCTCCCTTTTATTTTTCCCTTCCATTTCTTAAGGTGTTGACTTTTCTTGAATACAATTTTCCAGGCACCTGGCATCCTGTGGTGCCCTGCTGAAGTAGCCATTGTTCTTGTGCAAATCATAATAATGTGTTTTCAAAGTTGGCATCTTAGCCAAGCCAGATGCTGTCCCTGCTCAACATGTGCATTCGCCAATAAAGCTGATGAATAACCATGAGTAGAGTTTGTTACCCTCCCTGTCATACTTAGCCAAGGCCAGGGCATTAAGACCAATTGCAGTTCTTTTTAACTCCTTCTTCAGGTACCATGACCTAAGTTGGCATTGGTAACCATGGACTTCTATTGGACTGGTCCATGATTAGGCTTGGCAAAGTGCTGCAGTGGTTTGCTGTTGCATTCCAGCATGGCTGACCAAGAAACTCTCCCGCTCTTACCACCTATATTTGAAGGATTTACAGGCTGACGATCAACCTGTTTGGTCACGTTATGAACGCACCTCTATGGCCATCAAGTCCTGAAGTGGGACTTGGACCTGGAGCTTCTGGCCCAGACGTAGGGGCACTCCCCACTGTGTCACAAGACCTCCCCGTACTTTTTAACTACGACCTCCTAATCAGCTAATGCAGCACACACTGGCCATCGAACCCGGTATGCCTCAGCTCCAAACTGGACAGTGCACTTAAAAACAAAGTCAAATTGTGCTCCCACCGTTGTCTTATAAGAAGACACACAAGGATTTGTTATAAACATGTCTGAAAGTTTACACTTGCTAGAGCTGAGTTAACTGAACAGTTTAAGCCATTCAGCAAGTGAGCGGCATCAGTGCATTTATCACTCCCATCTCCAGTTCTTCCTGGATTCTTTATCACATTTGCAACTGATTTATTCCAACTTTCAATACCTTTTTCTTTTTCTATTAATTCCTATTAACAATTGCCAACAGTGCATTTATGTTTTCAAAGTTAGTTCCTCCAATTACACTTCAAAGTAAAGTTAAATTTTTAAATATTTTTCTAAATAAAGGATCTCGTACTGGGAATAACTTTAATAAGAACTCGTCGCACTCGATTTATTTATAAACCATCTTCTGATACTATGGCCTGAATTCTTCCTGTGTCGGGTGGGAGCGGGTGGGGGGAGTTGCGAACTGCCTCCCGCCCGCGATCATCGGCTCCGCACCGCCATTTTACAGAGCGGGCCAATTAAGGCCCGCCCAGCGTAAGATGCGAGCAGTAGCGCTCAGCGTTGCCTGTGAGGGTTGGGGGGGGAAGATGGAGCGTGAAGGAGCGTTTCAGTCTCCATGAGGCAGATTGAAGCGCTTTTGAAATAAATGAATGAATGGATTAAAAATTTACGTCAACATGTCCCCTCATGTGACTCTGAAATATAAAAATATGCCCCATCTCATGTGACGCAGTCACATGAGATGGGGCATATTTTTATATTTCAGAAACTTTTCTTATTTCGTTAATAAAACCTTGAGGAAACCTAATCCCGCTGGTGGATGAGGATTCCTAAAAAACATAGAAGCCGCTTGGCCTTTTCACCTGCCCACCAATCGTAAGGTTGGACAGACAGCGTAAAGTTCACCTTAATCACGTCCTTCTTGGCCTTAATAGGCCGTTTAAATATCGGCAGACGCGCAGCTGGCTCCGACACGCGCCCGCCGAACAAAACGTTGCGAGACAGGGCGATGACATCAGGACACACGCCTGGCGTCATTTTGTGCGCCGGCGTGTCGGGCCCACCCCCACACGCTGACTGAAAAATTCAGGCTTATGGTATCCAGCTTCTGTCTCCCATTCTATATTCCCTCCTTCAGCCAACAATATTTGATGTTATTTTATTATTGCCTTTCCCTTCACCAGTCTGAAAGGTTTTGAAACATTAACCTTTCTTTCTCCTTTGCATACGGAATGAACCTCCTGCGCGTTCTTGATGATTTCTATTCTCGTATCATACACCTGAGCTCATTGTCTATGTTCAGGGGAACATAAATTCAAGCAACAGTTGATTAAGATTAAACCCTGACATTCTGCATGGGAGATCTCTGGATGGGCTTACTAATATATATTTGACTGAAGGGGCCAGTTGATGAAAAATGATATCTCAAGAGTTTTGTTTACCATCTCTGCAGTGGGCCATGATTTATGAAATCTATTCAGCTGTGATTCGCATCGATTCTGACGGCACATCATGGAATCCTTACTTTATCAGTTTGTCACATTGCACCGAACAAAATTCAAAAGGATCCCATCACTGGACATGAAAGGGATAGGAATATTTATGGACTGGCTAAGATGCTACATGCCTCACTCAAAGAACAAGAAAGACTTACATTTCTATAGCGCCTTTCATGACTGCTGGATGTCCCAAAGTGCTTTACAATCAATTAAATATGTTTTCTTTAAATGTAATCACGGTTGCAATGTAGCCAAATTGTAAGGAGATAACGTGCACCAGCAGCAATGTGATAATGATGAGCTAATCTGGTTTCGTGATGTTGATTGAGAGATAAATATTGACCAGGACACTGAACTTCCAGCTCTTCTTCAGAGTAGCACCATGGAATTTTTTGCAGCCAAACAAAGGGGCAGACAGCGAGTGCAGCACTCCCTCGGTACAGCTCTGGAGTGTCAGCTTAGTTCCCTCGGTACAGCACTGGAGTGTCAGCTTAGTTCCCTCGGTACAGCACTGGAGTGTCAGCTTAGTTCCCTCGGTACAGCACTGGAGTGTCAGCTTAGTTCCCTCGGTACAGCACTGGAGTGTCAGCTTAGTTCCCTCGGTACAGCACTGGAGTGTCAGCTTAGTTCCCTCGGTACAGCACTGGAGTGTCAGCTTAGTTCCCTCGGTACAGCACTGCAGTGTCAACTTAGTTCCCTCGGTACAGCACTGGAGTGCCAGCTTAGTTCCCTTGGTACAGCACTGGAGTGTCAACTTAGTACCCTCGGTACAGCACTGGAGTGTCAACTTAGTTCCCTCGGTACAGCACTGGAGTGTCAGCTTAGTACCCTCGGTACAGCACTGGAGTGTCAGCTTCGTACCCTTGGTACAGCACTGGAGTGTCAGCTTCGTACCCTTGGTACAGCACTGGAGTGTCAGCTTCGTACCCTTGGTACAGCACTGGAGTGTCAACTTAGTTCTCTCGGTACAGCACTGGAGTGTCAGCTTAGTACCCTCGGTACAGCACTGGAGTGTCAGCTTAGTACCCTTGGTACAGCACTGGAGTGTCAGCTTCGTACCCTTGGTACAGCACTGGAGTGTCAACTTAGTACCCTCGGTACAGCACTGGAGTGTCAACTTAGTTCTCTCGGTACAGCACTGGAGTGTCAAATTAGTTCCCTCGGTACAGCACTGGAGTGTCAACTTAGTTCTCTCGGTACAGCACTGGAGTGTCAACTTAGTTCTCTCGGTATAGCACTGGAGTGTCAACTTAGTTCCCTCGGTACAGCACTGGAGTGTCAGCTTAGTACCCTCGGTACAGCACTGGAGTGTCAGCTTAGTACCCTCGGTACAGCACTGGAGTGTCAGCTTAGTACCCTCGGTACAGCACTGGAGTGTCAGCTTAGTACCCTCGGTACAGCACTGGAGTGTCAGCTTAGTACCCTCGGTACAGCACTGGAGTGTCAGCTTAGTACCCTCGGTACAGCACTGGAGTGTCAGCTTAGTACCCTCGGTACAGCACTGGAGTGTCAGCTTAGTACCCTCGGTACAGCACTGGAGTGTCAACTTAGTACCCTCGGTACAGCACTGGAGTGTCAACTTAGTACCCTCGGTACAGCACTGGAGTGTCAACTTAGTACCCTCGGTACAGCACTGGAGTGTCAACTTAGTACCCTCGGTACAGCACTGGAGTGTCAACTTAGTACCCTCGGTACAGCACTGGAGTGTCAACTTAGTACCCTCAGGACAGCACTGGAGTGCCAGCTTAATTTGTTGCACTTAAGTCCCGTGTAGTGGGACTTGATCACACAACCTGCTGACTCAAAGGAAAGAGGTGCCACTAACTGAGGCACAGCTGACATTCAACTCCACTAAGCTGCTTTAAGTTGGGTAGTGGGAGAAGCTTGCAATGTGGTGGATCATATCTACTCACATTACTTTTACAAACCAGTTGAAGCATTTTGCAAGACACTTAGGAACACCTGTTATTCTATCCCGAAGATACTCAGGCGCTTAGGCTACACTATTTGTGATCAAGTAGTTTTGGCATTTGGTGTTAAACTCAACAGTCACAAGTTAAAGACCCAGTGGTGCCTGCAATTCAATCTCATCAGTTTCTGATTCAAACTAGGTCAGTTTTGCTGGGTTCCTAACAAACCATCAATTGGAATACCCATCTTAATTTACTGTTTCCTTTCAGCATTGCTTAGTTTCCCGCATTTTAATTGCCCCTGAACCACTGATTCAAGTCTTGGCATTGACTGCAATCTTACCCATTGGCACAGATGAATGGAGGAATAACCTCCAGGTGGTCTGAAAATTAAAAAGATAGATTATTTAATAGTTTTTAAAAAAAATTGTAGAGGCCCTAAATGAATTCAAGACTGGTTCAATATTCACCTGAAGTGCTCCTTGGGAATAAACGTGACATCTAATTAAGCAATATAGGTAAGAAACCCTCAGGCAATAACTGAAGTGTCACTAATAATGTACTCTGCCCTGAGTGGTCTCTGTTTATTCGATGAACAGAAGCATTTTATTATAATTAATTCCAGTAAAATAATAGTTGGAACAAGTATCTAGAAATTAAAATATGCTAAATCATTTTTTGCCTGGACCCACCATTTTCACTCCTCTGAATTGAAGCATTTTGGCTGTGGACCATTTTCAAGTGCATCAGTTTTTTTTGCTACAACACATATACTACCAGAAATAAAAACAGAAAGTGCTTGAAAAACTCAGCAAGTCTGGCAGCATTTGTGAATAGAGAAACAGAGTTAATGTTTTGAGTTGAGCATGTCTCTTCTTTGGAATGAAGTCATATACAACTCGAAGCGTTGGCTGGGATTTTTCCAGTCTTGCCCGCCACTGGACCAGAAATTCCTGCTCAAAGTCAATGGACCTTTGGCTGATCCATCAAATTTTCTGTCCCACCCACGATGATTCATGCCCCAGGCGGTTCCGGGAAACCCTGGCCGTTAACTCTGCTTCAGAAGGCCGGATGGCTGGTGAATGAAAGGAAATTGGGCAGCAGGAATGGCAAACGTGATCTCTGACAGCAACACCTGAACAGGAAAAAGTGAAGACATCGGTAAAAAGTTAAGAGTGCGGTTAAGGAATAAAAGACATCTGAGTGTGTTCAAAGGTTGGGGGTGTGGATTACTAAATTTAATCCAAGATGTCATTATGGTTTATGACACCAGCTGTATCGCAAGGATGTGTTAAAGTCAAGTAGCACACTGTACCACTTGGTTGCTGTCTATCCTGCAGTTAATATGCAGACCAGTGTAATTAGATTGTAATACTGACTCTCTTCTTTGTTTCTCTCCAAGGGCAGGTCTGATGTTTATATTTTGATCCCACATCTCTCTATTCAGGTGCATTGCCCTAAGAGGACTTCCATGTGTCGCTCCTTGGCTATGCTTGGCAAAGTTCTGTAGTGGTTTGCCATTACCTTCTGCAGGTTTTGGCTGATCAGAGACTCTCCCACTCTTACCACATGCCATAGGTGTATTGGGAGGATTTGCAGGTTGTTATGCAACCTGCTTGGCTGTGTTATGAGCCCACCTTCGGTGTCATCAAACCCTGGAGTGGGATTCGAACCTAGAGCTATTGGCTCGGAATTAAGGATGCTACCCACCAAGACCCCCCACATTTCTATTTGGCCCTAATACCCCCAGCTTATTTTCAAAAAGCGAATGTCTTTTAAAAGGCCTTGCATTCCGCAAGAAATTTCTCCCTGACTTACAAAGAATTTTCTCCAACTTACCTGGCTGATCCTCATTGTCTTCTGGTCCTAAGGAGCTCAAAAAAATAAAAGCGGGGCAGAATTGTCCTTGGTGGAGGGCGAGGGCCAAAGATGAAGCAGGATGCAAAAAAAAAGTTGATTTTCTGACATTAGGAAATGAAGTTGGGATCTTCCTCTCCCGATGTTCGTGGCAAGTTGATGACCCAGTTTGCATCTCACGTGTGCTCATTAAAATCCCAACGGACTGGAATTGCTCTGTCAAATCTTCCACCCCACAGGAGGGAGTTATGCTGTTCCATTACCCCACTGCTCATACGTAACACGCACCCAGTGAGGGAGAATTTTCGAGCATTTACCTTACAGTCAAAGCAGGCGGCCCCACTGGAGCTGTCTGCGGGTACAGTGTGCTTGAGGACACGAAGTTGGTCTGGATGAAAGAAGCGGGTATGGGGGTGGGTGGAAGACGTGAGGTGGGGGATGGAGTGAGGGGGGAAGGAAGGTATGAAGGGGAAGAGGAAGGCATGAAATGAAAGGTGGGGAGAAAGCAAAGGGGTTAGGGCCAGAGTGTTTCAGAGGGAGGAGTCAATTGAGTCAATGTTGGAATCCTGGAGGGGGAACTGAGGGTGTTGAAGATTGGAGGGGGTGGTGACTGTGAGAGGGGCAAGTGGGTTGTGGTAAGGTGGTAGGGTCAGGTTTTGGATATGACAGGTATAGCTTTCGTCCAGAGGGTCATTGAGGGGAACAAGGTTGGTGGCACGGATTATGTGAGTAGGGAGAATTAGGGTGGGCATAGGCACGGCTATCAAGGGGAGAGTGAAGGTGACATGGGGGTGGGGAGGTGTGGGGTGGGGGGGGGTGGTGGAGGTGCTGGGGGGTGTGGTTGGTGGTGGAGGAGGAAGTTGGTTGGTGACAGGAGGAGGGCAAAAGGTGGTGGAGACAGCCTGATACATGATACGCACCACACTGAGACAGAGTCAGCTCCACACCAAGGCAATGCCCTCGATGTCCAATTGTAAAACATTGCGGTGGGGAGAGGGTTTTCTCGGGTGGAAAATGAAAGGGAAGCTCTAATGACAATGTGGAGACTCTCAAGAGCTTTGTGCTTTGCAAATCCTCACTGTCTGGTGAAGGCCACACAGCAGCAGGTCTGGCCCAGAGGGTTCTCACTACAACGAGATCCCTGCAAGCCGTAGAGCAGCCATTCACCCTGACCCATTTGCCATCAGTTCCAGTCAGAAAAGAAGGGAAGGAGGAATTTGCTTCCAACTCAAGAATCTGGACATTATCCAGGACAAAGTAGCCAGCTTGACTGGTCCCCATCCACCACCCTCGCATTCACTCCCTCCACTGCCAATGCACAGTGGCAGCAGTGTGTACCATGTACAAGATGCACTGCAGCAAGTCACCAAAGCTCCTTCAACAGCACCTTCCAACTCTGCGAGCTCTACCAGCTAGAGGTCAAGGGCAGCTGACGCATGGGAATAGCAGCACCTGCAAGTTGCCCTGCACTCCACCCCATGGCTGTGCCTTTACTGTGGCTGGGTCAAAGTCCTGAAGCTGCCTTGCTAACAGCAAAGCACATGGGCTGCAGCAGTTCAATAAGGCACCAGCCCACCACCTTCTCAAGGGCATTTGGGGATGGGCAACAGAAATGCTGGCCTTGCCAGTGACACCCACATCCCCTGACAGAAACACAAAATGAGTGGGGTTGTGAGTTGGGAGAGTAGAAGGTTCACTTATCCTAGTGACGCAGATGAGATCATTCATCCATTTTCTGCACTGCAGGGCGGTCCTCCTCTGGACCCCACGGGTGTTGACTGCCCTGGCGACCTTGGCCAGCGTGGTCAGTCAGGTGGGCCCCCTGCAGCCATTGCTGGGGAAGAGGCCTTTCCTGCATGGCTTCAGGGAAATGCTTCAGGAATGCATCGCTGAAGCGGGGAGCCGGAGCTTGTTGCCTTCTCCTGCTCATCGTACTTCCAGTGATTTGGTGCCGTTATTGAAGGCCTGTCCTGGTGCCTTTTAAATATGGCGCCTGGACATGACGGCTGGGCAGCTGACTCCCTGCCTGCCCTGCTACGAGACTTGACACAAACTACACGTGTGCGTAACCAGTGAGCCGGGGAGCGCACGATTCCGTGTAACAGCCCGTCCCATTCCGTGACAGGAGTCATTCTGACTTTCTGGAGTTGCCATGGAACTTAGGGTAAGAATGGTCGATTCTGCCAGTAGCATTGTCTTTCCCCATGTTATTAGAAGGCACTGCACAGAAGCTTAATACAGCATTTATGGCACCAACACCTGTTTGGATCCCTCCCTTGATTCAACCTATTAGGACACATAGGCCTTCAGTGAGCTTGATGGCGTGGAATTGAGAGCAAATTATCATGAGGGGTACAATGTCTCATCTGTTAAGGCACCAGGTGGGGGAATAGGTGAGAAGCTTAGGAATTACAAAGGTCTCCCTAAAAGTAATAACAATAGCAGTGGACGTCTCACTGAAAATCAAACAAATATTCCGATTCAAAACAAGCAAGGTTGGTGCAAATGCAAACAAAAATCGAAATTGGGAATTGTGATTATTTTGGGGGGAAGGATGAATGGTTATGTTTATACCAACTTCTTTCTGTTGCGCTAAAGACCTCTGTCATCCAAGTGATGCTTTATTTTCCTTTTGCAATATGTCCCCTCTCCCACTTTTAGTAATCGTGGGGTCCCTTGATGCACCTACATGCTGTACTCTTTATGATTCCGTGGATTTTCCATACTTCTACCCTCCTTCTGTGCAACCCACAGCACTTGCCATTGGGGTTATGGTGGTCAGCCTATACCAGCAGGCACAATACCATTGGCTTGCCGTTGTCAGCATGGAGCCAGGTAACTTCCAAAGGATGTTCAGGAGTTGATGCTATGTAGGTCATTCTGTGTTTACCATATTCAGCCCTGACAATTAAAGTTAAATGGATTACAACAGAGTTTGATCTGTTCAAATAGTCTGAAGTATCTGTTGATCTACTGGGAGATGTATTTGTTTGTGAAATCTTTCATGAAAGTTTCACAATTCTAAGCAAATATAAGAGAGCTTTTAAAAAAAAAGTCATCAAAGCATAAAGATAAGAGGATGATGCCACGATGATGGAAACTGTGACTGAGTGAGACCTACCTACAACTTAACCTGCTAACCACAGACAGATTTAAATGTTGAAGGAAGACCTGTTTTTAAAAAAATACAAGAAAAGACACTAATCAAAAAATGGTTGCCACGAGTCACCTGATGTCTGATACTGTAAGTTAACCACTTCTCTTGAAAGTTTGTAGATGAATTGCACTGCTGACCTGTTGCATAGAATTTCACACCTGGGGTGGGTGGGCGGTGTCAAGGACCACTTCAAATAGCGACTCTCTTGAAACAAAGGCATTAAAAATGCAAAGCGCTGGACTTTGCTCTATCAAAGACAATAGGAAATGCTAACCAGCCAGATACTCATCAGACATTTAAAACCCCCTGTGGGGAGTGAATTTTTAAAATTCATTGAGGGGATCTGGGCTACGCAGGCTGGGCCAGCATTTATTTCCCATCCCTAGTTGCCCTTGAGAACCTGTAGAGAAACCAAACAGATGGAGCTGTGGGCTGACAAGCCTCCAGCTCCTGATGGACTTCATCCTAGGGTCTTAAAAGAGGTGGCTAATGATGTAGAAGATAATTTTCCAAAATTTGCTACATTCTGGAAAGGTTCCATCAGACTGGAAAGTAGCAAATGTAACCCCTCTATTCAAGAAAGCAGGGAGGCAGAAAACAGGAAACAATAGGCCAGTTAGCTTGACGTCTATTGTGGGGATGGTGTTAGAATCAATCCTTAAGGAAGTTATGGCTGGGCATTTAGAGAAACCCAAGGTAATCAGGAAGAGTCAGCATGGTTTTGTGAAAGGGAAACCATGTTTAACCAATTTATTAAGAGTCCTTTGAAGGAGTAACATGTACTGTGGATAAAGGGGAGCCTGTAGATGTTCTGTACTTGGATTTCCAGAAGACATCTGATAAGGTGCCACATCAAAGACTATTGCAGAAAAGAAAAGCTCATGGTGTAGGGGGTAATGTATTAGCATGGCTAGAAGATTAGCTGGCTGACTTCCTGGCTGACTGGCAGAAAACAGAGAGTATGCATAAATGGGTCCTTTTCTGATTGGCAGAATGTGACAAGTTAGTCCCGCAGGGGTCCGTGCTGGGGCCTCAACTTTTTATAATTTATATCACTTAGATGAGGGGAGTGAAGGCATGGTAGCTAAATTTTCAGATGACACAAGGGCAGGTAGGAAATTATGCTGTGAAGAGGATACAAGGATGTTACAGATAGATATCGATAGGTTGAGTGATTGGGCAAAAAATCTGGCAGATGGAGTATAATGTAGGAAAATGTGAAGTTGTTCACTGTGGCACATGTAGGCTTGAGGCCTGCAGCTACTAAGAATAAAAAAGCAGAGTATTATTTAAATGGAGAATGGCTGTAGAATTCTGAGATGCAGAGGGATCTAGGTGTTCTAATGCATGAGTCACAAAATGTTAGTATGCGGGTACAACAAGTATTTAAGAAGGCTAATGGAATGCTATACTTTATTACAAGAGGAACGGAACATAAAAGCAAGGGTGTTTTGCTTCAGTTAAACAAGGCATTGGTGAGACCACAACTCGAATATTGTGTTCAGTTTTGGTTTCCTTATTTAAGGAAGGATGTAAGTGTGTTAGAGGCGGTTCAGAGGAGGTTTACTAGGTTGATACCTGGAATGAGGAAATGTTAGTGGCTTGTTGCCACTGGAGTTTAGAAGAGTGAGGGGTTGCTTGTTTGAAGTGTATAAGATCCTGAACAGTATTGACAAGGTGGGTGAGTCCAGAACTCGGAGCCACTAGTTTAAAATTAGGGGTTGCCCTTTAAGGACAGAGATGAGGAGATTTTTTCTTCTCTCAGAATGTTGCGCGATTTTGGGACTCTCTGCTTCTGAAGGCGGTGGAGGTGTGATCATTGAATATTTTTAAGGCAGAGGTAGGTAGATTCTTGTTAGGCAAGAAAATTGAAGGCTATCAGGGGTAGATGGGAATGTGGAATAAAAAACGCAAACAGATTAGCCATAATCTTATTGAATGGCGAAGCAGGCTTGAGAGGCTGAATGAATTATTTCTTCCCCTATTTCGTATGCCCGTATGTATGTATTCTTGTTGATTTCTACCTTGAAAAGTATCAAAAGGTTCGGAGATGAAAAGATCAAAAAATGGGATTACTTGGTCTGCAACAATGACTGCAAAACATGCTAATCAAATTCATTTCTGGGAATATACAGACAGGGGTTTTAAAAACCAATTCTGTCAAGCAGAATCAGGAGGTGGAAAAAGAGACATCACAGTCACCAAAAACACTGCTGGAAGAAAGCTAAAGGAGTGTCTTCAAACAGTGCAGACCTGAACCAAGTCAACTCCAAAATTCTACAGGAAAGCAACTCACTTCAAACAGCTGCAACTTGCAACCATCAACACCTCAAAGAGAAGCAAAGGACTTAATTGTATATTCTTTTAACTTTTTATTGGACTCTAACTTTCTCACTCCTGATGTGTTTGTGCCATCGCATCTTTATTATTTTTTTCTCCAGTTTAGTAACCAATAAACTTAGTCTTTTCTGAGTCAAGAAAACCTGGTTTGATTGGCTTCTTATTAAAAAATTAATACATTTGAATTGGAAAAGGTATTTACGGGATAAAGAAATTTGTAAACTCTTGTTGCGGCCAACCATGCGGGCTGAATAGAAGAGGAACCAGTTCACTCCGATCATAACAATGGAAATATGAAATAATACAAAATAGTGCCATAAGTTGCACAGCAGTCCAGGAAGCAGCTTGAGAGAAAATTTAACTCCCTCTTCTCATTCAAACACTGAACAGCCTGTTTTACTTTAAATCAAACGTTTGACAACTAGATGTGCAAAGGGTTAGCATTTTCTGCTGGTCTTCAAAGTGCTGGGCACTCTGTGTGCCAGGTCAGTTTCCGGACTTGATGCAGCCAAAAGCTGAAGAGATGTATGATTGCAGAGCAGGTTGTATCCAACTGCTTGCCGATGTTTCACCCACTGGCTGACTCTGGAATATGTTAGACAACGTGAAACGTTGCTTTAGTAGAATACGTAAGATGGATTGAGAAGGTTAAATGAGTCAGCTTTCAGCTGGGACTGTGGTCCCCTTTAATGAATTGATTTTTGTCTATGAGCTGAAGGCGAGGACAGCTAAAGGCCTGTGTGGCATAATGTTGTAAAGCTTTGCACATGGATGGCCAGGGAACAAAAGAGAGCAAACAGGATAGTTGGTGATCTGTGAACATTTACTGCAAAAGGGCAGAGAGAGAGAGAGTGTGTGGAGTTGGGGCATGATGGGGGTGAGTGGGTAACCGAGTGGTGGAAAGAAACGTGTATGAGGGAGTGAGTAACTAGAGGATCCTGTAGGAGAGTGGAAACAAAGCCACCTAGAAGGGTGAATGCAAGCGAAGGAGAAGGAATGAGGCACATTCTTTTATCCGAAGAACAGCTCCTGACCTCATTACAGCCTTGGTCCAAACATGGACAAAAGAGTTGAACTCCAAAAGGTGAGGTGAGAGTGACTGCCTTTGACACCAAGGCACCATTTGACCGAGTGTGGCAGCAAGGAGCCCGAGCAAAACTGGAGTCAATAGGGATCAGGGGGAAAACTCTCCGCTGCTTGGAGTCATACCTAGCACAAACAAAGATGGTTGTGGTTGTTGGAAATCAATCATCTCAGTTCCAGTATATCACTGCAGGAGTTCCTGAGGATAGTGTTCTCGGCCCAACCATCTTCAACTGCTTCATACGTGACCTTCTTTCCATAATAAGGTTAAAAGTGGGGGCGTTTGCTGATGATTGCAGTCAATGTTTACCATTCACAACTCCTCAGATACTGAAGCAGTATCCAAATACAGCTATACCTGGAAAATATCCAGGCTTGGTCTGACAAGTTGCAAGTAACATTCATGTCACACAAGTGCCAGGCAATGATCATTTGTGACAAGAGAGAATCTAACCATTGCCCCATGATGTTCAATGGCATTCCCACCACTGATCCCCCACTATCAACATCCTGAGGGTTACCATTGACCAAAAACTGAACTGGATCAGCCATATAAATATTGTGGCTACAAAAGCAGGTCAGAGGTTGGGAATTCTGCCGAGAGTAATTCACCTCCTGACTCCCTAAAGCCTGTCCACCATCTACAAGGCACAAGTCAGGAGTGTCATGGAATACTCTCCACTTGCCTGGGTGAATGCGGCTCAATAATACTCAAGAAGCTTGACACTATCCAGGACAAAGCAGTCTGCATGATTGGCAGAACTTGTACAAACAGTCACTCCCTCCACCACTGATGCACAGTAGCACCAGTGTGTACCATCTACAAGTTGCACTGCAGGAACCCACCAAGGGTCCTTAGGCAGCACCTTACAAACCCACAATCGCTACCATCTAGAAGGACAGGGGCAGCAGATAGATGGGAACACCACCACCTGGAAGCTTCCCTCCAAGTCACTTACCATCCTGACCTGGAACATTACTGTTCCTTCACTGTCACTGGATCAAAATTCTGGAACTCCCTCCCTAACAGCACTGTGGGTGTACCTACACCATATGGACTGCAGCGGTTCAAGAAGACAGCTCACCATCACCTTCTCAAGGGAAATTAGGGACAGGCAATAAATGCTGGCCTAGCGATGCACACATCCATAAATGAATTTTAAAAAGAAGTATTATGCTCAATTGTCCTTTGGAAACTGTTGCTTAAATATTGTAATGTATTGATTCTTACCTATGCCAAATAAAGTCATAAGTACTAATATGATATCAAGTGTTGCACAATTGAACAGAGTAAAAATTGACTACAAAGGATATTAAAGTTCATGGAACCAAGTCATGTGCACAGAGTTAAGATACAGAGCAGCTGTGATCTCACTGAATGGTGGAGTAGGCATGAAGGGCTGAATGGCCTTCTCATGTTCTGTGTTCCTTTATGGTGTTCACCAATTCCTGCAAACACTCGCATAATTACTGAACACTGCAGGAGATTGGTTGTTCCCTTGCATCAGACCTCAATATTGTGACTTGAGTATCATCATACTCAATCATTGATATTTTTTGTGGGAGAACCTTAGTGTGGGAGCTGTCTAGAACAGTAATAGAGGAGCACAGGGCTCAGTTTCAACAGGTAGATGCTTAACAAGGGAAGACTGAATCAGCATTGATGTATGTGAGTTGTCGCAGTAATACATCTGAGCAGAAAATTTAAAATGGAACTTTAAGAAAGGATTTAGAAGTCTTGGAGAAAATGGATGAACCAGAAGATTGGGTGAATGCATGAGTAACTGTTGACAAAAGGAGTGGTAAATTGCTAACCTTTGGACTCCAAAGACCTAAACACCATTTACGACCCTCATGAAAGTCAGAGAATAGCTTGCCAATGCAATATATTTTAATGAGTTAATTCATAATAAGGTTTTGTGCAACTGAAAAAGAAGAAGTAAGCTCCAAGTTAACCACATCGGTATGCCTCATGGGAAAATGCAGTTGCGTGCTGTTGCGCTTTGACATGGCTTTCACTCTAAAGTAGAACAAAATGACATATGCCTCTACATAAATGGCACAGGATTCACTGAAAGAAGCTGATGACTTCAGACTTTCAAAAGCCAAAGAGTCAGCTTGAAACTTAAAAAAACACATATTCAAAGCCATAGAGGCTGATATTTGCTGGTGATTATTATCAGTTGAAAAAGAGCAGGGGAGCTCTGCCCTACTTTTGCCTTAATCAACATCACTTAGAAAAATCCCAAATTATCTGGTTATGATCACATTGTTGTTTGTGGGAGCTTGCTGAGTGCAAATTGACTGCTGTGTGTCCTACATTACAACAGTGACTAAACGTCAAAAGTATTTAATTGGCTGTGAAGCACTTTGGGACATTCTGCGGTTGTGAAAGGTGCTATATAAATGCAAGCCATTTAAAAAAAAAATTCTCTCAGGTTCGCAAGGCAAGACAGACACAAATAGGTTTGTGGTCTTACCATCATTTTTAAAACAGACCACAAGCTGATAACTTTTTGCATTTGCAAAATCATTGAATGATCATCCTTTGCGAAGCCAAAGAATTATGATCAGGCGGTATATAGACCTATGACCTGAAGAAGTCAGATTGTACAGCACTAAACAATGAAGTCCTTACTTTCTTAC
Organism: Carcharodon carcharias; assembly: GCF_017639515.1. Taxonomy (NCBI): domain Eukaryota; kingdom Metazoa; phylum Chordata; class Chondrichthyes; order Lamniformes; family Lamnidae; genus Carcharodon; species Carcharodon carcharias. The sequence continues at coordinate 14,257,161 of NC_054489.1, forward strand.
AACCATCATCCGACATAGTTATATGCAGATCGGTGTGTATAGTAGTAAATAGGAACTGGTATACAATAGCACACAGCCGTTTCTTTTTTTCTTGCATGTCCAAGTTCCCCTCCCTTTGCCCAAGAGTTGAAGCAGTCACAGCGCATTAGCTATCCCCTCAGGATCATAACAATCTACATTTTGCATAGTAAATTTAAGATAATTATTGCTGAGCTAGAGCAGGGAGAGGCCTTCGGGATTAACAAAATTAATAACACAGGGATATGTAAAACCAAGATTATTCTCCAGGCATTGAAATGTACTGAAACTGCAATAAACAGTTTACAGTAGTAAATGGCATCGAGAAGGAAGAGGGAAATATTGTAGTGTTAATGTATAAAACTATGTAAAAGATGGATGAATGACATTTGGTATAGAAAAATTTAGAATAAAATCAAGGCATGTGGATTTTGTATATCATGTAATTATATTAGAACATTGCTCATGTAATGGCTTTAAATGTAAGCCAACCTAATGAGTGCAACCACTGAAACCCCATTCCATACCACATTGGCTGTACACGAAAGTTCATGCAGATTTTAATCAAATTACAGGGAAAAGACAGTTACTGACTGCCATGCAATGTTGAGGTGCTATCAGGGCACATCCAGTCGGGAGTGAAATAGTTATGAACTGCACAAAAACTATTTTCTCCAGATTTGAAATTCATCGCAAAGTGTTTAATGAGAACGGACCATGAGGTGTAAGCTCTAAGTTCAGAGGTTGTGGAAGAACATATCTCAAATTGGAAATTGCCCACGGTCTATACGACTTGTACAGTTGCCGGTGTAGACTGTGAGAGATCTGATATAAAGCAGTGTAAATGGTGTAATAGTCTTCTATTTACTACTGTGCCAAGATTAAAGAGTGGGCTAAGAACAGAGAATCTGCTCATGGGAAGTGTTACAATCCCAGCTGGTGTTACTTCTGGACAGATCAGAACCCAGAGTGAAACCTGGCTTGATAGATCCTAACTTTTATTTTTCTTTTGGAAACTGTGGAGGTAAGTTACTGATTAAATTCACAGGAGCCTGCTGATGAACTTTTAACAAAAGGAATAAAGCATTTAGTAAATGAGAAAAATGAACTATATTACACCTGACCAAAAGGTTGAGACACACCACACTCCAAAGTAAAAGACAGATGCGACCAAAGCAGATACTTTGGATTTTTCAACAATCCACGCAAACACTTGTCACATCGTGAGCCAATCGGTCTCACTGAAACTCTGCCTTTCTCACGAGGGTTTCTGATCTCCACATTTGAAGAACTTACCTTGGAACTCTCTCCAAATGTCACTCCCACTTGGATGGAAGCTAGAGTCCATCTCCAGGTTTTCAATCTCGCCTTCTGAAATTCCTTTCCTCTGGGTCTCCAAATACACTCAAGCTTCATCTTCCGTGCACAATTTCAGATCTTCGGCCATGCCAAGCAGAACACCACTGCCCTTGCAGCCCACGGCATGGAGTCACCAACTTTTGGCTGGCCTCTTGGATCACCAGGGCTTCTCTTGAGCCCACTTTGCTTCCAAGTCTGCTCCTCGCAGCTCTCTCTCTCTTTAATTCCAAACCTATTTCTCTGCTTAACTTTACTTAACAGGAGCTGTTTCTGTTCTTGCCCCTTACCTGGGACCTGCTTCTGCCCCACTCCCTGGTTTGGGATCTTCTTTGTTAGGCACCTCTCCCTGTCCCCCCTCCCTGGGACGCCTTCTCTCAAATGGCGCTCCTCTTCGGGTCACCTGACCTCCAGTTTCACGCTGCCCCACTTTCTTTCTCTCTTTTCTGTGCATGTGTGCAGGGCCAGTTCCCGGCCTGAAGACATGAAGGACACCAACTGCGCATGTTCGGCCTTTTCCCGGCTGACGCATGCGGAGAAGTCCTGAGGCCCACTGAGAACTGTGGTTCCTGAACTCTGAGGTAAGTACTCGAGTTTTGCAACAGAAGGATAATGGATAATCTGCACAAAGGCCAAATACTGAAGTACCAGAAGCCAGAAATAAAAACGGAAAATGTTGGAAATACTCGGGAGGTCAGGCAGCATCTGTGGAGCGAGAAACAGAGTTAACATTTCAGGTCAGTGACTTTCAGATCATCAATCTGACATGATGGACGGAATCTTCTGTTGACTGATTATTTTCAGGAGTTGGGATCATTTCCGGGTCCTGACCCCACATAGGTCAGCATTGCATTTCCGGCATGATCTTCTGGGAAGCAGCTTCTTAATTGTCTGCCTTCACTACCACCCTTCAGTTAAGGGCGGCAGGTGGGTCTGTGAGGCTGCAGGCCCAATCAGAGGGCCCACAGCCTTGGAAGGCCAGCAGTCCCACCGGGAGCAGTGGGGGCTGCTGAGATAGTTTGGGGACTGTGAGGGCACCTTAAAATGGTAATGCCAAAAATAAAGTGGCCTGAGGCTGTCCGGGACACTGGAGTGGAGGATAAACCCTCTGGAGGGTTGGTGGCAGCCGCAGCTGAAGCCTTTCATCCCTGCGGCCTCTGTCATTGGGGCATGGAGACTCCGGCTGGGATGGTCATCTCCTTGAAGCTGTTGGCCTCATCACTAAGCGGTGGGTCAACTCCGACACTGGGAAGATTCCAGTGGAGCGCTCACCATTCCCCACATTGGGTGCCATTGAACTAATTGGCAACCCTGCCACCGACGGGTGGGTAGCTGGTGCTGCATTGACCTCACCTCTGGCATGACCACCTAGAGACAGGTATGCCGCGCTGCTGACCCAACACCCCCACCTCTGATTTTGCTCCCAGTCCCGCCTTCAAAGTCTTCTCCATGGGGCTGAGAAGCTTCTGCCCATTAACTCTGCTTCTTTCTCTACAGAAACTCCCTGACCTGCTGAGCTTTTCCAGCATTTCTATTGTTATTTTGGAACAGATAATCTACTTGCTTTTGCTACAAGCATATTGTATTACAGAATTACTATTAATGAATCAATAGGGAAGATAGTAGTGAATCATTTCGTTATAAATAAACGTGCTGTTATATTTGTAGAAAGGAAAAGAATGTAAATGACATAAGTTTCTGAATTTAGAGATATCCCCTTAGTAGTGTTGTTAGGCAAATGTTTCGATCTAAACTGGAGATACCAAAAGCAAAGACAAAAAATGTTTCTTTGGATTTTCAAAAGGAGATGTGGAATTATCTGTACAAACTCTCAGATAGATGGCAGCTGAAATTTAATACTGCTAGTCACACAATGTTGCACATTAGATGAAATGATCTGAATAACAGGTACAAATTGAATGAATCCAAGCAAAATACTGCGGATGCTGGTAATCTGAAATAAAAAGAGAAAATGCTAGAAAAACTCAGCAGGTATGGTAACATCTGTGGCGAGAGAAACAGAGTTAACGTTTCAAGTCCATATGACGCTTCAGAGCTAAAGAGAAGGAGAAATGTGATGGATTTTATACTGTTTAAGTTGAGGTATAGCAGGTGGAGCAAGATAGAAGGTCAGGGATAGGTGGGAGCTCAGGAAAGATTGACCAAGACATTATGGACAAAGGACAAAGGGAGTGTTAATGGTAGAGTTAAAGACTAAAGAAGGTGCTGATAGTGGCAAAAAGGTAAGATAGCAGAATCTGTGAAAAGCAGAACAAGGATCAGTGCTCTTCGAAAGCACAATATCGAAACAAGTGATAGATGGCCCTGTGGGGGGCAGGTGGTGGTTTGGGAAAAAGGATTTAATAAATAAATAAATAATAAAAATAAAAAAATTTAAGAAAAAGTTGGATTTAAAAAGCGGTAAAGATGGAGGAGAGAGTTCATGGTCTGAAGTTATTGAACTTGATTGAATGGAAATTGAAATGGAAACGTGTTAAGAAAGGGAGCTGGGAGTAATAGTAGCCAAGACTTAGGCAGTGGGCAGAATTTTATGGCCCCATCGTGGCACAGGTAGGCCCGTAAAATGCGGTGAGCCTTTAAAAGTCCATTGTCTTTGGCGGAATTGTAAAATCCAGTTGTCATAAAATTCCACCCAGTGTGTGTGAAGCAAGCAAGAAATGCTAATACATGGTAAAGTAAGCATGAGTTGCTGAATGCTATATAGTGTGTAAACGTTAGTAAAAACACGAATGAAAGAGGCCAATCAGCCACTGAAGTCCTCCCTCAATTGTCGAACAGTGTTTTAAATGCCCCTACATTTTGTGGATTAACCCAAACCCTGGCACAAGAAAGGTCCATTCAGAGCTTGATCTAAACTTACTTTGCTTTTTTTTGAACTTTTGACTTTTGGAGTTATCACCTTGTCTTTTACACTTTTACAGATTTAAGGCTGGGATAGACAGATTTTTGGTCTCTTGGAATTAAGGGATACGGGGAACAGGCAGGAAAGTGGAGTTAAAGCCCAAGACCATATTGAATGCTGGAGCAGGCTCAACTTAACATACTACTCCTGCTCCTATTTCTTGTGTTCTTGAAGATCCTATTTAGCTGTCTTCTACCTAACAATTGAGCTTGGAGTTTCCTCATGCTACATTCTCCTATTATAGGTGGAATCCTTCTTTTTGTTTCTCTTTGCACCCTCTTCAATGCTTGCACATCCTTTTTAAACAGAACAACCGGAAATATACACAGTTTGTTGGTCATAGTCTAATTAGTGCATTATAAAGCCTCGGTGCCCTTGTAAGACTTTCCTCACCTATGTAACTCTTTCGAGTACAAACCCGTTTCCATCTGTTTTTCAGATGAAGTTACATTGTTTCATAGTTTGCCATTGTGAGATTTGAACCTCCAGCTATGTATCCTACCATTTCATTAGCTTTGATTAATTGCTTCACACATTAGATCTCGATCACTCTTACTTCCAGCTGTTTCTAAGTTAATTCAATTCCAATCAGTTTGTACCTTTGATGCATAGTATTTCACCTATTGTGCAATATATGCAGCTTGTAATGTTAAATTTCCAGCTGTCAACTGTCTGAAAATTTGTTTAAATAATCCCTTGCCTACTTTTGCAAAGCCCTAGATTGTTTTTTGAGTTTTTGCTGTTTTACTTTTGTGCCGTCCACAGATTTGACAATCTTGCAGTTGGTTTCAAAGTCCAGACCAGTTATGCAAATAAGAAACAAGAGAGATTCAAATGCTGACTCCAGCATAATCCCCACTCAACATCTCTCCCACTGGGTAACACTCTTCCTTTCCCACCCGTCTGCCAACTCCCAAAGTAAATCCCATTCTCCAATTTGCTTTACAATGCTTTTCAACTTTTTAATGCCTTCATTAGAAGGCTTTCATAAAAGTTGAAATAAACTATATCATTCCATTGTCACTTGTGGGAGGGTGGGAATTCAACCAGGCCTTTTTAGGCAACTATTAATTCAGGCCTTGAAGAGAGGGACTTTTTTTGGGAGTTAATCTGAGGAGGTAGCACACAGACCATTGGTGACCACCTGTAATTTTGTGCAGTCAGGAGGAACCTTCCTTGAAATGCCTGTACTCTTTGAAGCCTGGCCTCTTAAACATTCACGATTTTAATTGTCGGCTGTGCTTTCAGCTCTTTCCTCCCTATTGTCTTTGGTCCTCGCTGCAAACTCCGTTCTCTAGCTCCCTGCTCCATCCCCCTCCCTGGCAACTGTCTGAGGCTGAACCAGACTATTCACAACCTTGGTGTCATATCCCAAGATGAGCTTCTGACCACCTATCCACGCCATTGCTAACACCACCTATTTCCACCTCCATCACCTGATTTCATGCCAGCCTCAGCTCATCTGCTCTTGACCTGCTCATCGATGCTTTTGTTACTCTGAACTTGACCAGTCCTAAACCTGAAGTCATCCAAAACCCACGCCTGTATCCGAACTCGCAGCAAGCCCAGTTCACCCATCTTCCCTGTGCTCACTAACCTACATTGGCTCCCAGATAAGCAAAGTTTCTATGTTAAAATTCTCAGCCTTGTTTTCAAATCCCTCCACGGCCTTGCACCGCTTTGATCTTTGTAATCTCCCCCATCCTTGCACCCCTCTGAAATATATGTACTCCTCTAATCCTAATGTCTTGCCCATCCCCAATTTTAATTGCTCCAGTGTTGGTGGTCTTGCCTTGAACTGACGAGTCCTAAGCTCTGGGATTCTTCCCTATATCTTTCTGTCTCTCTTCCTCCCTCTCCTCCTCCAAGAGGCTCTTTAAAGCCTAACTCTTTGACCAAGCTTTTGGTGACCTGCCTTAATATCTCTTTATGTGGCTTTGTGTGAGTCTTCATTTGATAACGCTCCTGTGACGCACATTGGGGCATTTTACCACACTTAAGGTGCTATATAAATGCAAAGTTATTGTTATGGTTTCTAGCCTCACGAAAAATTCTCCCAAAATTTTTATTGCCTTCTCTCAGCTGCTCAATGCTTTGTACAAGTGAATGTAACATGCACCACATGCACTTCACCTATTTGTGCTTTCAAACTGGAGCTGGGGTCAGCGACAAGGGTGTGGTCCTAATTGGCATACCCAAGCAGCCTCCTGCTGGAAAGGGGAAAAAATACTACTTGCTCATCTGCAGGCCCCGTTGAAAATTGCACAGAACAAAAGACATGGGGATAAAAGAGGGAAGAATATATTAAGAATTATATTAATTAATAATGGCCCATGGAGGATGCAGGTTGTCACTATTAGTCTTTTGTTAATGGAGATATTCGATGTGCAGCTAATAAGTGAAGTCTCGAACCTGAGACCAATCTAATGATCATAGACCTGGTGTAACTAGATTAATGGTACTAAGCTTTGTGAGAATCCCTACAATGTTTAAATTCTTCACATTGGGTGATTAGATTTTAGAAAACGAGCTGTTGCAACAATTTCTTTTCAAAACTCATAGCATTATATAAAACTGGCAATCATTGTAATTATTTTTCTCTGTGATTAAATGTTTCACACAATAAAGTCTGTAATCCTGGGTTCAGCCACAGTTATGTTTTTTGTACTTGTCTGTGAACACATGACATCATCCAGAGGCACTGAAAAGGGAGAGGAATGGAATTCTGAAGATTTGGCTGAATATCAGGATTGTGAATTTTTATATAATGGCTTTTATTTTCTTTACGTAACTATTGATTTTTCCGACCCTTTTCTATCTGTTCCACTCTTGTATCGGTCTATGTTTTCCCAGTACATGACGCCTTCTGGAAACTCATTAATAGCATGTCTCCAAGCAGCATGGTGATCTCTTACTGTTGTCACACATCTTGTCATCATCTGCTATTTGCTTCTTTGACAGCACTCCCCGAACTCGCAAACTCTGCCACCTCAAAGGAATAGGACATACCATGATCTTCAAGATCATCTCCAAGTCAGGATGGTGTGTGAAATGGGACGTATCTAGCCCTTCCTTCACCATCGCTGGGTCAAAATCCTGTATTTTAACAGCACAGTGCAAGCACCTTCACCAGTGCACCACCCTTCTCATGGGCAACTAGGCAACAAATGCATCATCCATATCCCAAGAATGGATTTAAAAAATGAGAAGATACCAATAGTGGGAGAGAGGGAATCACCAGACAGTGATTAAGATTTTTAGTGTTTTCCCTCAGATGAGTTATTAAAGCTAAGTGTAATGACATTACTGAGCTAACTGAGCACAGATTAGAGGCCAAATCTGGGGCTTTCCTGGTGAACGGCAGAAGCAATTTGCATTTTATTTTAGTGCTTTTAACATAGTAAAATGTTTCAGTGTGCTTCAAAGGAACGTTATGAAGCAACGTTTGACGCCGAGCAACAGAAAGTTGTATTAGGACAGGTAACCAAAAGAGGGGGATTTTCAGAAACACCTTAAAGGAGAAGAGGGAGGTAGAGAGGCAGGGGGTTTCAGGAACTTATTAAGCACCTTAATAGCTGAAAGCACTGCTGCCAATGATGGAGTGCTTCAAATTGGGCATGTGCAAATGTGCTGAAATTGGAGGAGTGCAGATACTTTGCAGGGTTGTAAGGCTGGAGGAGATTACAGAGATAGGGAGGGACAAGAGCATGGAGGGATTTGAAAATGTGGATGAAAAATTCCTCCAACCAAATATTGGGAAGACTGAAGACATTGTCTCAGTCCTCACCACAAACTCTGTTCCTTCGCCACCGACTCCATCCCTCTCCCTGGCAAATGTCTGAGGCTGAAGCAGATCATTTGTAATCTTGGTGTCATATTCAACCCTGAGGTGAACTTGTGACCTCTCTGCACATCGCTCACCAACTTCCACCTCCATAACATTGCTTGACTGATACTGAAACCCTCATCCATGCCTTATCAGCAATACTGGGCAGTATATTTATCCATTAAGGTTTGGGAAGAGTTAACTTTTCAATTTTAATAATGGATTTACTGCCCAAGTTTAAAAGATTCATTATTTGACTTATTTCTAACCACCACTCTAGTATCCAGGAGTGAGCTTTGCATTCTCTCTAATAACTTGGTTCATAACTGACCCAATTAATTGATCAGAACTCCCCTAATTACATTGGCCTGGGTGAATCTTCACAACAGTACAGCATGTTGATTAACTCGCGGACTTGGGTTTATTCTGGCTTAATTTGTAGGAAACTTATTAATGGATTCAGAAGGTCTGAAATTGATGCCCTGCATCTGCTGTAGGTACCACTAACATCAGAAGAACTCATGTTCTTGAAAAAAATCACCTGAAACTTAAAAGCCTCCTGTTCTAACACCAGTCTTTGTTATAATAACTTGTGGAAAATGAGGGGCTAAATGGTCTCAGATTGTTGTCTCCCTTCCCTGGTGATGAACTAATTTACCTCAGGAAGTGTTTCTCCTCTCCCATGGTGCATGGAAAATCTGCAGATCATTAGGATATTTACTTCAGCATTACTGTATGGTAATCGTTGTCCCATTGGTTCACAACTCTTAACCAATTTAGTGAAAGTGTCAGAACAGACTGTAAGAGGGAATCATTAGGAAATCATTAAACTTTGCTAACTTTTTTTTCCTCAAATTAGCAAAGTCAGATAATAGGAAATCCAATCTGCTTCTTCCTTGCTTCAACTTGGGGCCTCACGTTCTGCTCCAATTCGAACTTGGCATAAATATTATACTCCCTTGCCCAGTATTGCATTCCAATTCAACTGCTGTATTTCCCAGCCAGAATCCTGGACCACACATAGGCCACACTGTGGAAGGCTAGTTTCTTTTTGTTAAAACACTGTAGTGATTTCACCAGCAGCGGTGCCGAACAACTACAGGCATCGCCCTCAATCATAACTTTTGAAAGGGAATGGAGCTATGAGAAAAATGTTCGTCTCTGGTTTGAGTTACTCTTAAGGACCTCTTTTTCAGTTTTGCGGTTTTAAAAATATTTTCTTGCCAATTTCACCCCTGCCTATGTACAACCCACTGCCCCGCCAGCCCCATCCCTTCTGAAAGCATTGGGGTGAAAGTGGTTAACACCTAGATCACAAATCGCTAGCCTGTTTTATATTGCTTGTAAGTTGACTTTCCATTGAAGTCGTTGAAGAAGAAAACAGGCATCCAGGTAAATAAGCAACTTATTTGTACTATTTTCAATTTCCTATCCTGGATGCACTGCCCACAACGCAGTCTCCTGTGCTCAAGCTCAGATTGTGTGATCACTCCCTCGACAGCACTTTTGAACCCACGATCGCCACCACCTAGAAGACAAGGTCAGTAGACGCATGGGAACACCAGCACCTGTAAATTCTCCTCCAAAGCACACACCTTCCTGGCTTGGAACTATATTGCCATTGCTTCAATGTCACTGGGCCAAAAAACTTGAAACTCCCAAACAGTACTGTGGGTGTACTTGAACCATGTGGACTGCAGCAGCTCAAGAAGGTGGCTCATCACCACCTTCTCAAGGGCAATTTGAGTTGAGCAACAAAAGTTGGCCTTGGCAGCAGCACTCACATCCCATGAAAGAACTAAAAAAAAACCTCCACTCAGTCCTCAAGGGCCCCCCCCCCCGAGCTTCCAGTCGCCCTGTTAATTTAATTCTCTACTCCACTCTCAATCTGGCCTTTCTGTCCTCTGCCTCCCCACTGTTCCAATGAAGCTATTCCTATTGAGAAATGGCACCTCACCTGCCCAACATGTCCAGCCATTGGGATGCCATGGGAAATTCTTAGAATCTCCTGATGGCATTCTGGGGTTACTACAATCTGGTGGAGCACTGTCTGAAATTCTAGGCCTCCCAGGGGATGGGGGTGGTGGCGGGGGTGGGGGGAGTGGGGGTGTTGCGGGGGGGGGGGGGGTGGTGCAGAATCTTCCTCGCTACTACCCCATCTCGCAGGTGGTAATACTCATGGAATAAAAATAGAAAATGCTGGGAAAACTCTTCAGAGCCATGAAGAAGGGTCACACAGACTCGAAACGTTAACTCTGTCTCTCTCTCTCCACAGAGGCTGTCGGACCTGCTGAGTTTTTCCTGCATTTTCTGTTTTTATTTCAGATTTCCAGCATCTGTAGTATTTTGTTTTTATCTTAGTAATACTCATGGACCTGAGTGGCTTCTGCTTCTGGGCAGGCAGTCTGCACTTTGCCCTTTACTGCAGGCTCTGCCTGCTGTGCTTCTGTCAGGGAGGTTCACCTTCTCCCCTTCAGTCAGGGTTTTGACAAAGGTCCTGGCTCATCCAGCTGGGGCACTGGCTCCCCCTCGACTAAGCTAGGCTTAGGATTGGGTGACTACACAGCCGGGGAAGATCTCTGGAACCTCCTCTTGCAGCTGTTCAGTCTCCTTTTTGTTTAGCTTGGCTGCTCTGGAATTATAGGGGATGCTACCACCTTACTGCCAGCCAAATCAATCCCAAGTAGGAAATCTATCCTTCCCACCAGTGGCAGGGACAATTCCTATAGTCACTGGATCTGAGACTAGCTCTCACTGTCGGTGGACCAGCTGGAGGGGGACAGACTGTACCGTGCTCACATGCTACTGATCAGTGCCTTGACTTTCAGGGAGGACTTCAACATTCAGGATTGAGTGACCCCTGTGTCCTGGAGCAGCACAGTGGACTTGCTCACAATCTAGAAAGGGTACAGGGACACTGTTACCGGGAGGACAAAACTCCAATAGCTCTCAGAGATTTTGTCTGGCTCGGTCACTTATAAGGCAGTTCCCTCAGAGGGGCCAGTTTCAGCAGCGAGGGACCTTGCTTGATCTGCTGCATTACCCACTGGGGTATCCTTCTTGGGCCTACTCCTGTGGAGCCCTATAAGTCCAAAATCTCTGGACTTACTTAAGTCTTAGAGTCGTCTTTTCGTTTTCTTTGGGACTGCTTTTAGTCCTAGCAATCGCCACTACTCTCCGCTTGCGCTGCTGGGAATACAGAGCCAATCAGATTGACAGGCAGCTCTCTAGGCCTGGACTTCCTCCCTGATGGGATGTCCCACTCTGAAGGCCGGCCCAGTGTAATATCGCCTCGGTGCAGCCAAGTTTCCGGTCGGCTGACTAACTTTTAGGTTGGGGTACATGAATAATACCCCTGCCCCTCCCACCCCTCTTTTGCCTTACAACATCATCACTTTTACCATTTAATCTCTCCTACCTCCCACCCTATCACTGGTCTTTTCTTTTGATCGACCCACCCCTCACCATTTTCCCTCCCTCTGTACTTGCTACAACTTGTTACTTTTTAAAAATTTATTCTTTCACAGCTTGTCAGCATCGCTGGCTAGGCCTCACTTATTTTCCATTTCTAATTAGTGGTGAGCTGCCTTCTTGAACGGCTACAGTCCATGTGGTGTAGGTACATCCACAGTGCTGTTAGGGAGGGAGTTCCAAGTTTTTGACCTAGCAACAGTGAAGGAACGGCGATAAAAAGCGATTATAGTTCCAAGTCAGGAAGGTGTGTAGCTTGGAGAGGGACCTGCATGTGGTGGTGTTCCCAGGTACCTGCTGCCTTTGTCCCTCTAGATAGTAGAGGTTGCGCGTTTGGAAGGTGCTCTCCAAGGAGCCTTGGTGAGTTGCTGCAGTGCATTTTGTAGATGGTACACACTGCTGCTGCTGTGCATCAGTGGTGGAGGGAGTGGACGTTTAAGGTGGTGAATGGGGTGTTGAACAAGTGGGCTGCCTTGTCCTGGATAGAGATACATCTCTAACCTTTTCCGGTTCTGATGAAAGCTCATTGACCTGAAGTGTTAGCTATGTTTCTCTCCCCACAGATGCTGCTAGACATGTGGAATATTTCCAGCATTTTCCATTTTCATTTCAGATTTCCTGCATCTGCAATATTTTACTTTGTGTCAGGTGGTGTAAAACTGGCTACAGTTTTGCTATATTGCTCAACTAATTGTTAACCAGTTGCACCCCTGTTGATTCTAACCTGAAGCATAGTTACTTCTTTGGACATCAGCCACCCTCCAGCGCCTCACCCAAGTGGCTCCTGTTGATCCTTTGGAGCCTCAATGGTGATTGTTGGCAACCTATCAAATAATGGGAGCCCAGAAGATATGATCAATGCCCAGCAGGGATTATCGGATCCTTAACCCAGGAACACTGGAGCCAATTAAAACACAGGTACTATCAACTGGAAGGGATTAGCCAACTCAGCACTGAGTGAAAATCACACCAGGGACCTGCTTGATTTACAGTCTTCACAGTATAAACTCACAGAACCCCCCCATAATTTTATGTTTTAAAAGTACTTCACTTACATCTCCATTCATACAAACATACAAATTAGGAGCAGGAGTAGGCCACTCGGCCCCTCAAGCCTACTCCGCCATTCAATAAGATCATGGCTGATCTGAATATGACTTCAACCTCATACTCCTGTGTACCCTCGATAACCTTTCAGCCCCTTGTTAATCAAGAATCTATCTAATATTTAAAGACTATGCTTCCACCGCCTCTTGAGGACAAGAGTTCCAAAGACTCATGACGTCCTGAGAGAAAACGTTTCTCCTCAACTCTGTCGTAAATGAGCAACCCCTTATATTTATACAGTGACCCCTAGTTCTAGATTCTCCCACAGAGGAAACATCTTCCCCACATCCTCTTTCAGGATCTTAAAGGTTTCAATCAAGTCACCTCTAACTCTTCTAAACTCCAGTGGATACAAGCCTAACCTGCATACTAGCCTTTTGTGATTCATGCACTAGGACACCCAAATCCCCTTGAATCTTAGAACTCTGCAATTTCTCACCAATTTCTGGCCTGTCTCTTTGAGACACTGCCCTGTCCCTTTAAGACACAGCCCTGTCCTTTTAAGACACTAGCCTGTCCCTTTAAGGCACTGGCTTGTCATTTTGAGACATTGGCCTGTCACTTTGAGACACTAGCCTGCCCCTTTAAGACACTGGCCTGTGCCTTTAAGACAGTGCCCTGTCCCTTTCAAACACTGGCCTGTCCCTTTAAGACACTGGCCTGTCACTTTGAGACACTAGCCTGTCCCTTTTAGATACTGGTCCATCCCTGTAAGATGCTCGACTGTCCCTTTAAGACACTGGCCTGTCCCTTTAAGACACTGGCCTGTCCCTTTAAGACACTGGCCTGTCACATTAAGACACTGGCCTACCCCTAATAAGCTCCTTTTTCCCCTTCCTGCCAAAATGGACAATTTCACATTTGTTCACATTATACTCCATTTGCCAGATCTTTGCCCACTCACTTAACCTATCTATGGTCCTTATGTCCTCTTTGCAATTTACTTTCCTACCTATCTTTGTGTCTTCAGCAAATTTAGCAACCATACCTTCGGTCCCTTCATCCAAGTCATTTATATAAATTATAAAAAGCTGAGCCCCCAGCACTGATCCCTATGGCACACCAATCACCACATCCTGCCAACCAGAAAAAGACCCATTTACGCCAACTCTGCTTCCTGTTAGCTAGCCAATTTTCTATCCATGTCAATATGTCACCCCCTACGCTATGAGCTTTTATTTTCCCAATAACCTTTGATGTGGGTCCTTGTTAAATGCCCTCTGGAAACCTAAGTACAGCACATCCATCCCTTTATCCATAGCACATGTGACTCCTTCAAAGAACTCAATAAATTGGTTAAATGTGTGATTTCCCTTTTACAAAACCATGTTGTCTCTGCCTGATTGCCTTGAATAAGGGCCCTGCTAAAACATCTTTAATAATAGCTTCTAACATTTTCCCTATGACAGTCGTTATGCTAACTGGCCTATAGTTTCCTGCTTTCTGTCTCCCTCTCTTTTTGAATAAAGGAGTTACACTCGCCAATCTCCAATCTAATCGAGCCTTCCCCGAATCTAGGGAATTTTAGAAAATTAAAAGCAATGCCTCAACTATCTCACTAGCCACTTCTTTCAAGACCTTAGGGTGAAGTCCTTCTGGACCTGGGGATTTGTCAGTGACAGCCCGAACAATTGGCTCAGCACCACTTCCCTGGTAATTAATTTTCCTGAGTTCCTCCCTCAATTCCATTTCCTAATTTACAGCTATTTGAGATGTTACTTGTATCCTCTATAGTGAAGACCAATGCAAAATACCTGTCCAATTCATTTGCCATCTCCTTATGTTTCATTATTAATTCCCCAGATGCACTTTCTGTAGGACCAACTTTGTTAACTGTTTTATTTTTAGAATATCTTTAGAAACTCTTACTTTCTGTTTTTATATTTTCAGCTAGCTTTCTCTCGTACTCTAATTTTTCCTTCCTTATTAATCTTTTAGTCATTCTTTGATGTTGTTTATATTCTGACCAATCTTCTGACCTTCCACTCATCTTTGCACAATTAAATGCTTTTTCTTGTTTGGTACTTTATTTAACATTTTTAGTTAACCAGGGATAGTGGGCCCTCCCCTTGGAATTTTTCTTTCCAAGGAATGTATCTATTCTGTGTATTCTAAAATATCCCTTTAAATGTCTGTCACTGAACCTCTATTGACATATCCTTAACCTCATTTGCCAGTTCACTTTAGCCAGCTCCACTTTCATGCCCTCATAATTGCCCTTATCTAAGTTTAAAATACCAGTCTTGGACGCACTCGTCTCTCCCTCAAAATGAATGTAAAATTCAATCATATTATGATCGCTGTGATTTATGGGTGCCTTCACTAGGAGTTTATCAATTAATCCTACCTTGTTGCACAATTTGAGGTTTTGTATAGCCTGCTCTCTGGTTGACGCCAGAATGTGTTGTTCTAAGAAACTATCCCAAAAACGTTCTAGGAACTCCTCGTCTATATTACCTTTGCCCATCTGATTTTTCCAGTCTCTACGTAGATTAAAATCCCCCATGATTATTGCTGCACCCCTCCACCTTTTCCTAACTTCCTGTCCTTCCTAAATGTTACATACCCTTCAATATTCAGGTCTCAATCAATGTCATACTGTAGCCATGTTTCTCTAATGACTGTCAGATCTTAATTATTTATTTCTATTGGCTCTATCAGTTCATCTGTTTTGTTTTGAATGCTACGTGCTTTAGGTGTAGAGCCTTTAGTTTTGTCCTTTTATTATTTTGGTAGCACCTGGCCTTATCTGCTGATTTACTGCTAGATTCATACTCTCCTTCCCTTCCTGTCATGGTCCGCTTATCATTTCCCACATTGGTAGCTTTCTGTCTCGTCTTGTCCTCTAGTCTTTGGTTTACCACATCTCCCCAAATATGATCCCTTGACCCCACTATTCAGTTTAAAAACCCTCTCTACTTCCCTATTTATGCAGCTTGTGAGGACACAAGCCCCAGCATGGATCGGGTGTAGACCGTCCCAACAGTACAGATCCACTTTCCCCAATACTGGTCTCAGTGCCCCATGAACCAGAACCCACTTCTCCCACACCAGTTTTTGAGCCATGCATTCATTGCTCTAAGCTTATTTGTCCTATGCCAGTTTGCACGTGGCTTGGGTAAAAATCCAGAAAATGTTACCTTTGATGTTCTGCTTCTTAATTTGATGCTTTGCCCCTCATACTGACAATACAGAACCTCCTCCCTCATCCTACCTATGTTGCTGGAGCTACATGGACCATGACCACTTGATACTCCCTCTCCCACTGCAAGTTCCTCCCCAGCCCTGAGCAAATGTCCTGAACCCTGGCACCGGGCAGGGAACACAACCACCTGGACTCTCACTCCTTGCTACAAAGAACAATCCCCCTTGCTATACTGTCCTGTACTACCACTATATTCCTTTGTGCTCGTACCACTTGAATGGCTTCCTGTGCCACGATACCATGGTCAGTCAGCTCATCCATCCCACTCTCACCCAAACAAGCTGAAAGAACCTCAAACCTGTTGGACAATTGCAGAGGCTGACACTCCTGCCCTCCTGCCCTCTGGGTCCCCTTACATACCTCAGCTGCAGTCACACCCTCCTGTCCCTGACCACATTCCAAATCAGGAGACCCCATCCTAAGGTGTGACCGCCTCCTGGTACAAAGCATTCTGTAACTCTCAGCCTCCGTGATGTGCCGCTCCTCCGCAGCTCAGCCTCCAGCTCAATTACTCTGAGCCTTAGCTCCTCAAGCCACAGCCACTTACTGCAGATGTGCTTGCTCTGGTGCACACTGGCATCCAGGAGCTCCCAAATGCTGCAGCCTCGACACATCACCTGTCCTGCCATACGTATGTCCTTTAATGAATTACTTAGTTATTTATTTTCTTTTATATATTTATTAATCTTATCATAAATTCCTATATGCATTTAAACCTTAGGAATAGAATAGACCTTGACCACTTACCAGATACTCACCAAACAGCTCACTTCTTCCCCTGTAGTAGAGCAAGAACTAATTCCTACAGGGGGAAAAAGTTAGAAAAAGCAAAGGAGCACCTCCCTCTCCTCCTCACCGAACACCCCTACTGACCAAACTCTCTCACTCTTGTTGAGGTCTCACTCCAGTACTGGTTGCACTGAGAAGGTCTGAATTTGTATGTTCTAATCAAAGGGACTGGCTGAGCCCAGGTACAGCAAAACCCAGTTCAGGCTAGTCTCCTTCATTAACTATTTCAACTGCTGCCAGTGGATAGCTTCTATCTCGCTGTTTAGGCCCCTGGATGAGACTTAGAATTTAAACAGTACTTGCAATTAAACAATTCAATGGGAGAACAAAGTGGGACTCATGACTGTATCAAGTTTAGAACGCTGCTGAGGGAAAAAGTGATACACGATTACCCTGGGTCCATATTCCCCATTAACTAACCTGATCATATTGAACCAGGGAAGCAAGCTCGATGAGCCACATGGTCCACATGGTTTGTGTTGTGCTCTTGTGTTGAACAATTTGGGTTTGAGGGATTAACTGAGGATATTGTCAGGCTGCTTGCCTGAGGTGATCATAATTTAACATCAGGCAGCAAGAATGTTAGGCCCAGAATTTAGTCATGGCAATGGGGTCCCCAACAACAAAATCCAAAAGTCATTGTGACCCCCTCCTCGGCCACTTGTGGGATCCCCCCCTCCACCAGCAACATTTTTGGCCCATCCGGCAGCTGTCGCCAGGGCTTCCGTCCCTTTCAAGGACTAGAAGCCACCTTCAAGAACTCCCGGCCTAATGAAGTGCCAACAGCTCTTCAGTCTCAGCAGCGCCACCAGAACTCAATGGCTACTGTTGGGACTGCACCCCGGCTGAGAGGACACGGTGATGGATGCCGCCCTCGCGACCAAGTAATGGACTCTGGGGTGGCTGAGGCCATTCAGGGAGATCATGGCAAGGGTGGGGGTGGGCAGTGGGGGCCAGGTGAGGGCCGCAGGGGTTGTTGTGGTGGGCGTGGCCGTCGCCAACGGGCGGCCCCTTCATGGGCTACAGGGTGTCCGATTAGGAGGGCTCTTCCCCCAACACTGAACATTGGCAGGTTCCCTGAAGGTTCACCTGGCAGTCTTTCCAAACATGGGAGGGCTTCCCTACCACTGATAAAATGTCAGTGGTGCAGGAAGATGTCCTTAATTGACCACATAAGTGGTTCATTTGGCCTCTGGGCAGATATGTGCCATCCTCCATCTAACCCATGTTAAAATGCTATGGTGGCAGGAAGGTAACAGGCATTCCATTCCCCACCTTCCCTCGGCACTTTGCACCCCCGCCTTTGAAACTATTCCTACAGGGGGCTGGTAAAATCCAGCCCTAGACGTCAACACCAACCGCCGTGTGGTCTGTCCTCTGCAAGCACGATCAACTTTCTAGGCTGTTTACTTAAACTGTTACAGCGCGTTTTGTCAGTGAATGGTTTAACTAGAATGTAATCGAATACAATAACCCCCAAGTCCAGGTGGACTTTACCAGTACATTTTCATCATTTGCGCTCGGTCATGTTGGCCAAATCCCAAGAAACTGTGGTCAAAAGGCTTAAAGGAAGAAACTGTAATTACTAAAGAGGCAAGAAGGAACATAGAAGGGATTGCATTTCCTCATTTGGCTTTAAACACTGTGTACAAGACTGCATCATTATTACCAAATCCTGCACAATATGTTTTTCACAAACACACTGATGAGCAGCATGTTATTTTTGAAAAACAAATTATTCTGTAATGAGATTTCTAACTATGAGTTTAAATAGTATACCATGCTCAAATATCTTCAGTAGCCATAGTGAGTTTATCCCTGAGTGTATTTAAGACCGAGATAGATAGGTTCTTGATTGGTAAGGGGATCAATCAAAGCTTATGAAGAGAAGGCGAGAGAATGGGGTTGAAAAACTTATCAGCCATGATTGAATGGCGGAGCAGACTTGATGGGCCAAATGGCCTAATTTCTGCTCCTATGTCTTATGGTTCTATGGTCTTCCCACCTCACAGTACTTAACTCTAGATGCATTGAAATTGGAAGCATTAAGAGTAGGCCATTGATATTTTCCCCAGGAAGTTGAGTGTTGGGAAGGAGATTGTGATAGGGAATTATGGATTTTTGTCTAGCTGTACATTCAGCCTTTCTTAGTGGTAGCAAATTCACATCCAGATCAGAATATTGTGAGTTCAAAGCCCACCCCAGAGTCTTGAGCACACAATGCAGGTTAACAATTCAGTGCAGTACTGAGGGAGCGCGGCACAACTGGTGGTCCTGTCTTTTGGAGGAGACATTAAACCTCATCCCATCTGCCCTCTCAGGTGGATGTAAAAGACCTTGGAGCAGAGCAAGGGAATTCTCTGCAGGGCCCTGACCAATATTTATCCCTCAAACAACATCACCAAAACTGAGGGCAGAATTTTTAGCTTGGTGCGCGAGTGCACGCCTGACCCACTCAGGCGTAAAATAGCGCGTGATGATGTCAGGCGAGCGTCCCGACATCGTACCACGGTCACACAACATTTTGGCTGGTGGGTGCGTGCAAAAGTTGGAAGCACACCCACCGACAATTAAGAGGACAATTAAGCCCATTAAAGTTCCAAGTGTCCCCGATTTTTCGTGGTCTGTCCAACCTTAGGTTTGGTGGGCGGGCGAATCTGCCAGGCAGACTTTGCATTTTTAATGAAACCTCATCCAAGAGCGGGATGAGCTTTCCGTTATTAAATTTAAGAAAATGTGTGGACGGAATTTTCATCATGCATACTTTTAGGTGACTGATTCTGATGTGTGGACATTTTTTTTTCCAGATTTTAAAATCTTTATTTACTGCTTTTAAATTCTTCTGCAGCCTGAGGCAGCTCTCTGCCTTCGGGGAGCTCTCATTCAGCACCACCCTCCTGTCGCACCAACCCCGGCAGCGCTGAACATTTCGGCGCGTGTTTCACGCTGGCTGGCCAATTAACAGCCAGTTAGCGTGAGATTGTGGTTGGGGGGCCGATCGTGGTCGGCGGTCCATTCCCTGGCCGTTCCTGGGCTTGCCAATCGCGCCTGCACGCTGACCTAGAAATGCTGCCCAGGCAGTTTGGTCACTTATCAAATTGCACTTTTATGGGATATTGTTGTGTGGACATTTGGCCCCTGTGTTTGCCCGGACACTGCAAAAGTATTTCATTGGCTACCCTTAATTGACCGCTTAAGTGGGTCAGTTGGCCTCTGGGCAGGTATGTTGGCTCGTTGGGGCATCCTGAGGATCAGAAAGGCACTAGATAAATGCAAGTTCTATCTTTCTTAAGTTAATGGTCTTTTTTAGTTTCTGCAGCTTAAAAAGAATGGTTGTCTGTATCAAGCTCACTTTAATACATCCATTGTACATTCAGTGCAAATCACTGCTTTTTTGAAATATTGGCTTGACAGGAAACAAATTAACTTTGAACAAACACAAATGGTGTGATGCACTCAGTTAAATGCTGATGGCCAATTATTTTGAATCCAATTGTCAGTGATGCAAGTTCTAAACAAGTAACCTAAACCAGTGGAAGGTTATTTCAGTGGGTGAATTCATAGACACATAGAGTTTACAGCACAGAAGGAGGTCATTCGGCCCATCGTGTCCGCACCGGTCAACAAAGATCTGACGCCACTAATCTCATTTTCAGCGCTTGGCCCTGGAGGCTCTGGCAATGCAAGTGAATATCAAAATATTTCTTAAATGTTACAAGAGTTTCTGAATCAACCACCCTCTCAGGCAGTGAGTTCCAGACTCCCACCACCCTCTGGGTGAAAAAATGTCTCCTCAACTCCCCTTTAGTGTTCTACCTCTTACCTTAAATCTATGCCCCTCTGGTTATTGACCCCAATACTAATGAAAAAAGTGCCTTCCTATCCACCCAATCTATGTCCCTCATAATCTTATACACCTCTATCAGGTTCCCTCTCAATCTTCGTTGCTCCAAGGAAAATCTATCCAATCTTTCCTAATAGCTCAGACCCTCCAGCCCAGGCAGCATCCTGGTAAATCTCCTCTGCACCGTCTCCAGTCCAATCACATCCTTCCTATATTGTGGTGACCAGAACTGAACACAGTACTCCAGCTGTGGCCTCGCCAGCGTTTTATACAGTTCCAGCATAACCTCCCTGCTCTTGTATAATATACGTCAACTAATAAAGGCAAGTATCCCATATGCCTTCTTAACCACCTTATCTACCTGCCCTGCTACCTTCAGGGATCTGTGGATATACACACCAAGGTCCCTCTGATCTTCAGTACTTTTCAGGGTCCTACCATTCAGAGTGTAATCCCTTGCCTTGTTAGCCCTCCCCAAGTGCATTACCTCACACTTTTCCAGGTTGAATACCATTTTTCACTGTTCTGCCCACCTGACCAGTTCATTGATATCCTCCTGCAGTTTATGGCTATCCTCCTCACTATTTACCACCCTACCAATTTTCATGTTATCCACGATCTTCTTGATTATACCCCCTACACTTAAGTCCAAATCATTTATGTACACCACAAACAGCAAGGGCCCCAGCACCGAGCCCTGCGGAACCCCACTGGAAACAGACTTTCAGTCACAGAAACATCCCTCTAGTATCACCCTCTGCTTCCTGCCTCTCAGCCAATTTTGGGTCCAACGTGCCAGTTTGCCTTGGATCCCATGGGCTCTTACTTTCTTGATCAATCTGCCATAAGGGACCTTATCAAAAGCCTTGCTAAAGTCCATGTAGACCACATCAAATGCTTTACCCTCATCAACACACCTGGTTACCTCCCCAAAAAATTTGATCAAATTTGTCAAACGTGACCTTCCCTTAACAAATCCATGTTGACCATCCCTGATTAATCCCTGCCTCTCCGAGTGCAGATATACTCTATCCATCAGAATTCTTTCTAGATGGTGAACTGATGGTATTCATACTCAATCCATATTCTAAACTTCTAGATTTTACTTGATCTATGACATTTTGTAGGGCCTCTCCTGAACCTGAGGGCCACACTGTATCACTGAAGACACAGGCTACTTGCAGAATCAGAAGAGGCCCTACAAAATATCGCAGATCAGATAAAATCTAGAAGCTTAGAATATGGATGGAGTATGAACACAAAAGGCAAGATCATCAGAAGGAATATATTAGAAGAAACAGGAGTGAAGATTAAAGTGGATGGTGTGGAACAAGTAGTTGAATTTGTACATTTAGGATAAATAATAGCAGAAGATGGCAGGTGTGATGCAGAGTTTGAAGAAGGATAGAGATAGCCATAAGTAATTTTATGGAGATGAAGAATGTGTTAACAAGAAAACTCAAGCTTGTAAAAAGGTGAAAAACTCATAAGATGCAACATTCTGTCCACTTTCCTGTATGCCTCAGAAACCTGGACAATAAATAAAGATCTTTGGAAGAAAATAGAGGTCTTTGAAATGTGGGTGCTAAGATGTCTGCTAAAAATTCCATATATAGACCATAAGACAAATAAAGAGGTGCTTGAAATTGCAGGAGCGAAAACTCTTAAAAAGTGACATCCAGAAAAGAAAATATCAGTATTTCGGCCATTTGAGCAGAGCTGAAAAACCACGGAGCTCTCTTCTAGAGGGCAAAGTTCAGGGCAGCAGAAAAAGGGGTCGACCTAGGGGTAGTTGATGACAGATGTGACAGAACGGTTTCAGACGAGCTACAGTGGATGCATGAGGATGATGCTAGTCAGACAAACGTAACGTACCCTGACAGCAGATCTCCTGGCAGGAATTGCTACAATCAGCAGCGGGTTCTGATGAGTTCTCAGTAGATAGTTGAAATGACTTGAAAACTGTACAGGAAGAGACAAATAAACAATCCTGTAATGAGGAAAAAAAAAATTAAGAACGGAAAGGGTTATGTTTATAAAAGCTATTTATTAAAGAATAATGCAGTATTCAACCGGAACTCTGATTTTGTTCATTCAAGGAGGTGGATTTGGTTTACTGTTGTTGTGTAACTATTATATCACGGTAGACAAACCATTTGTTCATTGTTTGTCCAATAAATTTACTTGATATTTTAAGTAATATTACTTGATGTGATGCTCCTACAGCTTCAAAGGCGAAACTAGGATGTTCTAAAGGGATTAGATAGCCCAGTATCTACAATTGCAAAAATGGGTGTATTGCAGTATCATTTCTATGGGTGTGTAACTGGAAAGCTTTTGCAGATCACAAGGCAAGGATAGACAGTTTTGAAGATGTGGGATGTTGGGACTCACCAGAGAGAATGACTTAAACCAAAATAATCTATGGTAGGAAAGATTAAATAAACCCAAAGCCTAATCAGGGAGTTTTCCCCATGTTGTTCCCATTTACATTCTGTTGGTCAGTTCTCGAGCCACATGAGCAGAGATCTAGGAGCATTTAGTTCCCTTCATACACCAGCTGCAGATACTACTTGGCTGAAGGAAATTAAAAATATCCTGAAAACAATTCAGCTTTGGAACCATAAGATAAAAGCTCTGAAGATATCAGGGCAAGATATCAACTGTAAGATGTCAGCTCTGAAGAAGGGTCCTACGGACTCGAAATGTTAACTATGTTTCTCTCTCCACAGATGCTGCTAGGCCTGCTGAGATTTTCCACCATTTTCTGTTTTTGTTTCAGCCTTGGAACTGTGATTGAAATATATTTGTCAAAATATTGCCGGAAGTGTGTACAGGTGTCATCATTTCATGTGGTGATGAGGAGCTGACAAATCTTTGTTACATTGCCTGGTGCCTTTGGTTATTAGGGTAGTGTTTAGTCCCCAAAAAAGAAATGAGATGGCCAGAGCAAGGTGCCATGAACAATGGTATGTGGGCTTGTCTGTTAGGTTAGAATTAAGTGTACCGTAGGACACGTGCCAGTTCGCAGAACAAAGAGAGGCACAAGAAGGTACAACCACGTGGCTTGACTGCAGTTGCTTGTTTTCCCTTTGTTATTTAGTAAAACTTTGATGCAAAGCTTAGTGACACATAAACTAGAGCGGCATTTGCATTAATTTTGATATGATCAAACACATCATTGAGTGCTGGCAAATTTCAGACAATTAATATATTACTATAGGATGATTTGCAAATATTTGTTGTAGCATATGAGTTTTTTTTTCAGTTGTAGTCAACTGTACTTTAGTATCCACAGTTACGTGGCTAATTCTGCTTCATGGTACACCCGTCACAGCTCTGCACTTCATTCTGCCATTAGAAACACGACAGAGTTTCCACACTGTGCCCTAAAGTGAGCTTAAGTAGAGGAAATCCCCCGCAGTGCAATGGACAAGTTCCAGAAACAATATTTTGAAGTTCTTTATGGCTTTGCAAGGACCTGGGAACCATAATACCACCTTGAAGAGAGTGCATAGCAGTGCTAGATAACAATTTCTATTTTTAGAACTCCAAAGTACCATCAATAAATCATAGCATTAGGATTCCTGAGCTTGATGGGGTAGATGTCCCAGCACCTACATTTAGAGTTGTTTTTAGCCTGAAAGTGCCAAGCAAAATAAGAGCAATTTGCATTTGTTGGGTGCCTTTCACAACCTCAGGACATCATAAAGTGTTTTGTAGCCAACAAAGTAATTTTGAACAGCAGCCAATGTTGTATTGCAAAGGAGTTTGGATGGGTACTTGCAGGGCTAAATGGATAGTGTAGGGTGATAGAACTGACTGGATTGTACTACAGAAAGCTGGCATGGGACCTCTTTCCACTGGCAGAGGGGTCAGCAAACCAGAGCTGACAGGCTTAATTAAGGTAATTGGCAAAAAAACTGGAGGTGACATCAGGACATTTTATTTTATGTGATAAGCTGTTGTTATCTGGAATGTATTATCCCAAAAGAAACAGATTCAATATAACTTTCAAAAGGATTTGGATAAATACTTGAAAGGAAAATATTTGCAAGGCTTTGGAGGAAAATGTAATTGGATATCTCTGCTAAAGAGCTAGTATGGTGCAATGGGATAAATGGCCTCCTGTGCTATATCATTTTATGATTTATGATTCTATGATCTATATGGCCATTCTTTCTCCTTTGATAGAATAACAGTTGTCTTTGTGAAAAATGTTGAAATAAAATAATCATTTGGAAACATGTAGTCTCTCCAGGAAACTGAATTGTTAGATTCATGCAGTTGTCATGAAACTATCATATTTTTCATAATATTATTGTGGTTTACTGTAAAGTAGGCTTATGAGTGTGTGTGTGTATGGTTCTGTCTGTGTGATTTAATTGAATTGGAGTCAGACTGCAAAGTTGAAATTATCAAAAGAAGTTGGGTGTAAAAGGCATTTGAAATGCTAACGAGTAAACATGGGTGAGGGCAGCGTGTAGGGTCTGAAGGAAATTTGCATTTTTACACAAGTGAAGGGGTTGTTTAAGTTTCAAAGGAACCATAGGATGTGTACAACTAAAAAGATAAGCAAGGCCAAGCAGTATGTTTATTTTTCCCAGAGATACTCACCATATTGGTAACATGAAAGTTTTTTATATTATGGGAAAAGTAAATTTCCAAAGACATATAGAATAATGGATTTTGCATATTAAAGAGACAGAAACACATATAAAGAAGGATGGAAGGCTACGTTGGCGGGGGTGGGGGGGTTGCAGCATGTAAGATCTAAAAGGACGGTGTAAAACAGCCTTGGGGGAAAAGGCTCCAGCCATTAATGTAGAAGTCTCCTGTCTCCAGTAACCAAAGTTGGAGAGACACGTTTGGAATTCCACTGTTGAGTGGGTGCTGTGGTAAACTTGCTGAATTTCATATCTAAATTTGAGATCTATTTTGGACTGTTGACTTAAAGAGGGTGTGTAGTTGGGAGTCAGGTTAATTAGGAATTTTGGGGTTTGTTATAGTATTAAGTAACTGTTATCTTATGTATGTGCTTGAAATATTTTCTTTTGTTAATTAACATTTTAGTTTAATTTTTAAAATCTCTAAAGATGTTAGTGGGCTCATTACTTCTGAATTCAGTGCACAAATATTCTCATAATAAATACAAATTGCAAAACCATTGTGTTAGTGTGGCCAAGATTCCCTTGTGAATTTGGTCTGTCTGGCACATATCACCTGCCACTTCATAACACAGTTAGATATTGATTCCCAAGTATAGAGCCATCTGTACAGCAATACAGGTTGAACAATTATTTGTGAATGTATAAGTGTGCAGCGTTGTCCTCTGAGAGGCTTTTAGGGAGAAGGAGCAGCAGTCGTCTATGTTTGTGTTTTAACTGCAGTGAATGTCTCAAGACACCTCACAAAAGAAAAAAGAGCAGCCTGGGAAGAGTTGGTCTTTGGTCACTTCCGCTAAGTTAAAGAGTTGGAATTTGAGGAGGTTTTTGATCAGGTTCCTTCTTCCACTAATGATGTTCCAGAGGGAGAGGGTGCAATTGCAAGAACAGAAGGGCACAGGGCTGAAGGAGGTTGCAGAGGTAAGATTGGGGTGAGGCCTTGGAGGGCTTTGTAAATAAGGACAAGAACATTGAAGTAAATTCATCAGGAGGTGGAGAACCAACAGATGTTGGAAAGGACAGGATTCATTTTCAAAGATTGCAGTACTTTCTCAGTGTAAGTCTTCATTGAACTGCTATAAAATATCTGCTTACAGAGAGGGTGCCTCATGGCAGAGGTCACTTGACACCGGCAAGCCATATAGGACATGTTGTACTGTTGCATTCCAAAACCCAAACATCCCCCTTTCATAATGAACAAAAAACACAAACATCCCCCTTTCCTAACAAACAAAAGACAAATTTGCATGCATAATCATGTGTAATTGTGAGTTACCCAAGTTACCCAATATAAACCCACTGTTCTCATGCATTAACAATGGTTTGTTCTGCTAGTCAGTTTCTGCACCCAAATTGCACACATAGTCTTTAAATTGTTCAGGTCTCTGTACGCATGTCCGAAGAGTGTCTTTCCCATGGCACTTGTTGCCATGGTAACTGTTGTTGTTCCATTGCCGTTGTTGGGGACCTGTGGACCTCTGGGATTGATGATAAATCTGTACGCTGTGCTGCCGGTGAGATCCCATCTTCCTGACTGGCTGACTGCAATGAACGAACAGCTTCTCTAGTTGCTCGTATATGTCTGTGGTTACATCGGTATATTTGGTTGTTCACTTCCACCGCGTACGATTGAGGTGACAACTTCTCTACACGTCCCAAGTTGCTGTGTGAGCTGACTCCTGTTGACAGCATTGAAGGTTTGTACTCTGACTGGCTCTTCAATGCTCAGCTTTGGCAGTGTTTTAGCATTCTTGTCAAAATAAAATTTGGCTTTCTGCCATCTCACCTTGATTTTTTTCACTCACACCTGTTACCACTTCTGGTTTCAATAGCTGTTTATGCTATTGGAAGAATAGTTTGGGTGCAGCGTGACATTAGTCTTTGGATTAAACTGCTTTCCATGCCTTCAGTCAGTGTGTTTCTCCACTCGAGGATTGCCTTGTATACATCTGTAGTTGATTTGCTTGATTTCTTGATTACTTCTTTGGCGATTTTCGCTGCTGCTTCAGCCTTTCCATTTGACTGGGGATAGCGCAGAGATGACGTGTAGTGTTGAATTTCCCAATCCTTTGTGAAGCGGCTGAATTCTTCAGTCATGAACTGAAAGTCATTGTCAGTCATCACAATGTCTGGAATGCCGTAATGACTGAAGTGTGCTTTCAGGCACTGTACTATTTCTTCCGTCATCATTGAAGTCAGCTGGTCTAACTCGCAGTAGTCAGAATAGCAGTCTACAGTGACAAGATCATCAGTTCTTGCTATAATGAAGAGGTCTATTCCCAGCTTCATCCATGATCTGTCTGGGATGTGATGTGTCATCAACAGCTCTTTAGCTTGTTTAGCTTGGTACTCATCACAAGCACCGCACTGGCTGATGTGGTCTTTAATTTCATTGCTCATGTTTGGCCTGTAGAGCACTTCTCTTGCCCTTCTCGGACTTCTTTGATGGTTTGTATGGATGCGCTTCAGCACCTCTCCTTTCATCGCCTTAGGGATAATGATTCTATTTCCTTTGTACAAGATGCCATCTTGGGCTGTCAATTCATCTCAGTAAGCCCAAAATGCTTTTGTGACCACAGGTGTGTCCTTGACGCTCTCAGGCCATCCCTTCATCAATACTTTTTACAGCACTTGGAGAGTTGTATCTTGTTGGGTATTTCACTTGATTTGAGCAGGGCGCCTGTCTGTCAGATTCAATCTGCAGAATTTTCCTGTCGTCGATTTGGGGGTGGGTCTGCTCGCCGACGGGAAAATGATGCGGGATGATGTCGGGAGGAACCCCTGTTGTCATCCCGGTCCCTTTAAATCTTTAGGAAGACGGGTGGACAGCGCAATCAGCTGTCCGCCTGCTGACCTGTCAATGGCCAATTGAGGCCATTGACAGAGTAATTAAGATAATTAAAGACCTGCCCATCCAACCTTAAGGCTGGCGGGTAGGCCAGGAGCCCCAGCGGGCTTCTGATAATACATGAAACCTCATCCACCGGCGGGATGAGGTTTCATGTCCGTTTTTTAAAACTTTAATAAATTTTATGTGATATTTATTAACATGGCCCATCTCGTGTGACATTGTCACATGAGGGGGACATGAATGTTAATAATTTTTTTATTTTTCTATTTTTTGACTTTGTAACACCCTTTCACTGATCTCCCTGAGACAGCACTTAGTCTCAGGGAGCAGTGCACTCCTTCGTGTGCATGCACGAAAGAGCGCTCTTTGACAGATAGGGAATCCCTCCACCCCACCCCCTGCACAGGAAGTGCATAGCGCTACCTGTCGGGCAGGCTGCTGGGTGGGCCTTAATTGGCCCGCCCACTTAAAATGGCAGCAGGGCCCACTTCGGCGGCGGTGTTTGGCTGCCCGCCCACCGCCGAGCCGGTGGGGCCCACCCACCAACCGAGGGCAAAATTCCGCCCAGTGTCTCTACTGGGTTGATGATTTCCAGATCATGTTGAGTTGCTGCTTCGTGTTGAATCTGGAAGATTTCACATTCTGTTGTCACTTCCTCAACTTTCTTCATGGGGAGTGCTGTTCTCGACAGCATTTCAGTGATATGCATCTGTTTCCCTTGCTTATATGTCATATCCAGAAATCTCTGTAAATAAAGTATCTTTCTTTGTAGATGCTTTGGAGCAGATAGTAGTGGTTTGAGAAAAATGCTTTGAAGTGGCTTGTGTTCAGACTCCACTGTGACTTTGTCTCTCCCAAGCAGGGATTGATGAAAATGCTCACAAGCAAATACAATAGCCCTCCACTCTTCCTTGATCTGAGTGTAATGTCGTTCAGTTTGTGTTAATGCCCTAGATGCAGATATGACTGGTTGTCCTTGCTGTATTAGGGTTGCTCCAAGACCTGTCGCGTTGGCATCACATTGCAAGTTGACTTCATCATTGAGGTCATCGTACTTCAGCGCTTGCATCGTCATCACTAATTACATCGTTTCTTGGCCTGTGCCCCTATACCACTGCGCATCCTTGGCAATGAGCTTGTGTAATGGTCCACATTCCAACGACAAATTGGGCAAATATTTTGCTAAATAGTTCACAAATCCAACAAATCATTGCACTGCTTTCACATCTGTTGGTCGCTGCATCACTGCTACAGTGCTCATCTTGTCAGGATCTGGGCGAAGACCTTTTGCTGTTAGTACGTGACCAATGCACTTGACTTCAGGCGTCTTCAATGCAATTTTTTCTTATTCATCTTCAGGTTCACCTGGCAAGCTCTCTCCAGCATTCGTATTAAATTCTGATCATGGTCAAATGTTGCTTCTTTCATTGCGTCTCCACATCCATAGTCTAGTACATCATCCGCTATGACTTCCATTCCGGGGAAGATCACTGGCTATCTCACGCTGTCTGATTGATACTCTTCTGGAGATGTGGCAATGCCAAACGACATGCACAACCATCTGTATCTCCTGAATGACATCCAGAATCTAGTTAGAAAGCTGCTGCTTTCATCCAGCTTCACTTACCAGTAACCAACCTTCGCACCTAGGGCAGTCAAGATCTTTGCCTTGTCAAGTTGTGCCAAAATTCCTTTGATGGTTGGCATGGGGTAGTGAGTGGGTCCAAACATAATCTCAGTTTTCAAGGTTATTTCACTGCTTCCATGCAGCTAATCCAGTCTGTAGGAGTTGTCATTTTCATGATTATTCCCTTCTTTTCCTGCCCTTCTCTCTCATCGTTTAATTTGTCTTGAGGGCAGTTGGAACTCTTCTTGGCAGATGCTGAATTGGTCTTATGTTCTTGTCTACTTGGAGATAATATTCTTCAGGTAGACGTCCCAACTCTGTAAACATACCTTTTGTACTCCTCTAGTATCTGTTCGGCAGTCAGTGTTTTTGTGTGCTACAACACATTGTAAATCTCTGTTGGCAAGTTCAGGGTTACCAGTCCAAACTTTACACTTGCTTCAGCTGAGATGAGTGGCTGTTGCATCCCATCTATGATCTGGAACTCTAGATCTTCCTTCTTGCCATTGCATTGGGCTCTCAGACTAATTTGCCCTCTCGGTATGAGTATATTGCCATCATGTAGCCTCAACCTTAATTTTGTGGGCTTCGTTTTTGGATTGTTACGTTGAGCCATTTCTCACAGGTCAGTGAAGGTCATGACTTACTAGTGTCTATCTGACATTTCTTGTTCATTTGATACTCTTCTTCTGCAGTCATCATAGTAATAATCACAGATGATTTATCACTTATAAACTTGACGGAACCACACTGTTGTACCGTGTGTAGTGCTTCATCAGACCCTTCTACTAATATCTCCCTATATCTCTTTCTAGCCAAACACTTGTGTGCGGAACTATTCAGTTCCTTGAAGTTAAAGCACTACTTTCCTCATGCTGGGCAATTCTTCTTTTCCTTTGTGTGATGTTGTCCGCAGTATTTGCAAACTGCCCTTTGTCTGTGATTATTCTGCTCTTTCAGCCTGGAATCCCTCTCAGCATAATGTGTCTCTCAGTCTGTTCTGCCATGCGTGTGCTCTAGCTGATTATTTTACAACACCTGCATTTCTACACACGTATCGTTTTCTTAAGCATACGTTTCTCCTCTTTCAGTAGACTTTCTCTCACTGAGGGGCCTTGTAAGCCTAAGAGAATTCGATCTTTAATCAGATCATCTTTTATTCATATGATTCAGCAAGCTTTGTTACTGCAGTCACAGACTGATCAATTGGTTCATTTTCACCTTGAGCTCTAATGTTGAATACAAAGCGTTCATAAGTTATGTTCACTCAGGGTTCAAAGTGTGCATTCGAGGCTTTCAAAATCTCTGTTGTCTGTTCCCTTTGTTCATTAGTTAGATTTAGGGTGGAATACAATTTGTAGCAGACCCTCCCCAGCAGTGGTGGACATGTGACCACTCGTATTGGCTCTGGCTTGTTAAGTAAATCTGTTGCAAGCCCATACTTTTGCCATTGCAAGCAGCAAAATAGCCAGTCCTGCCACATATCACCTTTCATTTCTACCGGAGCAGGGAGGGGAAAGTTTACAGCCATGTTAACTCATCGACTGTTTTACTTGCAGCCTTTGGTTTATGCTTGCTTTTCCTTGCCCTTTTTCAGAAACTTTTAGCAGATTTGAACATTTCTGTGTGCCTTTCTGAGCTGTGGTTTCTTTGCAGAATTTTCATGGTTTCAAAAATCTATTTTAAATCCATTTCTGAAACCATGTTTCATGTTCAATGATTGCAGTGTTTTCTCAGTGTAAGTCTTTAATGGGCTGCTGTAAAATGTCAGCTTACAGAGAGAGTGCCTCTGGCAGAGGTCACATGACTACAGCAAGCCAGATAGGACATGTAATACTGCTGCATTTCAAAACCCAAACAGCATGCCTAATGCAAGATAGAATCTGGGTGATGTTCAAAGGTCAGTGAGGAGGGTAGGGGTGACAGAGACTTAAATGAGGATGTAATTGGTGAATTTCACTGGGATGGTTTTAATGCTGTGGGCAGGTCAGAAACATTACTGAAAAGATTTGAACAGGGAGAGTGAAGAACTCAGTAGCATTAATGTGTGTTGAGTAATTTTAGAGTGGAAAGGCAGATTTGAGCTGGAGTAACAGTTGAGGAGAATGGAAGGGCCAAGGTTGTTCTTTTTGAGAAGGAGACAATAATGGTACTTTTGAAGAGGGAGAGAAAAATGTTCCAATGCAAAGGCACCAGTGAATCAACTAATCATGTTCTCTTGTAGACCATTTATTTGAAATAAAGCCTCTGATTTCTCTCTAACCATTTATTAAACAAAATGCAAAAAGGCATAATTCTAATCCATTTTTTTTGATTGGTGTCGATGTTAGGAGAGACACATATAGCAATGTTATGGTCTTGCTACTAGAAGGTTCTAGAAAGTCACTGGCAGAAGTTGTATGACAACACGAGTCTTTCTATCCATTATCCTTTTGAATTTTGTGCTCATCAAGATGAGTGATATTAATAATGGGGAAGGGCATGCTTTCTATTTCAGGCACTCAGTGAGATCATTAAAAGCCCTTGTGTAATATAGCACAGAGTAAGGCCATTTGGCCCGTTGAACCCACACCGACTCTCTGCAAAAGTAATTCAGCTTATCCCGCTCCCTCCATACTTTTCCCGCAGCCCCACAATGTTTTTCCTTTCATGTGCTTGTCTAATTCCCAATCACCAATTTCTCAGATAGTTCATTCCAGATCCTAGCCACTCACAGCTCGAAAAAGCTTTTCCTCATGTCACCATTGGTTCTTTTGCCAATTACTCTAAATCAGCGTCCTCTGGTTCTCGACCCTTCTGCCAACAAGAACAGTTCTCCTCTCTACTCTTTCTAGACCGCTCATGATTTAGAACATGTCAATCAAATTTCTTCTCAGCCTATTTTTTTCCAAGGGGAACAACCTCAGCTTCTCCAATCTGTCCATGTAACTGAAGTTCTTCATCCCTAGAAACACTTTAGCAAATCTCTTCTTGCACCCTCTCTAATGCCTTCACACCCGTCCTAAAGTGTGGTGTCCGGGATTGAACCTATCATCTCATGTTAGAAATAGCTCCACAAGACATGAGGAATAATTTTGCAGGGTTCAAGTTCCAGCATGAAATCTTGTTAGTGGCAAGCACACGTTGGAAAGTCAGGACTACAATGCTGTTGCCCTATCCAGGCTGCCACTGGTAAGGTTCTACATTTTGACTGGAGCCTTAAGAAGTAAAAACGCTTCAACACTCTGCCTCATCTGCATCCCTTATCCCTATTACACCAATCTGACATTTTTCAATTTCCCATAACAGTCATTGATGCCTTCCTTGAGTAAGGATGTCAATAAGTTCTAAATTAAGGACAGTTTTGTGTTTTAGGCCCCATATGCACTTGGCGCTGGTTCTCCAAACTCATTTCAATAGGGTCCTTCAGATCCAGCAGACAGAAAAAATATGAATCCCTTCAGTCTGGGCTGCCTTAGAACTGGGGCCTCAGACGTCATTGGTCACTGTACCAGCCAGTTCTTCATGACATTGCTAAATCTGGAAAACATTCGGGACTTGAAGGAAGTTAAGAAATTCTCTTCTGGATGATGTATAACAAAAACTAGAAAGAATATTATACAATGCGGGTGCATATATAACGCAAAGCAAATTGCACTCTTTGTCCCACCTTTTAGTCGGGAAATCTCCTTCAGTGCACACATCTTTGAAGCGTAGATAGAAATGTGGGAAGTTGGCACATAGCTCACTCATTAGCTAATACCGCTGGCACTAACAGATCAGCAGGATAGTCGATGCAGTTAAGATACTAACATCATGCACTTGACGTGATCCTAACAGCGACATGGTTGGCACTCACAGGTAGTGGATTTAGGAGCAGGTGGGTCCTGACAGATTTGTAACATGTATGTAAATGTGAAGGTGCTCCCAAAGCACACAAGTGCATCGATCCAATTCTATTTAGGTTACCTTGACCTGAGTGGAATCAGCTGATTACGATCAATTTGTTCTGTTGTGTAGTTGACACCTTAAGCTGCTTCATATTTTGGGTAATCTTTTATTTTTGTCCATGTTGTTGACTCGCATGGAAGAAGAACACCATGTTTCAGAGCACCTTTCCATTGAATAATCAAGGTTATCACATCTGAAAATATTATGTTGTTTGGACTTCTTGATTTGATGGTTTTGGAAATTAAGAAAGATTAGGGTTAGGTCTGGACAGACATCCTCAGGCTTGTAGTACGCACCTTGTAAAGCTGATAATGACACGCATATAATATGACAGGTGCAGTATTTGCACCACTTGTTTAGGACTTATACCACTTTCATGGCAATATCAAGTGTTGGCTCGTTTCCTATTATAAGTACAATTTATCCAGTTTATAGTGGCCATGCAGGACAGCTGGCAAACCCACACATAAGGTACATTGTCTGCTGCTGTTTTTAAATTTGCTTGGCTGTGGACTCCGATGTCTGCAACCAGATAACATTCCACTCTTCCCAAATCGAGCCAAATTCCTGAAGTCTTCCTCTATTTTGGGTGATGGTGGCAAAACAAATCAAAACAACTAAGAAAAAATACACGGAACCTCATTGACGTGGGAGGCAAGAAGGAGAAATGTTCAACTTGCCACTATAGAGTTAAATTGGCATTATCCATTATAGAAACCATTCAATTTTACCTTCCAATGTGGTACCCAAACTACAAGGTTGGGTAGACCTGCTGAATGTCTTTGATCCTAAATGGTCACATGTAAAATGGGGAAAGTCAGAGTATTTATTGTACTGTATATTAATTGAATGCATTAGGGTGGTGAGCATTACTTGGGGATTTGCCTGTGCTCCTATATTCAGGAGCAGATTGAAACTGGTTTGGTTTAGGAGGTACATGTTTGTAATTTGTATCTCTGTAAACAAAAATATATAGTTCTGTCCTTCACTGCTTGGCTCTCTTGAAATCTACACTTGCACTGGTTACAGGGCACACCTGTTCTATTTCAGTATGTCAAGCCTTAAATCGATGTGCGCCTGTGTTCCCACAGCAGAATTATGCTCTATGATCTTTTACAGTCTTCAATTTGCCAGCTCGATGACAATCAGGCCGAGGCCCAATATAGAACCATAGAAAAGTTACAGCTCAGAAGGAGGCCATTCAGCCCATCTTGTCCATGCCAGCCTGAGGACATACAGGTGCCCTTTCTAATCCCAGCTTCCTGCACTCGGCCCATAGCCCTGCAGCTTACAGCACTTAAGGTGCAGATCCAGGTATTTTTTAAAAGAGTTTAAAGTTTCTGCCTCTACCACCAACTTGGGCAGTGAATTCCAGACACCCACTACCCTCTGCATAAAAAAGTTCTTCCTCATGCCCCCCGACACATTCTACTACTTATCTTGAATCTATGTCCCCTGGTTCTAGAATTCTCCACCAGGGGAAACAATTTTATCCTGTCCACTTTATCTATTCCCCTCATAATTTTGTACACCTCAATCAAGTCACCGCTCAGCCTTCTTTGTTCTAAGGAAAATAACCCCAACCTATCCAATCTCTCCTCGTAGCTACACTTTTCTAACCCTGGCAACATTCTTGTAAACCTCCTCTGCACTCTCTCCAGAGCTATTATGTCCTTCCTGTAATGTGACCAGAACTGCACACAGTACTCCAGTTGTGGCCTCACTAGTGTTTTATACAATTCCAACATTATATCCTTACTTTTATATTCTATACCTCTGCCAATGAAGGAGAGCATTCCATATGCCTTCTTCACAACCTTGTCTACTTGAACTGCTGCCTTCAGGGACCTGTGTACTTGTACGCCAAGATCTCTCACTTCATCTACCCCTCCTAGTATATTCCCATTTATTTTGTAATCCCTATAACTGTTTGACCTCCCTAAATGTATGTCCTCACACTTCTCTACATTAAAATCCATCTCCACTTTACCGCTCACTCCACCAACCCATCGATATCGTTTTGGAGATTATGGCTATCCTCTACACTATCCACTACTCGGCCAATCTCCAGGTGCACTTTAGGCCCATCATTCCGCTAGTGATCTGAACCATAGCGGCTGAATCTTTATTCCCCTAGTGACCTGGACCATAAGGGCTGAATCTTCCGGTCGGCGTGTGGGGTGGGCCTGACACACTGATGCGTAAAATGACACCGATGACATTGGGCGTGCGTCCCGACATCATCGTGCCTCATCTCGATGTTCCATTCGGTGGGCGTGTGCCGGAGTCAGCTGCGCGCCTGACGTAGTGTCGACAGCCTAAATAAGGTCGTTAAGAAAGTATTAGAGCGTTTAAGAACGCTGCCCGTCCAATCTTAAGGTTGGTGGGCAGGCTTAAAGCCCAAGCGGCCTTTGTGTTTTTCACGGGCGGG
This sequence comes from Carcharodon carcharias, assembly GCF_017639515.1. Lineage (NCBI taxonomy): Eukaryota > Metazoa > Chordata > Chondrichthyes > Lamniformes > Lamnidae > Carcharodon > Carcharodon carcharias. Next base: position 14,293,203 of record NC_054489.1, read on the forward strand.
ATGAGGTTTCCTGAGGCTTTTATAAAACAATTAAATAAATTTTCCCAACTTCATGAACATGTCCCAATTCATGTGACACTGTCACATGAGGGGACATGTTTAAGTAAATGTTAACATCATTTATTAAAGTTTTTTATTGTCCATTCAATCTCCCTGAAGCAGGTCTATGCCCCAGGGAGATTGCTGCACTCGGCTGCTCACATGCATGATAGAGCGCAGGCCCCGACTCTCCCTCCCTTGAATGTAATCAAATCACACAACGGTACAAGTAGAATATAATCCTTTTTCTAAGTAAATTATTTTGTTTGTGTCAATCCCCAAGCTGTTGATTTCAGCAATACATTTTAGAAGTACAAAGTTGCATTCTTCATCAGTTTTAGATAATAACATGTTTCATAATGAATCTCAAAAGGGTTTTAAATGCTGCACTGACTTAAAATTGATTCACTATACAACTTTTTGACTTAATGAAAAGACTTGTGAGTCAAGCCTGAGCTCTGAGAGGCGAAGATGAGGTTTTATAGCAGCTGCACATCACACTGACAGATGATGGTGTGAGAGAATGGGAGAACTGATAATGTTGAGGGACTTGCGTTTTAGTGTATGTTTTTTCTGATTGCCTATCTATGGATATTAACCTTGTGAATTCTAAATTTTAGAAGCATAGAAAATAGGAGCAGGAGCAGGTCATTTGGTGCCTGCAGCCTGCTCCACCATTCAGTATGATCATGGCTGATCCTCTATCTTAACACCATACACTCGCTCTCCCCCCACACACCTTGATGTCCTTAAAGTCCAGAAGTCCATTTCTTTCTTAACTTTATTCAGTGACTTGGCCTCCATAGCCTTCAGTGGTAGAGAATGCTACAGGTTCACCACCCTCTGAGTGAAGAAGTTTCTCCTCATCTCAATCCTAAATGGCCGACCCCGTAGCCTAAGACTGTGACCCCTTATTCTAGACCGAGCTTCATTCAGAGGAAGCATCATCCCTGCATCCAGTCTGTCCAGCCCTGACAACATTTTTATTTCTCAGTATTTTAGTTACAAGTTCTTGCGACACTGCATTACCTGCAAATAGTTTCGTTTTGACAAAGAATACTAAAAACTAATGCGCCTGGCATCTTTCTTTCTTTAATCTTCTTCGTTGTGTCTGTCTTCGTTCCATTGGTTTTACACTCGTTCTTGAATCAGCTCCTTAACTGTTCATGGACGATGCTAAATTGTTGCCTCAATAATTTTCATTTAGCCAAGCAATGCAAAATTGCCTTCCATGTTTTTAAAAATATTTGCATCTTTTTGTGTCTTCCCACAGCTTGGACAGAAGAAATGGGCTTGAATTGAAAAGTGATTTTGCTGCAAGGAATGTTGTAAGTGTGCAGAGCCCAAAAGAGGAGAGAGGCTTGTGAATAATTTTGTATTGAAAATCTGAATATAATCCTCCGGACTAGTTAAACTTTAATGGAATAAATTTTTAAAACCTCAACATGTCTTTAAAAGCCATATATTTTACCACTGTGATGAGTAACTCTCACAGTTGTCAGCCGGCATTTCAGTCAGGAACACAAAGTAGGCTTAAGATCAGCAGGAGGGACTTGAACCCCGTGAACCTGAGCAACTGCGTTGCCTTGTGCCTCGCTGCTTTGCGAGTGGCGGGCAGTCAATTGAGGTGCAGCTGGTCCCACCTTGTGGAGGTCCCCGAAGGCAGTGCACTGGTCTGGAAGAGGACAGAGGTTGACCAGCGCCTGCCTGCCTCATTTGAGCAGCTGGGGGAGGGGAAGGCGGGGACAGGATTGTAGCTCCCCGCAGTTTCGGTGTGGAGCCAGGGGGAGTTGCTCCTCCTCCTTCTGCATCACATTCAGGAAAGTAATTTGTTTCTTTTCACTTACTTTGTCTGTGACAGTTTCCAGCGGTCCCTTTAACTCACCCACACGGTAGTCCACTCGAGAACACCCTCACAGAAGAACGCCTGCACCCTGCGGTGTGGGCAGTCAGGATAGGAGATTGGAGAGTGTTTGGCTTTTGAAATGCAATCATTACAAAGTGTCCTACCTGGCTTGCCATAGTCATGGGACCTCAACCATGAGGTAATGCCGAGGAGCAGCCATGATACATTCAGTTCAGTAAAGAAACTATGCTAGACACACTAGCCTTTGAACTCGTGACAGAAAAGGCTGCATAGAAAATGGATCGAATATTATTTTGAGACATGCGCCCTGGACGATTGGCTGTAACCAATATGACATATCGCCCAGCGAGGAATAAGCAGCACAAAGCATGTGCCATATTGGATCACACAGCACCTGTTTTCATCTGAATACTGGCTGCTGAATGATCCAATTTCTAGGCAATGCTGTTGTGTCATCAGAAACACTGGATGTGATTTTAACTCATTCAAAACCCACCTACTTGCACAGAGTTAAAATCTGGCCCACCTCCTCTGAACCAACCCCAGTCACAGGCATCTGGTACCTTGTTTAGTTTTGTTCCTCTAAACAGAGGCCCCATTGTGAATAAAACAGAATCTAGCGGTGGTCCTCCACTGCTCTTGAATGTAAAGTACAAACCCACCAATATCTTCAATACAAAATGTGAGTTTTTTTCCCATTGGTGCAAGTAACCATTTTTGTGAACCAGGCTGTGATCTCTTGCACAATAATGAGCTGACTGGGTCAGTCAAACAAGAGTCTCTCTGTCTCTACCATACATATAGTGCTGGTTCACAAGACCATTTGCTTGAAAATGTCAAAGAGCTGAATGGTTTTTGTGCTGTCTTCGAGAGTGCCTGTCACTGTGTCATACCAACATCTGCATGAGCTGCTATCAACAACGTTGGGATCTTGTAAGTTCTCTCTTCGAATGGTCAAGGAGGATTTGCAAGTTGACAAAGAATTAACAAATTTCTGGAGGTCACCTGATCTTTCACTGTACCCGGACCTCTGCAACGTAACCCTGAGAACATGCTCTGACCAGAGGGACGCTTATTTTAAACTTGTATGAACCTTGGTCAGACCACACTTGGAGCGCTGTGCAGAGTTCTGGTCTACGTATTATAAGAAGGAGATGGAGGGGCCGGAGAAGATGAAGAAAATTAGATTTGTGAGGGTGAAGGGATTGTGGTAAGTGGGAGTGGATTGCTGGAGCAGACGGGCCCAAAGATACAGGTGCCGGCCAGCTTGCCAGTTTCTCGATCCCCGTTTCTGGTGCCGGCCATTCTTTAGACGGGGCATGTGCGACTTGTCAGCTCCAGTTTCCGGAAATGACGGGGGCAGTTTACCTGTATGGGGACAGGCACCCAGTGGCAGGCTGGACGGTCAGTGTTTCAGTGAGGCCTACAGGCTCTCTCTGCCTGCCTGGGTGGGGAATCCCCCACTACATGGTTACCTGACTGCTGAATCTTATTTCAAATTTAGGTTAAGTTCCGTGGTGAAGCTTATGCTGCGCTGATCCGTTCAAGCTGGAAGGCCTCTGATTTGTCTTCAAAAGCCCGCCCGCCAACCTTCCTTGGACAGGGAACCTGTCTCCAAGCCGTTCGAGTCAAAATCCCAAACAAGGACTGTTTCCCCTCAGGGGGGCAGGTTCGGGACTTGGGAGTGCCCATCCAATTTCCTTTTGAAACCGTTGTTTGTTTCTGCTTCCACTTGCCCCTCGAGTTCCAGGTCACTGAGTGAAAAAGGTCTTCCCCACATTCCCCCTGCTTTTCTTGCACAAAACCTTTAAATCTGTGTCCCCTGGCCCTTATACTTACAGGTAATGGAAACAGTTTCTCTTTGTTTACCTCCTGCAGACCTTTCCTCATCGTGTGCACTTCTATCAAGTCTTCCCTCGATCTCCTTTGCTCCAAGGAGAACAATCCCAGCTTTGAGTGCCCGTCTTTCGGATGAGAGGTTAAAACAAGGCACCGTTTGCCGGATCAGGTGGCGCCCAGTCAGGCAACACCTGGGCCTGAAGCTTCTGGTCGGCCTGTGGGGGTAGGCCCCGCTTGCTGACGCACCCGCCCGCGCCCGTTCCCACCCAGCCCGACTGACGGGGAGAACATTCTCCCCCTTGATTTTAAAATTCTCATCCTTGTTTTCAAGCCCCTCCATAGTCTCACAGCTCCCATTCCTCGTAATCTGCTGCAGCCCAGAAACTCGCCAAGATCTCCGCACTCCTCCAGATATGGCGTCTTGAGCATCCCCAGTTTTAATCGCTCCAAGATTGGCAATCAGCTGCCGAGACCAGTGATGGGCAGCCTAGGCTAGTGCGTGGGCTGCATGAGTGGCCCTCCGTCATCTTAATGGGCCGCAAGATTGAAATAGGGCATTGCACAAATTGCTGATTGAACCGTAGCAGCTACTTGTTTGGACACAACGGAAGCGCATGACTCTCACAGTCAATGTTTCCTTTGCTTTGCGTTTGTATCACTTTAGTAAGACGACCTGGATGGAAATCTGTGGAACCTGGCAACCCTGTGTGTGGTCAACAGTCAACAAAATGTCTCGCGGGTCGCATTCGGAACCCCGATGGGTCACCGGTTGCCCACCACTGACCCTAAACATCCCTGACTCTTGGTCCCTCTTTCTTCCATGAAGATGCTCCTTTCAGATAGTCTCAGTAATGGTGCCCGCAGCAATATGATATCGGTTGTTGCAAACACCCATCTGGTTCACTAATGTCCTTCAGGGAAGGAAATCTGTCGTCATTACCCAGTCTGGCCTACATGTGACTCCAGACCCACAGCAATGTGGTTGACCTTTCACTGCCCTTTGCAATGGCCAAGCAAACCATTCAGTTCAAGGATAATTAGGGATGGACAACAAATGGTGGCCTCGCCAGTGACGCCCGCATCCCATGAAAGAACAAAGTAAAAGAAAAACCTGCCTGTTTGACCAAGATTTTGGCCATTCTTATTAATATTGTCTTGCCTGCCTGGATGTCTGATTTTGCTGTATAACATTCCTGTGAAACATCTTAGAGATGCTTTATTAAAGGTGCTATATAAATACGAATTGTCGTTATGTAAAAGTGTCACACTGTAATTATTTGCTCCCACCAGTGGAGGCATGCCTGGATTGCCATTCTTGGATTCCCTAATCCTGGATTGCCAGCCTGGGCCTCTGGATTATGAGTCCAGTGACAGTACCATTTGGTCGCCATCTCCCCTTTAGAAGGAATTTAACCTAAAAGATTAAATGATTCTGTTTAATAATTTTTTCCCCAAGGAAATCGATTGGTTTTTAAGTTTAAAGACTTGGATGGGCATCTTGCTGATCTGGCAAAGATCTGGCAGATGGAATACAATGTGGAAAAATGTGAAATTGTCCGTTTTGGCAGGAAGAATAAAAGCTAAACATATTATTTAAATGGTGAGAGACTGCATTGCTCTGAGGTGCAGAGGGATCTGGATGTCCTAGTGCATGAATCACAAAAGGCTAGTATCCAAGCACAGCAAGTAATTAGGAAAGCTAATAGAATGTTATAATTTATTGTGAAGGGAATTGTAGGGAGGTTAAGCTTCAGTTGTGCAGAGCACTGGTGAGACCACATCTGGAGTACTGGGTACAGCATTGATCGCCTTATTTAAGGAAGGATGGAAATACGTTGGAAGCAGTTCAGAGAAGTTTACCAGACTAATATCTGGAATGGGTGGGTTGTCTTATGAGGAAAGGCTGAACAGATTAGGCTTGTATTCGCTGGAGTTTAGAAGAGTAAGAGGTGACTTGATTGAAACCTTTAAGATCCTGAGGGGTCAGGATCAGGGTGGATGTGGAGAAGATGTTTCCTCTTGTGGAAGAATCTAGGACACGTTTTAAAAATAAGGGGTCGCCCATTTAAAACAGAGATGAGGCAAAATTTTTTCACTCAGAGCGTTGTGAGTCTTTGGAACTCTCTTCCTGAAAAGATGGTGGAAGCAGAGCCTTTGAATATTTTTAAGACAGAGGTGGATAGATTCTTGGTAAGCGAGGGGGTGACAGGTTATCGGGGGTAGGTAGGATGCAGATTTCAGGTTACTATCAGATCAGTCATGATCTTATTAAATGGCAGAGCAGGTTCGAGGGGCTGAATGGCCTACTCCTGCTCTTAATTTGTATGTTTGCATTCAACACCGCTAATGGTATTGACAAATTAAAGTGGTTTTACTGTGGCCCCAAAGAGATAAAAAGGTGGCAGAGGATAAAGCTCAGAAGAGGGAAATGAATGGATGTTTGGAGTTGACTATTGTGTAGGTGAATGAAGGTGCAAACATCAGTAATGTTAGGGGCACTTGTTCAGGCTTTTGGGGAGAAGGTCAGTTGGGTGATGTTGGTGAACCGTGCATTCTGTTTCTGAACCTCAGGGCCAATCAGATTGAACAAAATGCCTTTTTCGTGTAGATTGAAAGATGATTGGTTTATTGGAAAATCATCGTGGCAGCAGGTGACAAATTGTGGTGACAATACAAGTAATCATAATTCATAACATAGTTATATAGACAATCGTTAAAATAAAGATAAAGTATGTAATAATAAAAAGGATCGCACAAATATGAACATTTCAGTATACAAATAATTGAAATATGTTGCAAAATGCAGGTCTCCTTAATTTACAGAACAAAAATGGAAGGTCTGCTGCAATCTGCATTTCGTATTGAAGTCCGTAGATCACGGGCCTGTTGGGTGGGCCGGTCGGGAGTGGGTGGGTGCGCAGCTGATCGCCGCCCGCGATTGGCTGCACGCCGCCATTTTACGTGGGCGGGCCAATTAAGGCCGGTCCAGCATGACGCACTCAGCGCTACTTGTGTGGGCGGGGGGGGAGTCGGGAGAGTTGGGGCCTGCGCTCTTACGTGCATGCACGCGAAAGAGCGCTTCAATCTCCCTGAGACACGGAGCTGCCTCAGGGAGATTAAGTTCAGACTGGAAGTTTTAAATAAAGAAAGATTAAAATTATTTAGACATGTCGCCTCATGTGACAGTGTCACGTGAGCTGGGACACGTTTATGAATTGTGAAAAAAAAATGTTTATTCGATAAAACCTTCAGGAAACCTCATCCCGCCTGTGGATGAAGGTTCCTGAAAAATGCGAAGGCCGCTTGGTCTCTTTGCCTCCCCGCCGACCTTAAGGTTGGATGGGCCATGTTGATAATTAATTGGTTTTTTTAATGGCCTTAACAGGCCTTTGACAATTCGGTGGGTGCGCAGCTGCCTCCGGCGCGCGCCCACTGAATGAAGGGTCGGAATGAGGCGTGATGACATCAGGACACACGCCCGATGTCACCGTGTATCATTTTACACGTCAGCATGCTGGGCCCGGCCCTTAACGCAATGTGAAAATACTGGCCAATATGTTGTCTGGTTGTGTTCATTAAATTCTCAATCATCTTTATAAACTCAAAGAGAATACAAAAGGGGATTGGGCTGCCTCGCAGTCTGTTCGTTCTGTATCTTACTTGCGGAATGTACATTTAAAAAATAAAAACAAAGATTTGCATTTATATAGCGTCTTTCATGACCACAGGATGTCCCAAAGCACTATACAGCCAATGAGGTAGTTTTGAAGCATGGTCGCTGTTGTAACGTAGGAAATGTAGCAGCCAAATTGAGCTCCTAGAAACAGCAATGTAATAAGGACCAGGTGACCTCTTTTATTTTGATGTTGATTGAGGGATACGTATTGACCAGGACACCAGAAATAACTCCCCCACTCTTAGATTCTTAGATTTAGATTCTAATGCTCCGAAAAGCAGTTTGACATATTTGCAGCACCATTTAATTCTGCCTCTTACTAAAGTTCAATTAAACCTGCTAACATTACAAGGAAGCCTTTGGTATAAGTGTAAGCTATTAATGGTCAGTTGTACTATGTTCAAAGTCTGACTCCTTTTAATATGGTGGCGTTGATGTGTTGCAGTACCTTCTGCACTTTGATGACTATTAGTGCTGGTTCCATTGCCACAGTAAAGCATTGCAGCAGACATTCAGTATATCGCTGCTGATATGTTGCTATTCTGCTGAGTCTGGTTATTCAGCAGGCTCAAGAATTCCACTTGTTCAGTTGTATGTAACCTCCGTTTTGGAGGTGAACAGCCTACGGTTTCATTAACTTGCTGCGAGCACTATCATGGACTGACCAAAGGGTCACTGCCTGTCACACAGAACTGCTGGTGTCAGCAATGCTCCGTGCCTGCAGTGAAACAGCATCGACAATTTTTCAAACCTGACCCATGTAGCCTGTGCTCCTGGTGATAGCGGGCGTGCCGCCTTCATGCAGTGCAATGTGCAAACTGTGCATGGTGTGTAGAAATTGTAGATGTTTGTGGTGTGCCACTCAGGAAGGGGTGGAGACAGAATCACTGTCAGACCTGAGGCACGTGTACAGCATTGTTTTACGCTCAACTTTCTTTCTTCCCTTAAGGGCTCTAGGGTACCACTGTATCAAAATTCTCTGATGACCATTCATCATGGACAAGTCTTGGCAATGATGATGGCCGACTATTTGATGTTGGTGCTGTCGCACTTCTCCTCATGGATCACAGGGTAACAATTAGTCGAGGTGATGTGGCTAATTTGCCTTTCTGCGTTGGTGTGGCATCAGCATTATTTAAATTTAGCTTGCTAGGAAATGCAGTGACCTTTGCCCCTTTGGTATGCATGATGTCATCCTAAATCAATTGGTCACATGTCTAAGAAGCAGCGCTCCAGATTTGAATCCTATAAAAATATATATAGGGCGAAAGAAAGAGCTAAAGAACTTTGATTTTTATAGAACATTTCATGATCTCAGGATGTCCTAAAGTGGTTTACAACCAGTGAAGTTGTTTCTGGTGTGTTCACTTTTATAATGTAGGAAACAGGGCTGCCAACCTTGCACAGAGCACAATCTGCCTAACATTACTGAACACGTCACATCTTGGCACCAAAATTTGACTCCATAGCAAGAATTTGAAGTACTTTTGTTTCTTGTTCTTTTTCTTGGTCATTTGTTTCTCATTAGTCCATTTTGATTTGTTTACTTTTAGCCAGACATCTGATTTGTCACTTAAAAGGTGCATGGTAATTTAAGACAATAGTACAAAATGTCCTATAGATATGATGCTTTGGGGGGTGTAACACTTTGAGAAGTGTTACTTGTTAGATGCAAGACTTTAGATTAAGATCTTGTAGAATTAAAAATACCTGGCTCAGAGTTGGTGACTTAGCTTCAGGATCCTCGGCCAAAAAATTGGCTTCTCCAATTTTTGGGCGTGGTATCCATGATGTGATGTGCAATCAGCCCATTTCCAGCCCCATTGAGACAGGCAGCCAGCAAGCTTCGTGCTGCTTCCTCATTTCAGTGATTGTAACATTTAGGCAAGTATGATCTGCATTGCTGGCTGCCTAATGCTTAACAGGGGGCCCCAGCAGCATGCTTGCCTGGCATGTGTTCTAGTTAGCCTTCGCCTTTTAAAGGTGGCCTGCCTCTCTTAAAGTCTAGTTGCTTTGATTGTCTGGAAGCTGCTGCTGTCTCTCTCTGCAGGAATTGGCTGTTAAGAGAAGCGCTCCAAATGGAGCAACAGGAAAGCGAAAGGGCTCCCAAGTTGCCGGATGCAGTGCTAGCCTAGTCCAGGAGGTCAAAAGGAGGAGAGAACCCATTGTTCCGTTGGGGTCCAGGAGGCCCTCAACAGACGGCCTGAGAAGGGAATGGGAGCAGGTGGCCAGGGAGATGAATTCATAGAGTGACCGCGAGTAGGAAGAAGTTCAATGACCTTATGTGGGTAGTCCAAGTCAGTGAATGCAGCTTCAGATGGCATCTCCTACCCACCGCGCCGCCAACCTCTCAATGCACCACACCTCCACCAGTCACCAGCAACAGCCCTTAGCAGTCAGGACTCAGGCTTAACACTCATGCTCCACCTCACGTTTATACACATTCCAGTGATGTCAGCCTTATATCCACATCTTGCCACTTCCACATACCTATTCAGTTGTGGCAGACACATCACTCAAACACAGTGCTACACATTATTCACATTTTAATCACCACTGAAACAAATTATTGGTTCAGTATCTCATCGCTGTTTGTGAGAGCTTGCTGTATGAAAATTAGCTGCAGCCTCTCCTACTTTATAGCGGCAAATACACCTCTAAAGTAATGTGCATTGGGATATCCCAAGGATGTGAAGATGCTATATGAAACCTAGGGCAGAATCCTCCTGTCCCATTGGCAGCAGCGGAGAGGGGGTGTGGGGTGGGGGGGTGGGGTAGAATTTGGTGTGAGGGGCAGAAACCTGATTCCCGCCGGCGTGAAATCATAGTGGGATCATATGATGGTGTCCACCATGGGGAAATGCAAAACCTGCTGGGATCCTGTGAATCCCATTTGCAACCCGCTAATGGGATGCAAACTAAGGCCTGATGGGAATCGCCTCCCCCACGCCCAATTTACCATTATGCCGGGGGGAAAACATGCCGGCCCAGAACATGTCTGGACAAGCGTAACGTGCAGAAGTCGGGACTCACCTTTAGGGCCTTACTCAGCCCGTGGACATCGAAGGAGAAGATGATGCTGGAGCCCTACAGCTGCCGGACCCCGGAGGAACACGTGCACCGCATGGTGGGTGGATCCTCATGCACGTAGCTCCGTCTCGAAGCAGCTCTCAGAAATGGGAGGTTTCTGTAGATGCTTTGGGCCTGCTTCGGAACATCACCGAGGTGTGTGTCTCTGCACTGGTGGAGGGTGTGGGTAAGCTCTGTGACGGGCCTTCCAGGCTGCTTATTTCGAGCTCTTCAATGGAGGAGGTTGTCCTCTTGGCTGGAGGTGAAGTCCTGGATGGAGCTGAGGGACTGTCTGGTTGACACTGTCGGTCGCTTGGCAGAGCTCCCTGAGTTAGTGCAGCTGAGTCAAAAGCAGGAGAGAGAGAGCACTCACATTTGCATTGAGAGAAGGATGATGTGGTGCAGGATCCTCACGTGGGTGTTTGCCACTGACCTCACCATCACCGCAGGAATGGTCCATGTCCTCACCAGTCAGTGCGATGACACACTGTGGGGCCGGATGTGGGCCATTCCACAACCCCCCCCCCCCCCCACCCCCGGCCTGTGACCTCTTCCTGCTGTTGTGAGCCAGCTTTGCCTGCATGAAAACAAATGGCGAGAGTGTGAGCAGGTCACATGGCACTGTGTGGAATGTTTGTGTGGTGAGCGGAACCATCGACAGGATGAGGATGCGAGCTGCAGAGGATATGAGGCTGGTGGAGATGTGAGGGTGTGTGTGAGAGTTAGTGGCGTTGTCCCTTGAGGTGTGAGATCCCTGTGGATATGTGGTGGGTTTGGCAGTGTGTGAGTTGTGAATGATGAGGTAGTTGACTTACCCTGGCAGAATGGAAGGGGGCACTGGATGGCTGACCTCTGTGCTCCATTGGCGCTGACCACCACTACCACCGCCTCCCAGGCCAGATTGGTGACTCTGGCAGACCTCCTGCAGCCAGAGCTGGGATAGATGACATCACGATGGCTTTCCAGTGTGTCCAGCAGGCGTCCCAGAGAGGCATCACTAAATTTGGGGGCTGCTGTCTTCTTTGCCTTCAGGACCACCTGTTGCTTTGTCAGGGCTGGTCTGTGGACTTGAAGTAGGCTGTGCTCTGGTGCGCTTTAAATATGGCGCCTGGAGCAAGGAAGCGCTGAGGTCATGCATGGCGGGAAAATCTGAGCCCGCCCACCAGCGATCCAGCGTGTTTCCCATGAATGGATTAGTAATGAGACAGGGCACGACGGAGAGGGGAAGATACGGAGCGAAAAGCCAACATTGCGGCTGGTGGGTAAAATATCTTTTCTCTCGCCCGCTACCATGCTTAGTGCAAATCTGGGATGATTCTGCCCCTAGTCTTTTTAGTACAAAGCGATGGAACCCACAAGATTCTAGATTTTGTGGTGTAATAGTCTGGCATGCATAGGGTTAATGTGGGACTGAGTACAGTACCGCTCACACAGTGATATAAGAGAACGCATGACCCACACCTAGGGTGTCAGTCTAGTGTTGGACAGAGTCATGTGCACAAGCAAGCATGGAGACAGCTCCCAGCTTGAACCCTTAACTCTATATTATATACATATAATTCTTGTAGTTAATAAATACATACAATGAACATACTTAAGACTATGAAGACTTCATTAAGACCTATCAAACAGGATCCAACACCCTACAACAGATTTCGTTCCTCTTTAGTGCTGAGTTAGCTGACCTTCACTGAAGCAACAACTGGCACACTATAATTGGAATTAGTTACACTGGTTTAGGGAAGATCCTGCTGCTGATCCCTGCTAGGAATTGAAGAAGGACACAGGAAAAATTGATAAAAGAAAGATACCTCAATACACCCAAGCACCGAAGAGTTTTAAACAGTCTCTGTGTTGGCACTGAGGAAGTGCAGCGCTGTCGGAGGTGCTGTCTTTTGGATGAGGCATTAAACTGAGGCTCTGTCCACCCTCTCAGTTGGAGATAAAAGATTTCAAAGTAGAGCAGGGTTGACCCTGGTGTCCTGAAGGGACGTTTAACCTTCAATCACCATCACCAAAAACAGATTGGCTGCTAATCATCACATTGCTATTTGTGGGAGCTTGCTGTGTGCAAATTGGCTGCCGCATTCTCTGCATTACAACAGTGGCTGCACTTTAAAACTACTTCATTGGCTGTGAAACAATTTGGGAAGATGCTAAGTCACAGCAGGTGCCGTGTAAACATGTCTTTCCTTTTAGTTACAGAGCAATGGGATGCTGCAGCTATGGTAAGAAGAGATATATTTGTGATACGCTGTGTTGACTCTGAAAACTAGAAGCAATCATATTAAATGTGCCAACACAGCAAGATGCTGTCAGTCACTCATCGATGGCTTTCTTTGTTCTGCAGCTTATTCTCAAGCTAGTTTCTTTGAAAAACCCCGTGAGCTCTTCCTTCAATTTGTAATTGTTCTGGTCTCCAAGAAAACAAAGAAGATATTACAGGGTCACATCGTTTGTCTCACGAGGACTAGCTGAACTATTGTAAAGCAGTCCTTATCCTCAGAAAAAATAAATAACTGACCACATTAACTCATTTTTAAAGAAATAATTTTTCTATGTGCTAGAATTGTGCGTTTGAATTTTTTGTGTTCTTCCCCCCACCTCCCTCCCTCCATGCTAACCATCTCCATCCCACACAGTTAGTAAAGTCTTTAGCCATCACTACGTTGCCCTCTAGAATTCTCTACCTAAACTCCTCTGCCATGCGATAATACTCAACATCTCCAGAAGCTTCCAATTGGCTCCGCCATGCCTTTGGTTACCTCCTGTAACTCATTTCCCAGTCCCAGCTCGATGTCTGATTTCTCGCTTCCTGTGCAGCGTCTTGGGCCATTTATGAGCATGGAAAGATAGTGGTCAGGAAAAGGCTAACCAGACCATTGAGCCTGCCCCACGCTCATGATGCCTGGAGCTTCTTGACTGGACATTCCCTATCTCCCCATAGATGAGTTGCCCATGGAAACATGACCATTGTCAGCAACTCATACAGGGGCAGCTGATTAGACCCAAGGGCCGATCCCCATTTCCCTTTCAGGCCCGCTCCTATTGGGCACTCGCTGGAAATGGGCCAACAAACACCCACTCCATTTAAATGTTCATTCGCTAATATGCTCAACAGTAATTTCCAAACTTTTGATGCTGTGAGATAAATTGCTTCACACCTAAATATGAGGCCTTTTGCTGAAACGGTACACATTTAGTCTGGATGTGTTCCCTTTTCCAACAATTGAAAGGCTTGCCAAACACACATTCATGAAGAAGGTGTACTTCCAAAATATCCTTTCATCATTTGCCCATAGTCAGTAGACAGAACGTAGGCTGAGATTTTCCAGACCCGCCCATGGTGTGACCCACCACGGGGGATGCAGCGCCCCGGCCAAAGGTCCATGGATTTTCACAGGGACCGGAGAATCCCGGCGGCTGGTGTGGACAGAAAATCCCGCCATAGTTTTGATCATCAGTGTGCACAGGCTGATTGGGCAAACTCAGCAGTAGCACTTCAGGCCAGCACGATATTGCCTTCACCCCACTAAGAAATAAAGAATCGCGTTTGAATAGCACTTAGGATGTCCCGAAGAATCTTATACCAAATGAAGTACTTTTGGAGTGTAAACCATTGTAGGCACATCAGTCACTTTGTGCGCAGTAAGATCCCACAGCAAATAATATGATAATGACCAGGTAATCTGTTTAGGTGACGTAAATTCAAACAAAGGGCAGAATTTTGCCCTCATCAGGTGGGCACAGTGGGAAGGCCCAGGAGCAGTCGGGAAAAATGAAGAATAATGAAAACATGTCCCTTCATATGAATCTGTCACATGAGCAGGGCCATGTTAAACAGGAGTGCAAAAAATTTTTTTTTAATCACCGGTCGAAACCTCATCTCACCCGTGGATGAGGCTTTGCCAAAAATGCAAAGGCCGCTTAGCCTTTTCGCCTGCCTGCCAATCGAATGGTTTGACAGGCAGTGAAAAATTGTACTCAGTTTGTTGATTAAGGGTCTTAATCGGCTGGTTAATCATCAGCAGGCGCACTGCCGACTCCCGCGCGTGCCTGCCGATCGAAATGTTGGGTGAGTGCACGATGAGGTTGGGACGCTCGCCCGATGAGATCGCGCATCATTTTATGCTCAGGCGCGTGCCTGCATGCTGAACAAAAAATTTGACCATAAACATCGACCAGGACACGGGGGAGAACTTCAAAATAGCGCCATGGGATCTTTCAGGCCCACTGGAGTGCTGCCTTCGGCTGCAGTACAGTGCTTAAGTTGGAGTTTGGTGACTGAGGGAATCTAAGGGTTAATTTCTATCTAAAGTTTAGCCTTTCTTTAATTTAGCAATTAACTAAAAGTTGCTGTTTGGGTTAGAAGAAGGTGAGTTTTAGTCCAGCTTTAAAACAGGGTTTATACGGGCTCTGCTTGCAGCTACAACTAGTTAATTAGATAACTGGCTTAAACAGGTTTTCAGAGGCTAGATTCAAAGAGTATAAAAACAGGCCATCATACAGAGCTGACTTTGTCTGTACTGAACTGCTGCTTTGGGCTGCAGTAGAGTGCTTAAGTTAGAGTTTGGTGACTGAGGGAGTTCGGTGAGGAGGGAACGAGGTGATCCTTTGAGTACCGTGAGTGCGGTCGGGTAAGTATTCACTACTTTTATCACTTATAGATTTTAAGGCCTTATTTTGTGGTTCATCGTTTGTAAGGGCAATATCCTGTAACAACGAGGAGCAGGGAAGAAGGGCCCTAGAGCAAATGATATTATTTGATATTAAGTATCTTCCAAAAGGTTTAATTTAATTTAAAGGGGTAAGTCATGATAGGAGAGCCCAAAGCTGTGGTGTGCTCCTCCTGCTCTATGTGGGAAGCTGGGAACATTTCCAGGGCCCATGCCCAACATGTGTGCGGGAAGTGTCTTCAGCTGCAAGGCCGGGTTTCGGAGCTGGAGCGGCAGCTGGAGACACTGTGGAGCACCCGCAAGGCGGAGAGTATCATGGATAGCACCTATAGAGAGGTGGCCACACTGCAGGCTAAGAGTCCACAGGCAGGAAGGGAATGGGTGACCACCAGGCAGAGCAAGAGGTCTAGGCAGGCAGTGCAGGAGTCTCCTATGGCTATTCCCCTGCAAAGCAGATATACCACTTTTGATACTGTGGAGGGGAATGGCCTCTCAGGGGAAAGCAACAACAGCCAAATTCATTACACCATGGTTAGCTCTGCTGCACAGGAGAGGAATAAAAAGTGTGGGAATGCAATAGTCATAAGGGATTCAATTGTAAGGGGAATAGGTAGGTGTTTCTGTGGCCACAAACGAGACTCCAGGATGGTATGTTGCCTCCTTGGTGCTAGGGTCAAGGATGTCTCAGAGCGGCTAGAGGACATTCTGAAAGGGGAGGGTGAACAGCCAATGGTCGTGGTACACATTGGTACAAACAACACAGGTGAAGAAAGGGATGAGGTTCTAGAGCAGAATATAGGGAGTTAGGAGGTAAGTTGAAAAGTAGGACCTCAAAGGTAGTGATCTCAGGATTACTACCAGTGTCACATGCCAGTCAGAGTAGAAATAGCAGGGTATGTCAGATGAATACGTGGCTGAAGAGATGGTGTGAGAGGGAGGGTTTCAGGTTCCTGGGACATTGGGACCGGTCCTGGGGAAGGTGGGATCAGTACAAACTGGACGGGTTACACCTGGGCAGGACCGGGACTGATGTCCTAGGGGGAATATTTGGTAGAGTGGTTGGGGGAGGGTTTAAACTAAAATGGCAGGGGGATGGGAACCTATGCAAGGAGTCAGAGGAGGGGGAATCAAGGACAAGAAAAAAAGCCAGAAAAGGGGAATAAGAAAAGTGATTGGCAGAGAAATCAAGGGCAAGAATCAAACAGGGCCTCAGTGAAAAATAGTGGGAATGGGACAAGTAATGTTAAAAAGACAAGCCTGAAGGCTTTGTGCCTTAACGTGAGGAGTCTTTGCAATAAAATGGATGAATTAACTGCGCAAATAGATGTAAACAGGTATGATATAGTCGGGATTATGGAGACATGGCTGCAGGGTGACCAGGGATGGGAACTGAACATCCAGGGATATTCAGTATTTAGGAAGGACAGACAAAAAGGAAAAGATGGTGGAGTTGCATTGCTGGTTAAAGAGGAAACTAACGCAATAGTGAGGAAAGATATTAGCTCTGACGATATGGAATCTGTATGGGTAGAGCTGAGAAACACTAAGGGGAAAAAAACGTTAGTGGGGCTTGTATATAGACCCCCAAACTGTAGTGGTGATGTTGGGAATGGCATTAAACAGTAAGTTAGAGACGCATGCAAGAAAGAAACATCTGTAATTATGGGTGACTTTAATCTGCATATAGATTGGGCAAATCAAATTAGTAACAATACCATAGAGGAAAAATTCCTGGAGCATATACGGGATGGTTTTCTGGACCAATATGTTGAGGAACCAACTAGAGAACAGGCCTTCCTCGACTGGGTATTGTGTAATGAGAAAGGAATAATTGGCAATCTAGTTGTGCGAGGCCCCTTGGGGTTGAGCGACCATAATATGATAGAATTCTTCATCAAGATGGAGAGTGACGTGGTTGATTCTGAGACTTGGGTCCTGAATCTTAATAAAGGAAACTACGATGGTATGAGGTGTGAGTTGGCTATGTTGGATTGGGAAATGTTACTTAAAGGGATGATGGTGGATAGGCAATGGTAAACATTCAAAGAGCGCATGGGTGAACTGCAACAATTGTTTATTCCTGTCTGGTGCAAAAGTTAAACAGGAAAGGTGGCCAAACCATGGCTTACAAGGGAAAGTAGAGATAGTATTAGATCCAAGGAAGAGGCACACAAATTGGCCAGAAAAAACAACAGACCTGAGGGTTAGGAATAGTTTAGAATTCAGCAAAGGAGGACCAAGGGATTGATTAAGAAGGGCAAAATATAGTACGAGAGTAAGCTTGCGGGGAACATAAAAACTGACTGTAAAAGTTTCTATAGGTATGTGAAGAGAAAAAGATTGGTGAAGACAAATGTAGGTCTCTTACAGTCAGAAACAGGGGAATTTATAATGGGGAACAAAGGAATGGCTGACCAACTAAATACATACTTTGGTTCAGTGTTCACAAAGGAGGACACTAATAACATACCAGAAATGTTGGGGAACACAGGGTTTAGTGAGAGGGAGGAACTGAAAGAAATCAGTATTAGTAGGGATATGGTGTGGGGGAAATTGATGGGATTGAAGGCCAATAAATCCCCAGGGCCTGATAATCTACATCTCAGAGTACTTAAGGAAGTGGCCCTAGAAATAGTGGATGCATTGATGGACACCTTCCGAGATTCTATAGACTCTGGAACAGTTCCTACAGATTGGAGGGTAGCTAATGTAACCCCATGATTTAAAAAGTGAGGTAGGGAGAAAACAGGGAATTTTGGACCAGTCAGCCTGACATCGGTAGTGGGGAAAATTCTAGAGTCCGTTATAAAAGATTTAACTGTGCGTTTGGGAAACAGTGGCAGAATCGGACAGAGTCAGCATGGATTTACGAAAGGGAAATCATGCTTGACAAATCTACTGGAATTTTTCGAGGATGTAACCAGTAGAGTTGATGAGGGGGAGCCAGTGAATATGGATTATTTGGACTTTCAGAAGGCTTTCGAAAAAGTCCCACATAAGAGATTAGCGTGTAAAATTAAAGCGCATGGGATTGGGGGTAGTGTATTGAGATGGATAGAAAACTGGTTGGCAGACAGGAAACAAAGAGTAGGAATAAACGGGTCTTTTTCCAAATGGCAGGCAGTGACTGGTGGGGTACCGCAGGGTTTGGTGCTGGGACCCCAGCTATTCACAATATATATTAATGATTTAGATGAGGGAACTAAATGTAATATCTCCAAATTTGCAGATGACACAAAGCTGGGTGGGAGGGTGAGCTGTGAGGAGGATGCAGAGATGCTTCAGTGTGATTTGGACAAGCTGAGTGAGTGGGCAAATGCATGGCAGATGCAGTATAATGTAGATAAATGTGAGGTTATCCACTTTGGTAGCAAAACCAGGAAGGCAGATTATTATCTGAATGTCTATAAATTGAGAGGGGGAAATGTACAACGAGACCTGGGTGTCCTCGTACACCAATTGCTGAAGGTAAGCATGGAAGTGCAGCAGGCGGTAAAGAAGGCAAATGGTATGTTGGCCTTCATAGCGAGAGGATTCAAGTACAAGAGTAGAGATGACTTGCTGCAATTATACAGGACCTTGGTGAGGTCACGCTTGGAATATTGTGTGCAGTTTTGGTCTCCTTATCTAAGGATGTATGTTCTTGCTATAGAGGGAGTGCAGCGAAGGTCTACCAGACTGATTTCGGGGATGGCGGGACTGACATATGAGGAGAGATTGAATCAGTTAGGATTATATTCGCTGGAGTTCAGAAGAAACCTTTAAAATTCTAACAGGACTAAACAGGGTGGATGCAGGAAGGATGTTCCTGATGGTGGGGGAGCCCAGAACCAGGGGTCACAGTCTGAGGATACAGGGTAGACCATTTAGGACTGAGATGAGAAGAAATTTCTACACCCAGAGAGTGGGTGAGCCTGTGGAATTTGCTGCCACAGAAAGTATCTGAGGCCAAAACATTGTATATTTTCAATAAGGAGTTAGATGTAGCTCTTGGAGCGAAAGGGATCAAAGAGTATGGGGAGAAAGCGGGAGCAGGCTATTGAGCTGGATGATCAGCCATGATCATAATGAATGGCGGAGCAGGCTCAAAAGGCCAAATGGCCTACTCCTGCTCCTAGTTTCTATGTTTCTATAAAGAGTACATCAGAAAATCCCCAAAAGAGGATCCCTGTTTAACATCTCATTTGAAAGATGGCAGCCCTGACTGTGTAGCACTCCCACAGTGCAGCACTGAAGTGTCAGCTAACATTTATGCTTCAGCTCTTTGGAGTGGGATTTGAACCCATTGCCTTCTGACTCCGAGGCAAGGGAGCTACCAGCTGGGATTGGGTAACAGCAGGTTTAATGGCATTTTTTTTCTTCTTTCCCACCAGTCCTAATACTGGTAAGTCCTGGCCTTACAATAAAATCAGAGCATTTATCATATGCCCAGGGCCTCTTGCAAAGTTGAAAGACTTCAAAGGAAAGGCTAACCGCAGAAATTGTCTTTGTTTTCTTATGCGCTGAAACATTTTGCATCCTCTGCAAACATGTTTTTCTTTTCCTCTATTGGCTGTGAACCAAATACTTCACAAATTTTCCCAAAGAAGACCAGGAATGGACTTACGAGTTAGGTAGTGGATTCATTACAGAAATATTTTGAGAGGAGAGTAGATTTCCATGTGGGGCAGATGAGGCAGAGGTGGTGAGCTAAATGGCCCAACTGGCCTCCATCACCTATACTTTTGTAATCTTTAGGGTACAGTGCTTGAATCTGGCTGGACTGTTATCCCAGTCCCTAACACATAATAGCGTAGAAGTTCAGGATCACCCATTTTTGGGTGCTCAAGACACAGTGTAATGTCCTGCACCAGAACGATGAGTGTCAAGGCACTCTTGTTATTAGGCCCTGGACCTCATTGTCAACGACTTATGCTGCCATAGGCCCTGTGGGAGGGAGATCGAGAGTTGGATATTTTGAGGTCAGTGGGGCGGGAAGAAGCTGTCAAGATCGAGAGAGCCCTTTAATGCTTGCTGAGAGTAGGCCGTCTGCTCCTTCAGACTCAACATTCTGGTAAGTTACTTACCTTCTTTGTTACAGAGGGCTGGTTTCCCTGAGCATAGTCTGCAATAGCGTTGGCTGCATCAGGACAAAGCAGCCTTGGGGGTCGGGGGGGGGCGCCTCAAGCAAACATTGAGACCTTTACTTGCATAATTGAAGAGAATAAGTATGCTTCAGGTGCATGTAGAGGACACCTGTTGTTTTCCTTATCACAATTGTAGCCTGCTCTTCTGAAACCTTAAGGGTCCCAAAAAATGAACGCTGTATAATGGAGTTTCTAGGTCACTATTTTTCAAGGGATGAGCTTGAAACAGAACCTGAAATCCAAATTGGTCTGATTTGGATATTCAGTAGGTAAATCAATTTGGAGAAAAAAATGGGGTCCACTTGACCTGACAATCTTTCCTTATTTTTCTGTCTTTTCTAACACACACACATGTTATTTGTCTCTGGGTTCTCACTTAAATTTATTAAAATATATGGCTGCACAAACCTACTTTTTTAATTCTTGTGTAGAATATAAGCCTCATTGACAAGGCCAATGTTTATTGCCCATCTCCAATCGCCCTTGAGAAGGTGGTGGTGAGCTGCTTTCTTGAAATACTGCAATTCATGTGCTATATAGGTACATCCACAGTGCTGTTAGGGAAGGAATTCCAGGATTTTGACCCAACGACAGTGAAGGAACGGTGATATATTTCCAAGTCAGGATGGTGTGTGGCTTGGAGGAGAACTTGCAGGTGGTGCTGTTCCCATGTGTTCTGCTGCCCTCATCCTTCTAGGTGGTAGAGGTCATAGGTTTGGAAGGTGCTGTTGAAGGAGCCTTGTCAAGTTGCTGCAGAGCATCTTGTAGATGGTACACACTGCTGCTACTGTGCCCTGACAGTGGAGAGAGTGAATGTTTAAGGTGATGAATGGGCTGCCAATCAAGTGGGCTGCTTTGTCCTGGATGGTGTCGAGCTTCTTGAGTGTTATTGGAGCTGTACTCATCCAGGCAATTGGAGGGTATTCCATCACACTCCTGAGTTGTGTGTTGTAGATGGTGAACAGGCTTTGGAGAGTCAGGAGGTGAGTTACTTTTTTCAATATTCCTAGTCTCTGACCTACTCTTGTAGCCACAGTATTTATATAACTAGACCAGTTAAGTTTCTGGTCAATGGTGACCCCCAGAATGTTGATGGTGGGGAATTCAGCGGTGGTAATGTCATTGAATCTCAAGGGGAGATGGTTAGATTCTTTATTCTTAGAGATGCCTGGCACCAGTGTGACATGAATGCTACTTGCCACTTAGCCTAAGGTTGAATATTGTCCAGGTCTTGCTGTGATTGGGCACAGACTACTTCAGTATCTGATGAGTTGCAAATGGTTCGGAACATTTGGTGAAATATCAGGGGCATCCCCACTTCCGACCTTATGATGGAGGGAAGGTCATTGATGAAGCAGCTGAAGATAGTTGGACCTAGGGCACTACCCTGGAGAGCTCAGTCCTGGGACTGAGATGATTGACCTTCAACAACCACAACTATCTCCCTTTGTGCTAGGTATGACTGCAATCAGTGGGGAGTTTTCTCCCTGATTCCCATGTATCACCTGTACATACTGGTTTGTATGGATTGACCTGAGATACTACAAATTCCGTTGGTCTGGCTGTCTGCAAAACCAACAGAAGATGTGGTTTCATTTTCCCTAACATTCCGGCCAGCAGCTTATTTACGGAATGCTCTGGGTTTGAGGTTTTGGTTGTATCGACCTGAAACTTCTTGAATGTTCGCAGGAGCATTTTGCACAGCTGGACAGATTTGATGCTAATGTGGATGTTTAAGCTTTCATTAGTTGTGTGCAGAACCAAGAACAGAATTTGGGCTTCAGGAAGACCCTCTTCACCCATGCGGAAGCAATGTTGCATCGACAGCAGTGTCTGCATACACTCCTGTGGGCATCCGGTACAGTTTTACTTTGTACAGTTTGCAACTGTGCCCTTTATGAGTCTGTGTGTGAGCATCATTGAGAAGAGGTGTTTCTGTGTCACAATGCTTGCTGTAAACAACCTCAGCAGAGATAATAAATGTAAACGGAGTTTCCAGAAAAGCAATGTTGGTGGAGCAGCTCTGAGGAATTTCTTGGCTAATGTTTTGTGGCATATCAGCACAGTATGTCTTGGGTTTTAAGCAAACATGTGCCACATGTGGGCTCTCCACTTAGAACATGGAAACTGGATTAGGCCACTCATCCCTTCAAGCCCATTCTATGAGACAATGGCTGATCCGTACTTTTTCTCTATTCACCCACCTGGCTCCATATCCCTCAATTTGATTGGCTGGCAGAAATCTCAGGTTTAAATTTGTCAATTGAGCTAGCATCTACTGTGTTTGTGGGAGAGACTTCCACACCCTCTGTGTGAAAGAAGTATTTCTTAACTTATCTCTCCAACCCAGACATAGAAGATGGCAAGCAATTTCTCCAACTTTTTTTCAATTCTTTGATGGGATCTGGGCATTGCTGGCAAGGCCAGCATTTATTACACATCTCTAATCACCCTTGAACTAAGTGGTTTGCTAGGCCAGAAGGCAGTTAAGAGTCAACTGCATTGCTGTGGGCCTGAAGTCACATCTAGGCCAGACCAGGTAAGGATGGCAGATTTCCTTCCCTAAAGGGCATTAGTGAACCAGATGGGTTTTTAACAACAATTGATTGTTTCATAGTCACCATTACTGACACTTTCAATTCTAGACTTATTTTCATTATTAATTGAATTTAAATTCTACCACCTGCCAAAGTGGGATTTGAAGCCATTTCCCCAGAGCCTGGTTTACTAAGGTCCAGTGATATACCACTCCACCACCATCTCCCCCAAATTCACACCTCACATCTTCTGCATGGAGTGTAGATCTTCCAAGATCTTTGCAAGCCTTCAATTGTTACTCTTGCTCCTTTATTTCCAAAAATTTTGAATTGTTGGTGACTTTGTCCAAGATGTCGCCTGGTTGCAGTTTTCATTTCATACTTGGAGGATGGCATTGCAGTTGGTTTCCAGCCATCATTTTTCAGGAGCAAGCGTCCAATGAGATAGATACCAGCTGCCCATTAATATGGCCCTGTACAAAACCAGCTGTTGTAACCTTGAGTTATTTATCTTGACCTCATGGAAGTTCACAGTGCTTCTGTTGAGCTGGCACATGGGCCATTGGCCACTCTATGGCTGGAATACCAACAGCCTCTGCTTTCTCACCTCACTTTCTGCAGAATATTGTTCTGCCGAAGCAGAGCTTTTGCTTTTGCTGATGTCTCTGGCGATACGTGTCGGCAATCACACGAGACGGTTCCATTTGCCTTCGAGTCTCTGGATCAAATGCTGCGGGCGTTGGGAGTCCAGACTGGATGCGAAAGCTGCAAAAAAAGTCCAATCACAATGCTGACTCTGTGAGTTCTGCACTCCCAAACGGGTTCAGCTTCCGTGCTGAGTTTCATACCAGGAATTTGGTGTGCAGCACAGCCAAAATGGTTGACAGATTGATTGCCACATCGGCTCCATTCACCCTGTGCCGCCTCCAGCCCGCACTGTCTGCTCTCCATCGGAAACGGAGGAGGTAGAGCATTGAAATGTGGCAGCGTTCACACTGCTGCTCTGCAGAAAGCGATATACATATATATATATGTTTAATATACATAAATGAACAACCCTACTCAATCCACACACATATTGAGCCCAGATTACCACATTGAGACTCTTGAGTAAACAGGCACAAGATATATGGAGTTTCCAGTGTCTGAAGAAAAGAATCCAAGAAATCTTAATGCAAAACAGGATCCCAGTGAGTGTGGGGTGTTGAACACCACAGTGTCTGTCCTTATTCAAATAACGCTCTTATTGAATACACTGCCAGTAAATCCCTTGCATTTAAGTGACATCAAACTACAATTTTCAAACTGGGGGAGGGGGTTTGGTGGGGTTACTGCACTAACCTTGATTGCAGTGACGTTTTGAGATAGTGACGCAGCTACATCCGTTTTTGGTGAGATCTGAGATGCAGGATTAGCTCACCTCTCTGCTGCGAACCTTGTGGATAACTGAGCCACGGATTGTTATACAGCGGTGATAATTTGATCCACTCCTGTGGCCCATTTAAAGGGACACACTGAGCTCAGGCTCATTCACGAATCGAACCCCGTTTGCCACTAAGAGCCCATTTGTTTACAAAATTCTAATTTGGCATCTCAGAAACCAGATCGAGCACAGATCAAGTGCTGGTGTGTATGACAATGGATGGACGCCAGGTGTAGTGCAATCACAACTTGAGCGCTGCCCCCTGTCACCCCTCCCTGCTGCATTCTTGTTCCTCCTGAATCCGATCTTGCCCCACTATCATCTATTGCTGTCCCTGTTTTCACTCATTTCTTTCAGAGAAAGAAAAATGTTTAAAAATATCCTGCATGCATGTTCCGTATAGACAAACATTTGGTGAATGCAGTGTGTGTGCTCATTGACATACACAGAAAGCATTAGTGACTGGCCTCTCACCTCCTGAGACCTACATTAATATTCAGCCTAGCCTGATGGGATGAGAGGCTCCTTTATCTGTCTGTTGACTTTAAGGGTCCTACCTGAAACAACGCTGAACAGTCTCAGCCTAGTTCAGCTTAGTTCCTGATGGGTGTGGGACCGTAGCACAACATGGGGCCAATTCAGCTCTAATAGTATTTGCTTATTCTCAATGTATGGACATGACTCTAACTTTGTACCCCAGAGATTTCAGAAGTCTTGTCTTCTGGGCTACAACAGGATTGTAATTAATCCAAGCTATCCAAACCAATTTATGTGGATAGACTGAACAAGTTGAGATTATTGCCCTCAGAGCGGGGAAGGCTAAGAGATTTGATAAGAAGTGTTTAAAATCATGAGAGGTTTAGATACAATAAATGGAGTGAAACTGTTTCCAAAGTTGAAGGGTCAATAACCAGAGAAGACAGATTTCAGGTGATTGTCAAAAGAGCCAGACAGAAGGAACAACTTTTTTACATCAACAAGTGATTCAGATTTGGAATGCACAGCCTGAGAGTGGTGGAAGCAGATTAATTGGGGGCTTCAAAAGGGAATTGAATAAATATTTGAAGGAGAAAAATATTGCTGGGTTATGAGGAAAGAGCCGGGGAGTGGGACTAACTGGACTATTCTTTGAAACAGATGGCACAGACTTGGTGGGCTGAATGGCCTCTTGTGCTGTATTATTCTATGGTTCTAAAAAGGGCACTTTTGGTTAGATAAAGATAATTTATTTTCTCTGTGGGACAATGTGATCGAGGCATTTAAAATAATAAAGAGCTTCAGTAGAGGAACTACTTCCTCTGGTGGAAGAATCTAGAGGAAATAATCTTAAAATTAAAGCCATTCAGGAATGAAATCAGGAAGCACTTTTTTTTTTCACATTGAGGGCAGTGAGAATCTGAAACCTGTTCCCTCATCAGTCTGGGCGAAGTGACATTTTCAAGACTGAGGTTGATAGATTTTTGTTAGGCAAGGGTGTTAAGAGTTGTAGAACAAAGATGGGTAGGTGGAGTTGAGGTACATATTAACCTTAGTCTAACTGAATGGAAGAACAGCCTCGATGGGCAGAATGGCCTACTCCTTTGCATCAATTTCTAAAAACTTTATTTGACAAACCATTATATATTGTACAAGGCTCAAGAGTTAAAAGAGCTTTGTAGACCTTAAGAGAGGCAATTCCAAGTGTTAGAAATCTAAAATAAGAATGGAAATAGCTGGGCATAGACAGCAGTGACTGGAAAGAGAAAAGACCGGCTAAAATTTTAGGCGTAGACTTTGTGTCACCCTGGTACTGAAACACTTACCTGTATTAATAGTCACGTTGCAATCCCAGAATTTTACTTTTTTATTTTAGAAGAGTGATATGTCATTCTCATGAGGATGAAGGTGACATAACAGTATGTTTCCCTGCCCATTCCCCTCGATCCTATGAAGCAGCAGCTCAGTGTGACGATTTACATGAGTCTTTTGAACTTCAGCACTGAAACGCCTAAATCTTTTTTTTTTTGCTTTATTTTTTTTTTGCTTTATTCTTTCATGGGGTGTGGGTGTTGATAGCAAAACCAGCATTTGTTGCCCATCCCTAATTGCCCTTGAACTGAAAATTCAACCACGTTGCTATGGAGTCACATATAGGCCAGACCAGATAAGGATAGCAGATTTCCTTCCTAAAGTGAGCCAGATGGATCTTCACAAAAAAATCAATGATAGTTTCATGGTCAGTATTACTCCTTTACATTCCAGATTTATTGAAGTTAAACTGCCAGGAGTGGGATTTGAATCCACATCCCCAGAGTATTAGCCTCTGGATTACTAGCTTAGTGACATTACCACTATACCACCATCTCTCCCAAACATCCTTAAAAGAGAATGGAAAGAAGTGACTGTTGAGCCATTGTGGGAGAGTTATGCATGGTAACTGATATCTTGGTTATGCAGATGAGTTTTGAGAAGGCTTTTAAAGGTAGCGAGGGGAGTATAGAGATGTGAAGGAGATTAGGAAGGGAGTTTCAAGCAGGAGAAGAGAGGAGGGGTGGATGGTGGGTGTGCATTTGGACGAGAACTAGAGAGGAGAGAAAGGAATGTAAGGCTGGGAAATGTTGTGGAATCAGGACAGGGAGAGTTGCCTCATCACATTCAGTTGCATAAACAGAATTCACAGAACAAGACTCACTGGCACTCCAGAGGACTGCAGTTGTGGTTGAGAGGACTGCGTGTACACAATAAGAAAATGGTAAGTGTGTCCAGATAACGGTGTTGTGATGATGTACTTACAGGATCTGGTACTTCTGATATAATTGAAATGTGTTGTTAGAAACATTCTCCACAGTAAGGCAGCACAAAAAGAGTAACTGGACTGAAGCCATCTCATGTCTGTTTAAAATCTTAAAAGGTCATCTCTGCTACCGCAGAACAGAGGAAGGTACAAAGTGGTGCATCAAAAACAAGTGCAAACAGCCATTTTTTTTTTGCAACTCGGTTTCAACTCCAGGCTGCTGTCAAGTGCTGATTTGCAAATCACCATACGAAAATCATTTGTTTGGCAATTCGATTTAAATCAAACCAATAGAAAACACTGCAAAAGAAAAATATCTTCCACACTTTCAGCAAGAGCTCGAAACTGTGCTGTTGCCATTAGGTGAAATGTGGCAGTAGATTTAATCCTTTGTGCAGCATCTTGAGCACTAATAAAATGGAGTATGCATTCAATGCCAGGGTCAAGACTTTGTATTTAAATATTATACTTGGATTGCAAAGTCTATACAATATGAAAAATGGGAAGTGGTTTAGTCTATTGGGATTCTGCAATTGGATCGGAATTTTCCTTCGAGTGGGTTATTTGTTTGTCTAGACTCCACCGTAATGCAAACAAGAATTGCACTCAGTTGATTTTTTTCTTCAGATACAACTTCAGTTTTTAAGACAAGTCAGTCTTTTTTTCTCCACCACCACCCCCCCCCCACCCCCCCAACTTTTCAGTGCATCTCCTCATGTCAAACGTGCTGTTCTCCCAGTAAAGAGGAATGTCAGGCAGACAGTTAGCAATGGGCACAAAGTTGCCCCTTGTATTCTGCACTGATCGGTAGGAGTTTGGCAGCCACCTTACAGAGGGGCCATGTTCTGGACCGTGTGGGAAATGAAAAATATCACAACAGTGCAGTATGGGGCACTGTTCTGGGGCTGGAGCTGAGGTAATGATTCAGGCGGAGCTCAGAGTACTTCATCTCTAACTATGCTGGAGTTCTTGACGCTGAACTGGGACCATATCCCCTTATCTTCAGCACAAGTATCAGGAAAAGTGGTAAAGCAGACAGCAGAAAAACCTTGCGTTCACTTCGCAAAATATCTTAAGGGCAAAACTGCATTCAAATACCTAGAAATAGCAAAATAGGAAAAGTCTTGTAAATAGGATTTCATCAAATCAAACTGTGAATGTTTGAATTATAAAACACACCCAGCAATACGATTCAAATTTTAGGGTAGAAATTGGTGTTTGATACACACATTCTTCAAGTGTAACATAAGCATAAAGTGGACACAAAGCTCGCCAATTTAGGAGTAGGATGGCATGTGTCTAATCAGTGCAGGTGTTGATCCAACATCTGTGTTCATTAGGCCCATTTTTTTAGGCATTAGCTCTCTTGAATATATAATTTAGGTGCTAAATGGAAGTTATTTGACTCCTTTGGCAAATAGGTCACCTTATGACTTCAGGATTCTTTGGCAGCCTATGCACCTGCCAAATTTTTTTAATTTGGGAAAGCACCTCCTTACAGAGCCAGGATTCTCCTCTGACTCCACAGAAGCTGCGATCACATTTCCTCCCCACGCCCCACCACTTTCTTTCAGGCTAACCTCAACTCCCTTCCCAGGATTTATCTGAAGGTCACTGCCAGCAAGGCAGACCACCCAAAATCAAAGTTTCCCTTTGGGTTGGCTGTCCTTGGAGGCAGGACCTGGGCTGGAAGCTCGCCCCAATTATTCAGATTAGGCCTAAGGCGCAATTCCAATTTTTTTTATTCGTTCATGGAATGACCATAAGACCATAAGACATAGGAGCTGAAATTAGGCCAATCGGCCCATCGAGTCTGCTCCGCCATTCAATCATGGCTGATAAGTTTCTCAACCCCATTCTCCCGCCTTCTCCCCATAACCTTTGATCCCCTTACCAATCAAGAACCTATCTATCTCGGTCTTAAATACACTCAATGACCTGGCCTCCACAGCCTTCTGTGCCAATGAATTCCATAGATTTACCACTCTCTGGCGAAAGAAGTTTCTCCTCATCTCTGTTCTAAAAGGTCTTCCCTTTACTCTGAGGCTGTGCCCTCGGGTCCTAGTCTCTCCTACTAATGGAAACATCTTCCCCACGTCCACTCTATCCAGGCCTTTCAATATTCTATAAGTTTCAATCAGATCCCCCCTCATCCTTCTAAACTCCATCGAGTATAGACCCAGAGTCCTCAAACGCATCATTGGCTAGGTCAGCATTTATTGCCCATCCCTAATTGCCCTTGCCCTTGTTCAGAGGGCATTTACGAGTCAACCACATTGCTGTGGGTCACATGTAGGCCAGGCCAGATAAGGATGGCCGATTCCCTTCCTTAAAGGACATTAGTGAACCAGATGAGTTTTAATGACAATTGGCAATGGTTTCACAGTCATCACCAGATGTTTAATTCCAATACCACCATGCCACAGTTTCGGGCCTTTTGCTTTGGGTGGGTGCTACCTTTGCAGTGCTGGGTTTTGGACCAAAAACAGGTCCAGTCTAATTCCTATCCCTTTGTTCCTCCTCCAAGGTTGTGTCCTTAGAGAGTCCTTTGAAATGTAGGTCAGTTACTGCGATTAATAATTAATAATTATAGGCAGTGGTGGGTGCAATTAAGGTAATGTATTAAGGGCTTCAGACAAGGAAAATATTGCACAAAATGAAAATGTGTGGCTTTATTGCAATTGTTATTACGTTGCATACAGCAACATTTGTTGTTGCATTTGACTTGCATTTATCTAGCGCCTTTAATGCAGTAAAATATCTTAAAGCGCTTCACAGAAGCATTGTCAAATAAAATTTGATACCCAGCCACAAGAGGAGATATTCAGACAGATTTAGTCAAAAAGAGAGAGGTTTTAAGGATCATCGTAAAAGAGGAAGAGTTGGAGAGGTTTGGGGAGGGAATTCCAGAGCTTAAGCCCTAGGCAGTTGAAGCTACGACTGCCAATCTTGGAGCATTGAGAATCGGTGATAGGCAAGAGGCCAGATTGAGGAGCACAAGGCTCTCAGAGGGTTGCAGGGCAGGTGGCGGCTATAGAAATTGCCGATACGTTAAATAGGCGAATGGTCATGCTATGGTGTGACTATAGCCCTCCCCAAATTTCCATCAAATTCCCTCAATCTCCTGCCTTAACTTCAATGGGAGATCTGCAGAAGCCCCCATTTAAAATGATGTAAATGGCTGTTGCTAGGCAATTGCACTATTTCTCTGGTGGTGGTGGGGCAGGGCGGAGGTGGTGGGGGCGGGGGGGGGTGGGGGGTGGGGGGGGGGGGGGTGGACGGGTCCCTCTTGGTCACCTCCTCTGAGAAACTCCCAGGTGAAAATCCAGGTCTGTATATTTTTTTAATAACTCGATATGATTTACAGGAGTTTCCATGAGCTTGCAAGGATTGGTCAGAATCGCAAAAGAAATCATTGAGACTTGGCCAGAGCCAAGAAAATTATGTAAGGAAGTAAAAGCATCAAGCAGGTGGAATAGAACATCGCCAGATTGCAGAGCCCAATGGGAGAAGAAAAGATTGAAAGCAAAGTGGCATTAAACCTTTCTTCCATCAGTTCTGTTGTCAGTAAGATTCGTGTTCCAGTACGATCAGGCCAAACTTATGATGCAACACAGGAATTATTATCCCCTTTCTCCATTGCCTGTCTCATGTATTGCCAAGGCCTTGGTGTCTTTCCACTGAATAATTAGTGTTAATAGGAAGTTTTTTTCTGCCTTGTTCTCATCCCCTTGGCAATGGAAAGTTACTGTTAATTTGGTACCTATTGTTTTGTGATTTAATGTTGGGAGTAATCCAAAGGTAACATCATTCTTAAGAATTTAGATATGGTTCATACTTCTGTCCTCCTGTTCCATGAAAAATAAGTGCCCCAAAGCACATTTGTTGATCTGCCAGCTATTGGGTAATACAGCATGAGAATTTTGAAAGAAAAAGTGTGGGTTTTTTTCAATGTTGTCAAATGTCCAATGTATAGCGGGTAATTGTGTAGTTCGACATGTGCTATGCAGTATATCTTACGAACAGAAACTTGATTGCAAAATATTTGCAATCAAATTAGTATCTTTATTGCAGCAATATTTTTTTAAAAATACAGAGTTTCTAATTATACTTTTGCCAAAGACTTTAATAGAATCAAAACCCCTCACCCTGAAAAAAGCTGCTCAAAGCTGTTCATGTGTGAAAACAGGCCTAGGAATATAAACAAATTTTGTCAAGCGTCTGGTCTTGTGACTTGTTTATAGTCACAGAATGTGAAAGTCTAATTGGGAGCTGTTTTCTCCTGAGCTGAAAAAGCAGGTTTACATCAGATGGGCTCAATATTATTCCAGGAATAAACACTCTATTTCCTTAACAAAAACAAAAATACCTGGAAAAACTCAGCAGGTCTGACAGCATCTGCGGAGAGGAATACAGTTGACGTTTCGAGTCTGTATGACTCTTCATCAGAACTAAGGAAATAGAGAAATGGGGTGAAACATAAGCTGGTGGAGGGGGGTGGGACAGGTCGAGCTTGATAGGGGGCCAGTGATAGGTGACGGCAAAGAAGAGATTACCAAAGGTTTCATAGACAAAAGGACAAAGGGGTGTTGATGTTGGTGATATTATCTAAGGAATGTGGTAATGGGGACATTAAGGGTAGCAAGCAGGACAAGCTAGTGGCAGATGGCCCTAGTGGAGGTGGGGTGGGGGGGAAGGGGGGAAGGGATCGAAAGGCTAAAAGGTGGAGATAAAACAATAGATCAAAATAAATTTAAAAATAGGTGGGGAAAGAAAAATATATATATATATATATATACGGAAGTGGAGGTAATGGTGGAGAGGAAATGGGGTCGGAAACTCATCTTGTGGCTGAAGGTGGAGGTTGCAAACCGACTAGTTCAGCTTGAGGCAGTGGCAGTGGAGGAAGATGAACATGGTGGCAAGAGTACAGTGTTTGTGGCAAAAGAGCCAAAGACTATGGCGTTGGTCTTCCCAATTTTGCATTGCATATACATATCATTGTTTTATATAATAGAAATGCAGCTACCCTGATGCAGCTCTCATGTCCTAAGAAAATAATCATCAGCCCTTTCAAAATTTTGCTTCTGTAGGCTTGTGGATGATGCCTGATTGTCTGATCATGAACAACCAAGTCAATAAGATTGTGTAAGTATCATTGTGTGAACATCTTTTGATGGTCTGGACCTGCCACAGGAATACAATTCAACAGAGTTTGGATGAAGGTCATGAAAGATGGTCTCTCTAATAAGGCTACTTAGGGATGAAATAATTAATGAGAATGATAATTAATGGAAGTGATAATTGGGACCATTAGGAAGATTGAATCTATGAGAAAGAAGCACAAAGCATTTGAACCTTTGACTAGAATCTATACAAGGTGAAAGCTAATTGCAGAGGAAGGAATTATATGAGCTAACAGCTGAGGGAAGGGACAACCAAAGCAATTTAACTGATTGAGAATTGTATGAGGGCGATATAGAAAGGCTTATTTAAAGGCATGAAGGTGGTCACTAATAGCACAAGAGAGGTTAGAGAATTCTTAAAGATATTCGAGAAAGGAAAATGGCAGTTATCATACTTGAAAGAGTTCATACAGCATGTAAGGGCAACATCTGGCTGACTGCATAAACAATGGCCAGGTCCGTTGGCATTCTCCACATCCTCCAGCTGTGACCCAACTTACATTACCAAGTGATTCTGCCCTGATTAGCTTAAATCTTCCTGGCAAAACCCCTCAGGCCACAAAGTATCATGGGGCCTTTGCAGGGCTTCATCCAAGGGCTTGGACAACTTGGTGAGCCAAATCCTTCCAGGCCCTGACACTCTGCAGGGGGTTCACCATTCTTCCACTGTAACTGAGATTGGGGGCATGGGAAACTTCCAAATAAGAGAGCTGGGGCTGAATTTTTGCTTCGGAGGCAGGAAACAGGAGCCTTGTCTGTTTCTGGGTGCTGAATCCATGCCCAGGGGTTGGGGGAGTGGGGTGGGTGGTAGCAGCCACTCTTTGGGATTTTGACTCCATCCCCTTAGTTGGGATGGAAACAGATTCCCTCAAAGCTGGAGGGGCATTCAGGTGACTTCCAGCCTGAGAGGCGAAGAAGAGGGCAGTAAAGCTACAATATGAAGCAGTCTCTCATCAACCTTTTGGAAAATTCAAATAAAAAATAGAAAAGAATCCACCAGGAAATCCCTGTGCACGACGGCCTCTGGATGCACCCAGCTCATGCAGGCAGGGGCAGGCCGGGGGGGGGTGGAGGGGGTGTCTGTAGGCCTGCCTTAAAGTGCTGGCACCCTGACCCCATTCTAGCCTGTCACTGGGTGCCCTGCCTCCAGGTGGTTAAACTGCTCCTGTCACATCAGGAAACCGGAAGCAAGGTTAATAATGAACCTGATTGGCTGCCCACCTCATGCCTCCTGCCAGGCCCTGAAACTGCCTCTCTGAAAATGGGGCGGTGCAGGAAACAGGGCTAGGAAACCGAAATGCCCGCCCGTGCTGGTATTTTCAACCTTGGTGCAACCAGGTAATTCTACCCTGGGTTCCCTCAGTGCCTTGTAAAAATGACCCTTAGAATAAATATTACGGATTGGAGGGCAGACCCACTAAGCCAGATGTTCCTTCACCTAATCCACAATTGGTCTGCAATGCTTGGGTGGCAGCTGTTCTTTGAGTCTGTGCTCCTGTCCTTAGCTGCCATTTGGACATGTGTGGGCCCCAATCAGGGGATCCAGGTCAGACAAACGGCATTGGACAATTAAAGACTGCCACCTCTTTTGACTGGTAAAATGTTTTAGAGATTGGCTCACTTGCTGAGGCTGGAATGTCGTGACCCTTAAATGGATGTTGGTTTTTGCAAACCTGGGCTGTTACTCCTATATAATAAGGACCAACAGTTTGTGGTCCTATTTCCACTCACCTGTGAGCTCCACTCAAAGCTGTTAAAAATTAAGAATGTAAATGACCACTAATCTGATTTCTGAATAACTATAAATGCAGTGAACCTGAGAGATGTCCTGCGCAGTGATAGAATGGGCTTGTTGTTTTATTTCATTTAAGAATTGTTATGGTTAACTGAAAGTACCATGCTGACATCCTTTTGCATTGCGAGTCAAGCCAAAGAGCTCAGCCCTGTCAGAGTATTTAGTATTTATATTTACTGTGAGAGTAAATAGTGATGTTGGCGAGTGGAGCAGTTTGTGAATGGTTCCTAACGCCTCCTCTATCAACACTCTGTTGGCAGGAAGATTTTTGCAAGAGTTGCTCATTTTATTTCTGATTTACTTTTGTTGCCAAGAGGCTCTGACGGTTGGCAAACAGTTGACTTTCACATCGCTTTCACTGGGTGTAATTGCTAAACAAAACTGAAAAGCGAGAGTGGTACAAATTCAGGTCAAGTGACCGAAATTGATTTAAAATTAGCCCTTCCAATATGGACGCCTAAATATTGAAACCGGTACCGAGTTCTTGTTTTAACAAGAGATGTTCGTTGTTTTGAACAAAAATAAGGATGAAAGAGCTAAGGCTTTGAATGTTAATATTCAAGGAGTCTTATTTCAATGTAATGCAGCTGAAATTAGGCTAAATCAGATCAATTCATTATTGTCTTATTTTCTTTAAAAAGCTGTTTTTCATAATCGTACCTCATGTTATCTGATGACCTGGCAATTGTTGTCTTTGGCTAGAGCTGAAATCCGAGGATGACTGAACTTTCTCAGATTGGGAAGCAGCAGATTGTTGCATTTCCTGTGGGATTAGTGTGTTTGTGGGGTCACAGGAAACGCTGCTAATCCCTAATATTGTGGATTGTCAGTCAAACCAAAGGGTTGAGGGGGGCATTGGCTCTGTTGGTGCAATTTTAAACTTGGCAATTAGTGGGCTGGTGTTTGTCACTGTTTGGCGGTAGGTATTTTTCTAATTCAGCATGCCCTAGTTTAAGTATTCAACCGACTTGGTGTCTAGTTAGCAGGGAAGGGGGACATGTCCTCCAGTGGTCTTCGGGGCTGTGCAATGGTTCGTTCTTTCAGATTGTTGTTTTGTTGCTGGCTTCACAAGCGTTGCCAATTTCTTATGTCTGTGAGGCTGAAAGTAAAAGGATCATCTGCAGCTCCCACACTTAATAAAAGGAAGCATAAAAAAGGGGCATTCAAAACAGACAGCTTTAATGTGAATAGTTTCAGTTCAACCCATCCATTGGAAGGGACAGTTCCTTGTCTTTGAAATGCTGGAAAAATACAGCAGGTCAGTCAGCTTCTAAAATAGAAAAGACAAGCTAACATTTCAGGTGGGATCCTTCAAAGGAAGCTGCACGAGCAAGTTCAAGAAATCTTTTTCTAAGACCCATATGTTTCTATAGGAGAGTTTGGGATCTTAAATCTGCTAAGGGCTTTCACAAAGATTTTTTCAATGATAATCAAATTTTGTGTTCCAAGGAGCCCTTGTATTTTCATTTGATCTTTGCTTCCGCAAATACTCATATCAACTTTCTTTATCTGTCGTCTACATTGAGAGAAGCCAGTTACATAATCGTTGTTCCTGTGCCAAATATCATCAAGGAGAGTTCTCATGTTGTACAATTGTTTGTTGTAGCATCAATTGACTTAAGAATTGTGTTGTTGATTAACTGGCTTGCTCATTGCAAACTTAAGGTTAAAAAACAAATTCCAAAAAAAAAGACTACTAATGAGGAATGGCTGTAACAAATGAGAAGATATTTTGCTATGGGGCCTTTATCACCCAAGGTCCCTTCAATAGTTTCAGCAATTCTATCATTCTCAGTCCTTTTAAAGGGCTCACCTACTTCCTCCCAAACATCCTACCTTAACTTGTGTGCACCTCGCTCCTTCTGCTATCTGCATCATTCCTTACGCTGTACTGTTTTCCATGTGACACAGCTTCTATTAAAAGATAAAACAAAAACAGAATTACCTGGAAAAACTCAGCAGGTCTGGCAGCATCGGCGGAGAAGAAAAGAGTTGACGTTTCGAGTCCTCATGACCCTTCGACAGAACTTGCGTTCGAGTCCAAGAAAGAGTTGAAATATAAGCTGGTTTAAGGTGTGTGTGTGGGGGGCGGAGAGATAGAGAGACAAAGAGGTGGAGAGGGGGGTGGGGGTGTGTGGTTGTAGGGACAAACAAGCAGTGATAGAAGCAGATCATCAAAAGATGTCAACGACAATAGTACAATAGAACACATAGGTGTTAAAATTAAAGTTGGTGATATTATCTAAACGAATGTGCTAATTAAGAATGGATGGTAGGGCACTCAAGGTATAGCTCTAGTGGGTTTTTTTTTATATATAATGGAAATAGGTGGGAAAAGGAAAATCTTTATAATTTATTGGAAAAAAAAAAGGGAAGGGGGAAACAGAAAGGGGGTGGGGATGGGGGAGGGAGCTTACGACCTAAAGTTGTTGAATTCAATATTCAGTCCAGAAGGCTGTAAAGTCCCTAGTCGGAAGATGAGGTGTTGTTCCTCCAGTTTGCGTTGGGCTTCACTGGAACAATGCAGCAAGCCAAGGACAGACATGTGGGCAAGAGAGCAGGGTGGAGTGTTGAAATGGCAAGCGACAGGGAGGTTTGGGTCATTCTTGCGGACAGACCGCAGGTGTTCTGCAAAGCGGTCGCCCAGTTTACGTTTGGTCTCTCCAATGTAGAGGAGACCACATTGGGAGCAACGGATGCAGTAGACTAAGTTGGGGGAAATGCAAGTGAAATGCTGCTTCACTTGAAAGGAGTGTTTGGGTCCTTGGACGGTGAGGAGAGAGGAAGTGAAGGGGCAGGTATTGCATTTTTTGCGTGGGCATGGGGTGGTGCCATAGGAGGGGGTTGAGGAGTAGGGGGTGATGGAGGAGTGGACCAGGGTGTCCCGGAGGGAGCAATCCCTACGGAATGCCGATAAGGGGGGTGAAGGGAAGATGTTTTCGGTGGTGGCATCATGCTGGAGTTGGCGGAAATGGCGGAGGATGATCCTTTGAATGCGGAGGCTGGTGGGGTGATAAGTGAGGACAAGGGGGACCCTATCATGTTTCTGGGAGGGAGGAGAAGGCGTGAGGGTGGATGCGCGGGAGATGGGCCGGACACGGTTGAGGGCCCTGTCAACGACCGTGGGTGGAAAACCTCGGTTAAGGAAGAAGGAGGACATGTCAGAGGAACTGTTTTTGAATGTAGCATCATCGGAACAGATGCGACGGAGGCGAAGGAATTGAGAGAATGGGATGGAGTCCTTACAGGAAGCAGGGTGTGAGGAGCTGTAGTCGAGATAGCTGTGGGAGTCGGTGGGTGTGTAATGGATATTGGTGGACAGTCTATCACCAGAGATTGAGACAGAGAGGTCAAGGAAGGGAAGGGAAGTGTCAGAGATGGACCATGTGAAAATGATGGAGGGGTGGAGATTGGAAGCAAAATTAATAAATTTTTCCAAGTCCCGACGAGAGCATGAAGCGGCACCGAAGTAATCATCGATGTACCGGAGAAAGAGTTGTGGAAGGGGGCCGGAGTAGGACTGCAACAAGGAATGTTCCACATACCCCATAAAGAGACAGGCATAGCTGGGGCCCATGCGGGTACCCATAGCCACACCTTTTATTTGGAGGAAGTGAGAGGAGTTGAACGTGAAATTGTTCAGTGTGAGAACAAGTTCAGCCAGACGGAGGAGAGTAGTGGTGGATGGGGATTGTTCGGGCCTCTGTTCGAGGAAGAAGCTAAGGGCCCTCAGACCATCCTGGTGGGGGATGGAGGTGTAGAGGGATTGGACGTCCATGGTGAAGAGGAAGCGGTTGGGGCCAGGGAACTGGAAATTATTGATGTGACGTAAGGTGTCAGAGGAATCACGGATGTAGGTGGGAAGGGACTGGACAAGGGGAGAGAGAAGGGAGTCAAGATAACGAGAAATGAGTTCTGTGGGGCAGGAGCAAGCTGAGACGATCGGTCTACCGGGGCAGTTCTGTTTGTGGATTTTGGGTAGGAGATAGAAGCGGGCCGTCCGAGGTTGGGCGACTATCAGGTTGGAAGCTGTGGGAGGGAGATCCCCAGAGGAGATGAGGTCAGTAACAGTCCTGGAAACAATGGCTTGATGTTCAGTGGTGGGGTCATGGTCCAGGGAGAGGTAGGAGGAAGTGTTTGCGAGTTGACGCTCAGCCTCCGCGAGGTAGAGGTCATTGCGCCAGACAACAACAGCACCACCCTTGTCAGCGGGTTTGATGACAATGTCAGGTTTGGACCTGAGAGAATGGAGTGCAGTAAGTTCAGAGAGAGACAGGTTAGAATGGGTGAGAGGAGCAGAGAAATTGAGACGACTAATGTCGCGCCGACAGTTCTCAATGAAAAGATTGAGAGAAGGTAAGAATCCAGAGGGAGGGGTCCAGGTGGAGGGAGAATATTGGAGATGGGTAAAAGGATCCGTTGAACTGGGAGAGGACTATCTTGCCTATCTTGATGTCTATCTTGCAGTCATGAAAAAATGTAGGTGGAGATATGTTTTCAATTGCAGTTATTCAGATTGTTGTAATAAAACTGGAGTGTTAACTCTACAATGGAACAGTCTTAGTGTGTTGAGTATTTTGCTGTTTGCTAGATGTGTCCAATGTTGAAAATGTAATTTTCCAGTTTAGGTATAACACTATTCCTCTGTGAGTCTGAATTTAAAGCAGGCCATGTGAGTTTTCACATTGATGGCCCTTGGCTATAGCTCTTCATGGTCATCGGACCTCTAACTTGTCATGCTGCATTTGAACTCTGAGCAGTGCGTTGCTGGCCCGAGAAGAACGTTTAACCAAGAATCTCTCCAGATATCTGTTCTGTACTCTGTTATCTTTTATAGGTCTTTCCACTTGAGGCTTCTTGGATCATAAAAAAGCAGGCAGATGATGAGACCAATGTGGCTTTGTACCAAACACCAAGCAGTGCATGCAAGTGCAGGTCAACCAAATGTTATCTGGTTATGAAGCTAAATTCCCTGCCTTATCATTGATGACACTAACCATAGTTGTCTGTTAAAGTTTGTCAAATGGATGATACTTAATCCCTTTTTCTATGTTGATCTATAGAATCCAATACATTAAGGGGTATATATCATAACCAAATATATTAAAAGGGGCTTTTCGTTATTTCTAGATGGGAATAAACCCAAAAAAGTCACACGGCATTTACTTTTACTTAGCAATTACATGATTTAATCAGCAAAATTTTTTTCATTGTTTTCTGATGCAAATAATTTCATTACGACGTACATGATGTCAGAGTATTAAGTGTAGTCAACCTACACTAGGAAGACAGCGCAATGATTTTGTGACAATGGCAATGCAAGTTTAATATTATAAATATTTTACTGTCGATAATGCAAGATATTTGCTTTAAATTGGAGATACAGATTAGAACAAGGAGGGAAGAACAGCTGGGAAGAATAAGCAACTTCTTCCTAGTTATCATAAATTGTCTGATTAAGAGGATCTGTGCAGTATTGATAGTGTGAAGAAGATAAAAATCCTGTATTTATGTCATGCTTTTCACATCCTCAGGAATTCCCAAAATCCATTACAATTAATTGATAACTTTCAAAGGGTAGGTTATTATGCAGGAAAATGTGATGATCAATTAAAACATAATCAACAAATGAATGAACAATCGCTCTTTGGTAATGTTGGTTCAGAGAGGAATTTTGGTCAGGTCAGCAGGGGAATTCCTGGTTCTGAGCTCCTTCAAATAGCTCCATGGGATCTTTTATGCCCACCTGAGAATGGCAGACCAAGCTCTGATTTAAAGTTGCATTCAGAAGATGGCACTTCCCACTACGTAGCATGCTCTGGGGACTGCACAAGTGATGGCCTAGAATAAACTCACGTGGACAGTGAGGACTGAATTTACAACTTTCTGACTCAGAGGCAAGAGTGCTACCAAACGAGCCAAGCGTATAAATCAAATCTAGGTTCAACTTGTGAGCCTCAGGAAAAGAAAGAAAAACAAAAATCGATTGGAAAAAATGGATTTAGAAAGACGAGCCGAAGGAAGAGAAATGGATCAAAATAGCCATGTGTAACTTCTAGGGAAAGTAATATTGCCTGCCAGCTGCCTGATAAACAGGCTTTGACATGAAGTACATCATCGTGTAGCGCACTTGACAAACACATTTTAAAATTGGGACAAGATTGCTTCAAAACATTGTATCTTAATTCCCTGCCCAGTCATATCTTTGTCCAATGGGCTTTGCACATGGATAGCAATGATCTGTGAGAACCATACATTTCTAGGCAGGTATCAGATTGGAATGCTTTTATGCATTTTGTTTTAACTGTCACTCATTGAAATACCGATGTGGTGTCAGGGCTAAAAATAGTTGTACCTGTATATGACTGTTTGATCAGGAGGATTTGCATAAGGGTGCAATGAATAGACAATCTACCTATCCCACTGCCCATGGCACATGACTGTATCCCCTTGGGGCATTTCAATATGAACATTAA
Source organism: Carcharodon carcharias (assembly GCF_017639515.1). Taxonomy (NCBI): domain Eukaryota; kingdom Metazoa; phylum Chordata; class Chondrichthyes; order Lamniformes; family Lamnidae; genus Carcharodon; species Carcharodon carcharias. The sequence continues at coordinate 14,333,685 of NC_054489.1, forward strand.
TAGAGGCTAAAAATGAACTTGCAAAATACAGAGGGCAATTAATCTGAGGGGTAAGGCCGTCTGGATCTCACATCCACGGGATTGCTCCCAAATTCCTTATGGTTGGAAAAGAATCTGTCCTACTCTTAAAATAGATATTTTTGCACTTGAACACAAAAGGCGCCTGGAGGATTTTCCTTATGTGGTTTAGGTCACACAAACACAGCAACTATTAGTGAGGACAGGGTGAACATATCAATTCTGTAGTTGGCACCAAATTGAAGACAGCGATAGTGTAAGTGAAAATGAATGAGCTTCATATGATGATTCAAAATCTTTGAGATCATTTCTATAGTTGGTAACTGGCCCGAGAAAAATATTCTAATCCACAATCTCACCTAATTTCTGTTGTTCCGTGCTGTTATTATATTCTGAGGAATTTACCAGCCCTTTTTTTTCATTATAGTCTCGATCCTTGAGCCATGAGAAACAAGGGGGAGGAGGGGTGGGCAGGAATGTGGGGCTTCTACTCCTGACATGTACAAATGCTGCTTTGTATCATACATGTGTGATGCAAGGGCAGGCTGTCCAAATGCAGTCTGTCTTTGTTGCTTAATTCTCTGTTCAACATTGATTAAGTTAACCGTATCTACCTTTTGGAGTTTGTAAACTGGATCACATTTATTCTTCATTCCAGTGACTTGTGCTTCTTGCTTCTCGAAGGTGCAAGTTGCTGGTTTTATGGAGCATCACCTGTGAATTGAATGCCTGGATTTATTGAGTGTGTTCAAATCCCTCCAGGACCTCACCCCTCCCTATCTTTGTAACTTCCTCCACCCTCACAGCCTTCCAAGAATTCTGCACTCCTCCAATTCCAGCTTATTGCACATTCCTAATTTTCATCCCTCCACCATTGGCAGCCTCGTCTTCAGCTGCCTGGGCTCTGAGCCCCATAATTCCCTCCTTAAACCTCTGCCTTTCTCCTTCTCTCTCGCCCTTTAAGATGCTCTTAAAACCTACTTTTTTTTTGGACCTAATATCTTTTGTCCTAATATCTTTTTATCTGCCTCAGTGGCAACCATTATCTGCTAAACCTCCTGTGACGCACCATGGGATATTTTATTGTGTTAAAGGCAAGACTTAAATGCAAGTTGTTGTTGTTGGAGGTCAAACTAATGTTCTTTTCCAGTTGCATGTGAATCTCTTGATTTGCTTGGATGCTGCAACACTTGCCACGATCGTACATGTCTCAGCACTTGATAGGTACACAGGTTTGTACAATGTTTGTGCAGCAGCAGATACCCACTCCCTTAACATTGTGGAAGCCTTTGAGAAGATATTGTGGATTCCTAGCAAGTTCTTACAGTCAAGAATGCTAATTAGGCTTGTGTTTCAGGACCCCAGGACCCTCTCCTGGAGCCATCTACATCCAGTGACACCTTAGGCTCTTGTATTCTAAGCCATTTTGGGGTTTCTATACTATTGCTTTGGATGAATTAGGAACAGCACGTTTGAATCCAAGAAAAGCTTTTGCCATTCCTGTTCTGCTGTGGTAAATCTTATATGGAGCATTTTAATTCTGACTCGAATGAAAATGGATACACATACTTTTTAATTTACTCATAAACATCAGCAAAAAGAGGCCGGGATTTTCCGTGCCCGCTTGCATCAAGCGTGTTTAGTGGCGTGAGTGGACAATATGGAGAGAAGGCCAAAAATCGGTTTCACAACGTCATGGTACCAGTTTGCAATCGTCTGCTCAGCCAATGGCGAGCGTCAGCATATCATCATTAGGCCAGCCCGCCAAACTCATCCCCCCTTTGCTGGATCATCTGCCCACGTTGGCAGGAAAACACATCGAAGTGTTTCACAGCAGTATATAGAAGGCTTGCACCTGGTGGGCTGCACTTGGTTCAGGGCTTCAAGGTTTGTTTGCCTACCTTGCTTCGGGCAGCACTCACTGTCATCAGCGCCAGGCTTCACAGGCACCACCACATCACTTTTAGGGGGGGCTCACGCGAAGGTTTCTACCTACCAGACCAGACCAGCCGTATGTAGGTGGCTTTTCAATGGCTGCAGGGCTAGGGCTTGCTTGGGGAAGGGGGGGAAGTGGCCTCAGGCAAGGGAAGAGACTGCAGGACGAGAGCTGTACTGGGGAATGGGGTATCCCAGGTTTTGTGTGGGGGCACCTGTTGATCTGTATAAGTGGCTTCAAGATGGTGAGGGCTGAGGAGGCAGCCTCCAGAGCAGGTGAGGCCAGATGGAGATCTGAGGGTGTGTGTGTGTGAGAGAGTGAGTGGTGATGTCCCTTGAGCTGGCAGTAAGTGAGATGCCAGTGAATATGTGATGGGCTTGAGTGTGAGAGTTTAGACTAATGGGATGGTTGCCTTACCCTGCCTGCACGGATGAGATCATTCATCCTCTATCTGCATTGGATGGCCAACCTCTTCTGTGCAGCATTGGCACTGATCACCACTGCCATCACCTACCAAGCCGGAGTGGTAATGTTGCTGCTCCTCCTGCAGCCAGAGCAGGAATAGAGGACATCACAGCGAGCCTCCACGATGAGCACAAAGTGCTCGAGGGCTGCAGGTCTTCTTGCCTTTTGGGGCCATGTCTTCTTTGCTGCTGTTCTGGGCTGGAAGCACTGAGCACGGCTGAACTTTGAATGTGGTGCCTGGCGTGATGAAGCGGCGAGGTGATGGCGAATCAGAGCCCGCCTGCCATCGAAATGGCGTGTATCCCGGGAATGCATAACTAATGTGGTGGGTTTGGGATGATATGGCATGAAAAGCCGCCATTGTGGCCAGTGGGTAAAATGTCATTTTCTCCAGCAAATGTGTGCCAGCCATGGCTTTGTTGGTGTCGCTCTTATCTGAGTCACAAGCTTCCTGGTTCAAGTCCAACTCCAGAGCTTGAGTACAAAAATCAAGGTTGACACCCAAGCGCAGTGAGTACCTCTGTACTGCAGGAGTGCTGCATAGTTGGAGGTGCTGTCTTTCAGATGAGACCTTAAGCTGAAGCCCTCTCTGTTGGATATAAGGCACTATTTTGAACAAGATCAGGGGTGCTGTTCCTGACCAATAACTATCCCTCAATCAACATCAAAAAAGCAGATTGGCCTGGACTTCTGCCATAGCGGGAGCCACCAAGGGGCGTTTCGGGGGCCCAGCCAAAAGTCCATTGACTTTTGGTGAAACCAGACGATCCCAGCAGTGGATGGGACCAGAAAATCCTGCCCATTATCTGGTTATTGTCGCATTGTTGTTCGTGGGAGTTTGCTGTGTGTAAATTAGCTGCTGCATTCATTACATTACAACAGTAACTACACTTCAAAAGCACTTTGTTGGTTGTAGAGCACTTTGTCGTGAAGAGCGCTATATAAATGCAAGCATTTTCTTTTGAGATGTAGTGAGTGGAGGATAGATGCATAATACAGGGCACAGGTTCAAAGTCAATTGGGACCCATGTATGTCACTTGCATTTATTAATGAGGCTGCCACCAGATTCCAGGGAGGGGCCTAATACATGGCCAAAACCATCAAAATGACAGAATGGCTTGAACTGGAGTCTCCCATTTTAACTGCCCGCCCTACTGATCAGAGAGAGTTAAAACAGCCTCATTACTGTGCAAATTGTAAAGGTCTGGGTGGTCTCGAGCAGAATCTCAACTTCTACCTGACAGAACAAAATTATAAACCTCTAATCTGGGGTGAGTTACTGTACAGATCCTTTTATGAAATGCTTTCAATCGATAATTATCTGATGGGTAATTAAGTGGCCTGCACTGCAGGAAGTCAGCAATTGTTAACTGCAATTAAGTGTGCTATTTGGCAAGGCTTTATTTCAGAAATTATTAAGTCTGATACTTAATATTCTTGGGTCTATCATTTTCACAGATTCACACAGAATCACAGTGTAGAAGAGGCCCTTCGGCCCATCGAGACTGCACCAGCACGTGAGAAACACCTAACCTACCTACCTGATCCCATTTACCAGCACTTGGCCCATAGCCTTGAATATTATGATTTGCCAAGTGCTCATCCAGTTACTTTTTAAAGGATGTGAGGCAACCCACCTCCATCACCCTCCCAGGCAGCGCATTCCAGACCGTCACCACCCTCTGGGGACAAAGTTTTTCCTCACATCCCCCCTAAACCTCCTGCCCCTCACTTTGAACTTATGTCCCCTTGTGACTGACCCTTCAACTAAGAAGAACAGCTGCTCCCTATCCACCCTGTCCATGCCCCGCATAATCTTATACACCTCGATCATGTCGCCCCTCAGTCTTCCCTGCTCCAACAAAAACAACCCAAGTCTATCCAACCTCTCTTCATAACTTAAATGTTTCATCCCAGGCAACATGCTGGTGAATCTCCTCTGCAGCCCCTCCAGTGCAATCACATCCTTCCTATAATGTGGCGACCAGAACTGCACACAGTACTCCAGCTGTGGCCTCACCAAGGTTCTATACAACTCCAACATGACCTCTCTACTTTTGTAATCTATGCCTCAATTGATAAAGGCAAGTGTCCCATATGCCTTTTTCACCACCCCACTAACGTGCCCCTCCCCTTCAGAGATCTATGGACACACACGCCAAGATCCCTTTGTTCCTCAGAACTTCCTAGTGTCATGTCGTTCATTGAATACTCCCTTGTCGAATTACTCGTTCCAAAGTGTATCACCTCATACTTTTCAGGGTTAAATTCCATCGGCCACTTATCTGCCCATTTGACCATCCCGTCTATATCTTCCTGTAGTCCAAGACACTCAACCTCACTGTTAATCACCCAATCTTTGTGTCATCCCCACAGTTTGCAGTTCAGTTGTATCTGTGCCGGCTGCAGCTCTAAGTCAGTTCCTGATTGGACACAAAACCTGAGCATCAAAGAATAAATTCACACCATAATTTTTTTATGCACTGTGTGGATGTGATTCATGAATTTTTATGCTGCATTAAACTTTCTGTATTTGAAATAAGTTTAATTTGAATATTGCCACAACAATTGTGATTTCAAAAGTCACAGGAGTTACCAGTGTAAATGAAATTCTCACTCTGGCGCTTCCAAATGAGTTACATGACACATTGGCATACCTGCACTTGATGTACAATGCTTGTGGAACATCAAAATGTGAATTGACGCTGCTTTAAATTGTTATTCTACAATCCTCTCTGATGGTTGAACATGCAAATGTGTCTGTAGTTTTGTAATGTACTGTAGTAGCTAGAAAGTTTCCCGATGTCCTGGGCTCAGTGGTAGTGTGCTTGCCTCTTAAAGAGTCGTTGGTTTAAGAACATAACCTAGCTTGACACTTCACTGCTGTACCGAGGGAGTGCTGTACTAGCGGAGGTGCCATCTTTTGCGTGAGACTCTAAAACTATGTCCCATATGCCCTCGCAAGTGGATATGCAACTCCTCATGGCACTATTCCAAGAAAGGCATGGGAGTTCTCTGTTTGGGTGTTGTTACTTCCAACGCTGTTTGCTGTGCCAAAAATGAGTTGTTCCATTCCCTTAATTTGCGACAATGACCATAGTTCAAAAGTACTTCACTGGCTGTGAAGTGCTGTGGGATATCCTAAGGTTGTGAACGGTGCTATATAAATGCAAGTTGATTCTTCCTTTCCCTTGTTACTAATGGCTCTGTGTAGAGTTAGTGATGAAGAGGCAATACAGTTGGCTGTATTGGAAACAAATCAACCCGGATTCCTACTTCCGATTGCAGCCCAGTGACTTACATACAGGTGTGAGGTTGGGACAGAATAGGGCCCTGCTGTGATATTCTCCCACTCCCAGGAGAGTTTGCCAACATTAAAATCTGGATTTTTCACATTGGCAGATTTACCGACAGAAATACATTCAAATTGTTGGGGCTTTAGTGGCAGTTTTCCTTATTGCAAGCTCACTACATGTTCATGTTGTCCTCCAGACACTATAACTGCTCTCTATAATTGAAATATACAGATTCTGAAGGGGATTGACAGGGTAGACACTGAGAAATTGTTTCCTATGGCTGGGAAATCTAGAACACATGAGCACAGTCTCAGGATAAGAGGGTGATAATTAGGACTGAGATGAGAAGAGAGTTCTACACTCAAAGGGTTGTGAATCTTTGGAATTTTCTACTCCAGAATGTTGTAGATGCTTCATCATTGAGAGAGTTGAGAGAGAAAGTTGATAGAGACAGATTTTGGTCTCTCAGGAAAGGGACATGACGAACATACAAACATGCGAATTAGGGGCAGGAGTAGACCACTCGCCCCTCGAGCCTGCTCTGCCATTCAATACGACCATGGCTGATCTGATTGTAAGGTCAACTCCACGTTGCTGCGTAACTCTGATAACACCTCACCCCCTTGCTTATCAAGAATCTATCTAACTTGGCCTTTAAAGTATTCAAAGAGTCTGCTTCTACTGCCTTTTGAGGGAGAGTTCCAAAGACTCACTGCCCTCTGAGAGAAATAAATTCTCCTCATCTCTGTCTTAAATGGGTGAACCCTTATTTTTAAACCGTGGCCCCGAGTTCTAGATTCTCCCACAAGAGGAAACGTCCTCTCCATATCCACCCTGTCAAGACCCTTCAGGATCTTATATGTTTCAATCAAGTCACCTCTTGTTCTTTTAAACTCCAGTGGATGCAAGCCTAGCCTGTCTAACCTTTCCTTGTAAGACAGCCCTCCTATTCCAGGCATTAGTATAATAAAAGTTCTCTGAACTGCTTCCGATGCATTCACATCCTTCCTTAAATAAGGAGACCAATACTCCAGATGTGATCTCACCAGTGCTCTGCATAACTGTAGCATAACCTCCCTACTTTTGTATTCAATTCCCCTCACAATAAACAATAAAATTCTATTAGCTTTCCTAATTACCTGCTGTTCATATTAGCCTTTTGCGATTCATGCATTAGGAAACCCAGATCCCTCCGCATCTCAAAGCTCTGCAAGTTCTCACCATTTAGATCATATGTTTCTTTTATAGTTCTCCTGCCAAAATGGACAATTTCACATTTCCCCTATTGTACTCCATTTTCCAGATCTTTGCCCACTCATTTAACCTATCTACATCCCTTTATGATCTCCTTATGTCCTCTTCACAACTTACTTTCCTATCTATTTTTGTGTCATCAGCAAATTTAGTAACCATACCTTTGGTCCCTTCATCCAAATCATTTATATAAATTGTAAAAAACTGAAGCCCCAGCACTGATCCCTGTGGCACACCACTCATCTCACCTTGCCAGCCAGAAAAAGACCCATTTATGCCTACTCCCTGTTTCCTGTTAGCTAGCCAATCTTCCATTCATATCTACACCATGAGCTTTTATTTTCCGCTGTATCATTTGATGTGACACCTTATCAAATGTCTTCTAGAAATCTAAGTACATTACATCCACTGGTTCCCCTTTATCCACAGCTTATGTTACTTCTTCAAAAAAACTCCAATAAGTTGGTTAAACATGATTTCCCTTTCACGAAGGGACTCTATTGACTCTGCCTAATTACCTTGAATTTCCCAAGTGCCCAGCTATAACATCTTTAATAATGGCTTTTAACATTTCCCTATGACAGATGTTAAGCTAACTGGCTTGTAGTTTCCTGTTTTCTGTTTCCCTCCCTTTTTGAATAAAGGAGTTACATTCACCAATCTCCAATCTAATGGAATCTTAACTGAATCTAGGGAATTTTGGAAAATCAAAACTATCAACTATCTCTCCAGCCGCTTCTTTTAAGACCCTAGGATGAAGTCCGTCAGGACCCAGGGCCATGTTAGTGCACAGCTCCAACAATTTGCTCAGTATCACTTCCCTGGTGGTTGTAATTTTCCTATACATAATTTTCCCGTTGGCATACGGGATGGGCCCCACATGCGTGCGCGTAAGATGACGCACGGTGATGTCAGGCGAGCGCCCCGACGTCACTGCTCGTCCTCAGGATATTTCATTGGGCGGGCGGGCGATGCTCTCTGATGAGCGCCCGCCATTAATAAACGGGCCACTTAAGGCCCTTGATGCTCCAATGGACCGTGATTTTTTTTTGGCGCCTGTGCAATCTTCGGGTCAGCGCACGGGCGCAACGGGCAGGCGGGTAGGACACATTTGTATAAACCTCGTCCGCGGGCGGGATAAGAGGGCTCAGTGGGGTTGCGAGTGTGCTCTGTCAAATATTATTTTTTTCAAAGTTTCCTGTGTGATCCTCAACCCTTCAAAACACATACCAGCTGCTTGGTCTGGACTCACAACCTTCAGGTCAGCGCTCTGCAGTGAAGAATCATTTTTAGGCCTGCAGGTTTCAGGAAGCCTTTCCTTAGGCTGGGAATGGGAGCTGAATTCTCCACTGCAGGCACCTCCTCTGAGGAGGAAGGGAGGGTTAGAAGGGGGAGGAGGCCAGGACTGCACATTCAGCCTCCAGGGGAGCCACTTTTAGGAGGTCAGGCGCAGGCACAAGGGGCGCAGGGCCAAGAGGTGGACCAAGGCGGAAGGGGCTACAGAAGATGCCACTATCTTGCTGCCTGGGTTTACAGGTGGCGAAGCAGCTACCTCAATATGACTGAGGTCCAGTGCTGAAGGAGGCTCTGTCTCAAGGGAGACAATCAACTATATCTGTCAGATGATTGGCCCTGAGATCTCCCCTAACTGTGTGGGTGGACACCCCATGCCAGAGGCTCTAAAGGTCACAGCTGCCCTCAACTTCTATGCCTCTGGCTCCTTCCAGGGCTCGGTGAGTGATCTTTGCGGTGTCTCCCAATCAGCTGTCCACACTTGTGTCAAGCAGGTTACAGACGTTCTGTTCAGATGGGCATTGACCTTTACCCTCTACCGTTGGGACGAGGCCAGCCAGACACAGCGAGCCAGAGGCTTCGCAGCCATTGCTGGCTTCCCCCGTGTCCAGGGTGCTATAGACTGTACACATGTGGCCATCAAGGCTCCAGCGGGTGAGCCCAGTGCCTTCGTCAACAGGAAGGGCTTCCATTCCATGAACGTGTAGATAGTGTGTGACCACAGGATGCAGATTCTACAAGTCTGTGCAAGGTACCCAGGCAGCTCCCACGACACCTACATCCTCAGACACTCCCAGGTGCCGGGGCTCTTCAGTGCTCCAGCCCGGCTGGATGGATGGCTGCTGGGTGACAAGGTCTATCCCCTCAGAAGGTGGCTCATGACATCTCTCTGCCGTCCAAGAACAGAAGCTGAGCAGCGGGACAATAGGAGCCACGGCTCCACAAGGGCTGTGGTGGAGAGAACCATCGGTCTTCTCAAGATGCGCTTCCAATGCCAGGACCGCTCAGGGGGCTCACTCCAGTACCCCCCAGATCGTGTGTTGGTGATAGTGGTTGCATGCTGCGCTCTCCACAATCTTGCGCTGGAAAGGGGGCAGCGCTGTGGACAATGAAGACATTGACACAGTAGCTGTGGCTGTGCATGATGAGTCCAGCAGTGAGTCCGAGGATGAACACACACAGGGAAATGCTGAGGGGGTAGACACTGACCCGGGCATACTCCAGTGAGGCAGGGACATCTGGGAGGCTTTAATCCAATAAGGCTTCAGCTCGCACACCACATATGGACCTCGAGGACAAGCCTGGGCTGTATACTCCATCTTCGAGACCTAAGTGCACAATCTGCCTGGTTAGGAACATTAACTAAGGCCCTTGTTAATAAAGCTGAATTACCCACAGAGCACTCATCACATTATTGGAAACCTGCAGAACAGAAGAGGCAACCTCAGCCATGGTGACATGTCTGAATTTATTTTTGCACCCAAATAAACTTAATGAAACAAAATGAAAAAAGTGTTAAAAATCACACCAACTTATAAAGACCTCATCTCGGGCCAACACAAAAGCACCAGTGATTAATCCCGCGGTGTGCCTAAGGTGCCTTATGTTTACATTTTTGGGTGCTACGTCTTGGTGCTGCCCCCTCGCTGGGACTGGCACCGGAGCCAGCCTGCTGACTCTGCTGTCCTGTTGGCCATGATGACCTTGGCAGTCGTCCTCTGACCCATGGAGCCTGTGCTGGCCCCGCCTGGGAGGGAGCTGCCAGTCCCACAGCTGGCATCTCCCCAGTCATCTCAGACTCACCGGATGCAACGGTCACTGGCAGAGGAGCGGAGGAGCTGCCTCCCTCATCCGGAACGCCCTGAGAGGAGCCGCAGAGACGACAGGCAGCTGCTGTGCCGATGTGAGGTCACTTCGGACCTCCCTGCTCACCGTGGATGGATGGGCACCAAGCTGGGAAACTTGGTGCCCACACCACCTCCCACACTGGCACTGACCAGCTGAGATCAATGCTGATGTGAGGGCTTGCTGGTCCGAGCGCATTCCCAGAAGGCCCTGATGGGTCTCCTGGAGGAACCTCTCCACGAGAGTCGCCCCTCTCCCCATGGAGGACGCATGGCACTCGGACATGTGGTTCATTGCTTCAGCGATAGTCCAGATAGACTCCTCTGTCACAGACACCAAGCCAAGCATAGCCTCATGTATCTCCCACAGATGCTCCCGCACACCCGGTCGCATTTCCTGCGTTTGCTGCGTCGCTCACCAGCAGCACTCTGGGGAACCCTTCCACTGACCATAATTCGCAGCCTTAGAAAGGCTGCAGCAACTTTTTAAAACAGGCCGTAGGGTCATTGCAGACTCACCGCCGCCCGCCCACTCCCACTGTCCTCGGAAGCCACAATTCACGCCGGGCGGGCCTTAAAATGGCGGCGCGGACCCAACCGTGGGCAGTGATTGGGTCCACGCCCACTCCCACCAGCCAGAAAATTCAGCCTGCTGAGTTCCTCCCTCAATTCCATTTCCTGATTGACAGCTATTTGAGATGTTACTTGTATCCTCTATGGTGAAGACCAATGCAAAATACCTGTTCAATCCACCTGCCATCTCTATTCCAGTGTTATTACCCCAGGCTCACTTTCTATAGGACCAGCACTCACTTTGTTAACTCCTTTCTTTTTTAAATATCTATAGAAACTCTTACTATCTGTTTTTACATTTTTAGCTAGCTTTCTCTCGTACTCTAATTTTTTCTTCCTTATTAATCATTTAGTCATTCTTTGATATTGTTTGTATTCTGTCCAATGTTCTGACCTTCCACCCATCTTTGCGCAATTATATGCCTTTTCTTTAAGTTTGATGCTATCTTTACCTTTTCTTAGTTAACCACGGAGAGTGGGGCTTCCCTTTGGAATTTTTCTTTCGCATTAGAATGTATCTATTCTGTGTATTCTGAAATATCACCTTAAATGTCTGCCATTGCATCTCTACTGACCTACCCTCTAACCTAATTTGCCAGTTCACTTTTGCTAGCTCTGCTTTCATGCCCTCAAAATTGCCCTTATTTAAGTTTAAACTTTTGGACCCACTCTTGTCTCCTTCAAACTGAATGTAAAATTTAGTCATATTATGATTGTTGCTGCCTATGGGACATCTTCATTATGAGGTCATTAATTTATCCTATTTTTGTTGCACAATAACAGGTCTAGCATAGTCTACCCTCTGGTTGGCTCCAGGACATGCTGGTCTGAGAAACTATCCCACAAACATCCTCATCTAGGCTACCTCTGCCCACTTGATTTTTCCAGTCTATATGTAGATTAAAATCCCCCATGATTAAAACCACACCTTTCTGACAAGCTCCCATTATTTCTTCCTTTATTCTCCATCCTACCATGTGGGTACTGTTAGGGGGCCTGTACACCACTCCTACAAGTGACTTCTTGCCTTTATCATTTCTTATCTCTACCCAAACCACTTATATACCCTGGTTTCCTGAACTTAGGTCACCCTCTCTATTCTGCTAATACCATTATTAATTTACAGAGCCACTCCTCTACCTTTTCCTAGCTTCCTGTCCTTCCTAAATCTCATGTACCCTTCAAAATTCAGGTCCCAATCTATTTCATTCTGTAGCCATGTCTCTATAATGGCGATCAGATCATACTTATTTATTTCTATTTGTGCTATCAGCTCATCTATTTTGTTAAAAACTTTTTCACACAAGTGGTTCGGGTCTGGAAGTGTGGTGGAGGCGGGTTCAATCGAAGCATTCAAGAGGGCATAAGATGATTATTTGAATAGAAACAACATTCAAGGATACGGGGAAAAGGCAGGGCATTGGCACTAGGTCATAATGCTCATTTGGAGAACCAGTGCAGACACAATGGGCCAAATGGCCTAATTCTGTGCCTTAAAATTCTGTGATTCTGTGAATCAGAATGCTCCGTGCATTGAGATACAGAGCCTTTAGTTTTGTCCTTTTATTATTTTTGTAGCCTCTAGCCTTATCTGCTGCTTATTCTTAGAATTGTACTTTATCCCTTCCTGTCACGTTCTGTTTATCATTTTCCACATTAATACCTTTCTCTCTTGCCTTGTCTATACTCTTTGACTTACCACATCTTTCCAAATTTGATCCCTTGCCTAATTATTTAGTTTTAAGCCTTCCCTACTTCCCAAGTTATGTGGTTCACTGGAACACCGGTTCAGGGCAAGAAAGTAGAATTGAAGCCAAAGATCAGTCATGATCATATTGAATGGTAGAGCGGGCTTGAGGAGCCATGAGGTCTACTGGTGCTCCCGTTTCTTATTTTCTTATGTAGGAAGTCTATTGCCTCGATTTTCCTCCTTCCACTCATGTTGGGCAGGTCTTCAACCCCATTTCCGCCCCCCCCCCCCCACCCCCCCGCCCCCAACACCCCATCTCCACTACCCCCGTGAGCCTGAACCATTTTTATGAATGGAGGTTATTATTATTACAGAGTAGCTTTCTGGCAAGAGATGTCAAAGATACATTTTTGTCAAAGACAGGATATGTGCAGAACAATTTAGGGCAAGTTTACAGAGAAGGAAGTACTAGCTGAATGATCCCTGAGAGCCTTGCTAGTTGTGAAGGAGAGCTACAAATAAGCAGGTGTCAGAATAAAGCTTCTTGCCAAATGAGGGACCGCAATGGGAGGACTCATTTGGCAACAGGCTTGGATTTTATTCAGTGAAGGTCCCCCTCGTGATCGGTATTTGCAGCTGTCTGGCAGCTACAACAGCTCAGTTGCTGTTCTGTGAGGGATGCTCAGACTTCTGAAGTATTGTCTGTCGTAGTCAGGCCCAGCCCTGCTAGGTAGGGATGCAAGGCTGCCAGTGAGAAGGGGCCAAGGTTCCCGCCATGTCTGTTTGGCCAGGCATTGCCAGTGTGATCCATCTGCCCTCTCCTCTCCTTCTCAGAGTAGGGGAAGTCTGGAAGGCCTTGGGCTCAATCTGCAGGAAAAATACTTAAAATAAAAAAGAGTAAATACTGGTGGGAACTTAAAAAAAGCAACAAAACTTGAGAAAAAAACTTGAATAGACAGTTTGAAACTTAAATTCACGATAAAATAATGTAAAATACTGAACATCTGGCTGTAGGCTCACCCAGGTACTCTGTGACCTTTCAATTGTGAAGCCCCTCTGATCTGTGAATACCAGCGCGCTGAAGGTATTGAACACTGCCAGTGAACCAGGACAATAGGGGCCCCGCCTAAAGCCCCGCCTACCTGCTATCATTGAAATGTGGCAGGGCCAGGACTCACTGGTTCAACATATCCACCCCCAGTTTTTCTTTTTCTTTCATGGGATATAAGCATTGCTGGCTAGGCCAGCATTTGTTAACTCTCTTTAATTTCCCTTGAGAAGGTGGTAGTGAGTCATCTTCTTGACCCGCTGCAGTCCATGTGGTGTAGCTTATACCTCCAGTGCTGTTGGAGAGGAAATTCCAGGATTTTGACATAGTGGCAGTGCAGAAACTGCAGACTGGTTCCCAAGTCAGGAATGGTGGCTTGGAGGGGAGCTTGCAGGTGCTGGTGCTGCCCTTGTCCTTCTAGGTGGCAGAAGCCATAGATTTGGAAGATACAGTCAAAGCAACTGTCACTTGGTGAGTTGCTGTGGTGCATCTTTTAGATGGTGCACATTGCTGCCACTGTTTGCCAGTGTTGAAAGGAGTGAATGTTTAAAGTGACGGATGGGGTGCCCAATCAAGTGGGTTGCTTTTTTCTAGATGGTGTCAAGGTTCTTGAGTGATGTTGGAACTGCACTAATCAGGCAAGTGGAGAGTATTCCATCACACTCCTGACTTGTGCCTTGTAGATGGCGGGCAGGCTTGGGTGAGTCTGGAGATGAGTTACTTGTGCCCAATTCCCAGCCTCCGACTTGCTGTTGGAGCCACAGTATTTATATGGCTGTCCAATTCAGTTTCTGGCCAATGGTAACGCCCAGGATGTTTATGGCAGATGTTGGGATGGAAGAAAATCTAATGGTACGGTTTCCGGGGTGGATGCTCTTGGGCTTAATTTTCTTCCTTTGGCTTTGCTGGCTTATATGGAGGAAAATCCTGGCCTTGCTGCTTAGAGTTGTGCATGAAGAAAGACCTTTACTGTTGATGGTCCCTGTGGAAACATCTCCCAGTACAAGTCTATGAGAATGTAGAAGAGAAAATTTTGAAAAAATGTCTGGGTCCTAAATTCCTTCACTATCCAAAACTGAGTGAACAGCGACAGCTTGCCAGAAAGAAGAGGCTGAAGGACTGAACTAAATTTTTTCTCAGAATATATCAAGGCAGCTGCAAGGACCAGTCAGGTACACATAACATATCTCTTCTGTCTGAGCGGTACCAGAGGTAAATCCAGGGAATTGGAAGTAAGCAGAATGCAATCAGGAAGGGGTGTAAGGGAAGACCACCAGTGTCCCTCAGTGGTTTTGTGGGATCTGAGAGGTGGAACATTTTTGGGATCATGTTCCAAAGCCTTCAGCAATCCATTTAAGGACGGCTAGTTAGGCTGCTGAAGGCTGGCAAATATCAGACAAAGCCTTTGAAATGAGGCCTGCCCCCATTTCCAGCCAGCACTAAGATTGCCTAAAGAAAGGAGATGACCAATTTAGTGGTGGCCCAAACAGAAAGGTGTCCTGCCAAATTGGTTATATAGTGCCCATTGTAGGCCCATAAAACAGGGACAGCGCTGTTAAACATTAGACCTTTTCTTGTCCGGAAGGTAGAGGAAAGCGATTGAATAGTCATTTGATAGTACAGAACTTGAGTATTGCTGAAAAAAGAGACTTTTCAGTTGAAGCTTTTCATCTTGCGCTCATCAGGACAATTCGCAACAAATTTCCAACATCAGGGGAAACAATATATTGATACTGTATGAGAAGAGAGTGCTGAGTGGTTGGCAAGTGGACTCTGACTGATAGAGGCATCGCCATGGAGAATGCGCCAGTTGACGGTGACTTCAAGCATGCCAATGGAGCTGCTGCTGAACGGTCTCAGCTGAGGAAGAATGCTCACTTTTGACAAGCTTTTCCAAGTATGCGGCCGCTTCCCTCCGCAAACACCCCCCCCACCCCCAACCCCTCTCAAAACACAAATTAATACGCAGTGTATCAGTACAGAGGCATTTCTACTTTAAAACACTAGGGGCAGAATTTTGCCCTTGTCGGGCAGGCTCAGCGGGCGGGCCCACTGCAGCCCCCGATCGGGGCCGGAATCTCAATTTCATGCTGGCGGGCCAATTATGTCCTGCCCAGCATGAAACGTGAGCGGCAGCGCACACGCACAGCGCTGCCTATGCAGGCCGGTGGGGGGAGGAGGAGAACGGGTGCGAACTTTGTGCATGCAGGCGAGTGCACGCTTGAAAATCTCCCTGAGGCGCAGAGCTGCCTCAGAGAGATGAACGGTTTTCAAAAAAAAAGATTTTAAAAATGTTTTAAAACGCGTCCCCACTGTATGGTTGGACGGGCGGCAAAAAATTTAGGTTAACTATCTTTTTAATGGCTTTAATAGGCCTTTTAATTGTCAGCTGGCACACTGCTGATTCCTGCGCACACCCACCAACTGACATATCACTCGACTGTGTGTTGACGTGGGGACACTCGCCCGGCGTCAATGCCTGTCATTTTTACGCTCGAGCGGGTCAGGCGCATGCCTGCCTGCGAGGTAAAAATTCTGACCTATGCTTCATGCGTCCACTCTGGGTGCTAGCTTGGGGCGACACAACACTCTGCTCTGTCTGATTCCTACAGCAGCTTATAATCAAAATCAGGCCTTCTGTAAGTTTTTGTTTTACAATTGCGCTACATTAGTTATTTAGTATTAATTTCCACTTCATAATTCAAAACTTTCATTCCCTTTGGACAGTTACATGCTGCAGCTATGTGCTCTGGTCTGTTTGCATACATAAATCAAGCAGGATTTGCCTTGAGCCTCACATTTCTGAGTCACAAGCTTGAGAGACATGAGCATTAAATCTAGGCTGAAACTCCAGTGCATTCTGAGGGAGTGCTGCACTATCGGATGACATGTTAAACCATGGCCCCACCTGCCCTCTATGGCCCACTTATCCCTTAACCACATCACTAAAAATCAAATTACCTACTCATTATCGCATTGTTGGGACTTTGCTGTAATGCAAATTGGAAGCTGCGTTTCCTGCATTACAATAGTGACTATACATAAAAAATGTTTTATTGGCTGTAAAACGCATTGGGATACCCTTGAGGTTGTGAGCCTTTCTTTATGTAGTGAGTTTGCTCTTAATTTTGGACCCTATAAGAGTATTGAAGTTTTGATGGGACACTTCAATTGTTAGCTTTTGTTCAACAAGTTTTACCCTCTATAAATAAAATCCATATCCTGGATAGTGATTTCATTAAAAAGAAGCTTTCCTTCAACATATTAATTTGAACAAAGTTAAGAGGATGTATTAATCTTTACACTTTGAAAGTTATCAATGGAGGTCAAATTCAAAGATTTTAAGAATCCTCAAATATTGTAAATTAATTTTCATTCTGAATTTTGGGCCCTCATGCACCCTCATATACCAATTGAGAAATTGGATATTAGGTGGGCTATCTGGGCCCCAGGATTTGGGCGATGTTGCTTATGAAATGTCTGTTGGAGAATAGCCACCTCCCTCTTCACAAAGGTTCAGCTTGCTGTTGTGCTAAAGAGAGAAATGAAGGAGAAAGTTCTTTCTCCGCAGAGGGAAAGTGAGACGTGTTCTATCCTTTGACTGAGAGAATTGCTCGTCACTAGGCAACACATTTTGTGGAATCATAAATATCAATGTGTGCAGGGACAGATCCATGCATGAATGTGATTTTAAATTCCCTATTTTTATTTTATTGCAGGAAGGTGCTTCCGAAAGGAGGAGGGAAACTCGGAATCTTGGAAGGATTGCAGCTGGCAGGTACCTTTGTGTTTTGAATGCAGTCTGGTTTATTTTCCTAAGAAAGCAAGGAACGAGAGAAGATGATTCAGCAATTAAGCCTACACTTTTCAAAGAAGGTTTATAACCCATTCTATCCTAGCTGCCCCTCAGCCCATGAAGCCTATTGAGTAGAGGTCTGTAAAATTTCTCCTGACCACCTTCCATTGCAGAAAAACTGTAAATGGAACAATCAGAATTGTTACCCTTTTGCTTCATAAACATTGTGGTTTTAATGCAAAGACTTTCAATCGAGTTCATCTTCCATTTGTGATGTGACACTTTCAATATAAAGCCACTGCTCTGTTAAGAATGTACTGGGATAATTGCATCTTGCCTCGGTGTCACATCGGTGATCCACTGGCTTGGCTTTAATACGTAAGCAGTGAGACATTTTGTGTAAAGTGAATGGGGAAATATATTGCCGCTGCCGATAACTGGGAGGCGAGATCTCCTCACATCCTACACTCACCCCAGCTCAGTGGAAATGGGGCCTTTATAATGGTGAGGCTCCATTTTCTACTCCATTCCTGTCTATTATGGATTTTACCACTACCGATTTGGTGGCAGGTAAGTCCCTGTTCACACTCCGGCTCGGTCTCCATGAATGAATATAAATCAGCTGTGATGTCATCTGACCTAGGCTTAGCCTTAGTGGGAAAACTCAGGTAGGTAATCTTAAGTAGCATTGAAAATGTTTTAGTTTCTAATTAAGTGGGCAATGATGCCATAGTTTGTGATGCAAATGTACAGAGAGAAAATTTATTAAATATGAAAAGTGACATTTCAAATAAAACTAAAATAAAGGGACGGCTTTACACCCCACTCATGTCTTGTGTAATGAAGATGCAACATTGTAGGGCACAGCTCCCAAACTATTGAAGGGTAAAAATGTCAACATCTATGAGAGATATTACGTTGTTTGAGAGTGATCAGGATGGATGGAGTAGGCAAGGGCAATATGACTTAATTTAGTGTGTGAGACCACAAAGCCGAAGCTTGCTTTAGACATTTAAGAAAATTTTATGAACCGTTCAACATTTAAGTTCATTAGGCTACTTTGGGATCGGAGCACAATAAAAGAAAATTGACTCAGTTTAGTAAGGTGAGGGGTCAAGGTTCATAGTCCACCATCTATCAAGGTTGAAAACATTAAAAGAGAAGACGAGGTATCAGTGATTAAATAGCCCTGGGCTCAGCTTTTAAACAAACCTTTTCTTGATGGCTAATTATAAAGCAGCTTTGTCTGAAGTCTCAGAGTCAGGTGCTTGTGTTGCTTTTTTGGCTGGAAAACGCTAATGGTACTGAATACACCCTTCCCCTCTTTCCTTATTCTCTTCTTCCCCACCACCCCCTCAACTCCCAAATGAAGATTTGAAAGAAACAAGGTCATTAAGGTGATATATTTCAAAGGCGTCCACATGAAGCGAATCAATTCTGAATGGCCGGGTTCTTTTCTGAGAATTTTGATTATACAAGGAGTGTATTAAGAAGGCAAAGCTTTATTAATTAGGAAAATAATCGTGTGCATTTTAAGTTGGTGCCACTGGATATGGTGCTTTATTGGTTCCTAGTTAAGCTGATGGTAGTGTGACAAGCCAGACTTAATTTGCTTGCCCAAAATATTACCGTGTGTTGCATTCTGTAATGGATTTTAGATAATTCACATATTTTTCTTAGATTAGAGTGCCACCTGTTGCATCATGCTACTTCTATTACAGTTAAAGCCCCTGTACTCCCTACTTACATTTTTGTTGAATTAAATTGAACATTGCTTACTGGTTTCTCTATTTATCAAAATACATTAAGCCTAATTGCTGTCAGTTAGCTTATTTTTTTCCTTTTAAGCAAAGTGATATTGCGGCTGACTTTCAGGACCACTGTGCCTCATAGACTAATGTATTCATGGCATAGCACAGTGGGGATTTATGGGCACACGTCCGTTGTATTCGAGTTCTTTCCATGGCATGCATTGCCTTGTGGGCGTAAAACATGACGCAACGAGCTCTCACTGGGAAAAGCCAGGGGCTTGAATATTTTTGTGAAATAGAAGGTGATATCCCTCACTACTTTCTGGCCTTCGCACAAAACCAGCATTCACTCATAAAAATGCCCATTTGCAGTGAGTGTCCTGGAGTTGCTAGGCAGCTGTGGGAGGTATGACGATCTTTTTCCATCCCTTTAAAACAGGGAAGTCTGGACTCGAAAGGACGCTTTGTGAGTGCTTCTGCGAAAAAAATGTTTCTGGCACTACGAGTGGGTGAAATGGTTTCATGCCTACAAATTGTCTCGATAGGTTTCCCTACGAACAATTTGCTTTTGCTATGTTCTCTCTAGCATGAGGAGGAATGGAGGTATGTGAGGCAGCTGAGATTGCACCAAAAGAAGTCTGTGCATAGCGCTGTGATACACTCTACTTCATATATGGGTAGACATCAACATTCCTGGACTAGCCCCAGGAAGGGTTCCTGTAAAAGGCAAGTTTATCTAGGAAATAAATAAATAAATAAAACTTGCATGTCTAAAGCATCTTTCAGAACCTCAGGACTTCCCAAAGTACTTTGCAGCCAATAGTGTACTTTAAAAGTGCAATGACTGTTTTAATGTAGAGAAACACATTAGCCAACTGATACACAGCACGATCCCACAAATTTCAAAGGGACAAATGACCAAATATTCAATGACTGGTGTGCAACCTGTTGTCGGGATATCTGAGGCCAATTTTTGCCATTGGAGTCACACTGCCATTTGCAGGCAGGAATAACTAAAGCACTCAACGTATTTGACTTTTCCTCCTTCCAGGTTAATATGAGCATTGTCTACGCAGTCAGCCACTGGGGAGGTTCAAGTGCTGTGGTGCTCCGTTATTGGTCCATAGACTCCATTTCCTGCTTCCAAGGTTATTGCGGCAAACTTTGGCTACTGCCAGCTTGTAACTTGACCCCAAGAGCCTTCAGAAAGGATCAATCCATCTTCAAAAATTTGAAAGGCTAACCCAGTGTTTGCCTCCATGTGTCACCTTTTGTCTTTTAAGTGACCACATCCCTTTTAAAGTCTCCATCATCCCACATTAGTGATCCGTTGCAAGGAGATTCCCCTTATCCCCAAATGATCTCGGGAGCTGGTATAATATGGAGTTACGAGCCTAACACCTTTATTAAAATGAGACCTTGGAATCCAGCCTGAACACCTCATAGCTAATTGGGCAAATGCCATTCCAGGCACCCCTGCTTCCCATCAGGTCCCTGTTAAACCCAATCAGTCCCAGTCTATCAGAACGAATTCCAGAACTGATCATTTTCTAGCTGTCAGGTTGATTCCCATTGTAGTTTATCCCACAGCAACAGCAACTTTTGTTTCGACAACACCTCTAAAATAATAAAACATGTCAAGGTGCTTCACAGGAGTGATATGACACCAAGCCACATAAGGAGATATTAGGTCAGATGGCCAAAAGCTTGGGGTCAAAGAGGAGTGTCTTCAAGGAGTGTCTTAAAGGAAGAAAGTGAGGTGGAGAGGTGCAGGGAAGGAACTCCAGAGTTCAGGGTTGATGCAACTGAAGGCAGGGCTGCCTATGATTGAACGATTAAAATCAAGGATCCACAAGAGGCCAGAATTAGAGAAGCACAAATACTCGGAGCGTTGTGGGACTGAAGGAGATTGCAGAGATAGGGAGGGTCGAGGCCATGGATTTAAAAACAAGGATGAGAATTTTAAAAACAAGGTATTAACATCAAGAGGACACTATTTTCTTTATTTTGGGTTTTTTTTTTGTATGTGAGCCTGACCATTTTGTTGCTTCTTCATGCTAGGGATGTGGGTTTGGGGAGTTGAATCTAGATTCAGTGGAGCCTGATTTTATAGTCAGTAAAGCAGTCAGCTTCCCTCTGCCCCCAGCTCTGGGGAAGGGCCTCTTCCTTGGAACAGCTCATTGTGTCTGAATTCCATGCCAAAACCAAGCTGAGCTGTGGCTATGGGTGGAACAGTCAACTCAATAGTAGTATTCAGCTGCAGAGAAAATATTCAGATTGTTGTCCTTTGCAACCACCAGCTGATGTACACAGGGGTTTTGATCAACATGGTTTCAACTAGAATCCAGCCTTATCCTTCGGCTCTTAACAATAAACTAAAAGCAAACAATGCATTACATCAAACTGTTTGTTTTGCTGGGTCACTTGGATGTGCAATGTGTGTATGTGGGCCAGATATGAAATGCATAGGCTAGAAATTTGCTTCAATTCTGCTGCAGACAGGAGGTCTTGTATTGCCTGCCTGTTCTAAGTACATCCAATACTTAATTCCATTGATAGCCAATATTTATCCCTTAACAAACATCACAAAAAACTAATTATCCAGTCGTTGTCGTATTATTACTTGTAGGACTTGGCTGTGTGCAAATTAACTGCCATGTTTCCTATATTACAATACTTTAAGGGCACTTAAAGGCTGGAAAAGCACTTTGGAATGTCCTGAGGCCACGAATGATGTTGGATAAATGGAAGCTGTTCCTACTTTAACACGTCTTTACACTCGGAATTAGCATGTATAGGCCAATTAGGGAACAGTGCTGTGGCAGGACATCTTCAAGTCTTGCAAGCTTCAAACAGGAGAAGCCCACAATATAATAAACATTAACACAAATAGGAACTGAGTTACTGCAAATCCCAAAGGCAAGATAACCAAGGCTGTTGGGTTTTGATACTCAAAGATTATGACATAAAGGCCAATAAATTGACTTAATTTATGGAGAGGACTTCGTTGTAAAATCAATCACTGCTCACTTAAATGAAGGAATTAATAAGGAAGTTCAACATTTACTTCTCTCTCAGGATATACCTGGGCCGCCTTATTTGCCCATAGGTAAACAAATCACAATGATTTTCAATGGCATCTGCATCATATACAGCCTGAGGTGTTTTAACTTCAGCACAATCCCGGAGTTAAATATTTCCAAGGGTCTTCAAGGATCTCTCACATCAAAATAGTGTGTCTGGAAAAATCACCAAAGAACAAATTTAGATACAGACATTTCATCAACCTAAATAATAAATAAAACAACTAATTTCCTCGATTTGATTCTGCTGTATCTTGGGCCCAAAGCGCATATTTTTACCTTGTGTGTTTAGCAAACTGTGAAAATACTTCATTTTAATACAGATTATTTGGACACTTAAGGTCATGCTCGTGGAATTGTAATATTAGGGATTTATTCTATATATTTCAAGACAATCCTATTATAAAAGAAAGACTTGTATTTTTAGAGCATCTTTCATGACCTGAGATTGGCCCAAAACACTTTACAGTCACCAAAATACTTTTCAGGTGTAATTACTCTTGCAAGCCACATTTCCTGCATCATTGTGAACAATATTCCTATTAAGAACAATTGACCATTTCTTCAAAATCCAGCTTCTTCATGTGACGTGTTTTCCAATTACTCAATTGCACAACATTGTACATTGCTTATTATATCAGTCTTTGGAGTTTCTCTTCCTTTGATTCTATTACATGGACTTGCTCCTTAGCAATCTGAGGCTGCACTCCCCTCCTTATTGTGAGGTTATCCAACAACTGCAACGCAACACAAGGAGCTCCACTGGCTGATGTAGTAAGACACCTCCATAGCGATTTAGAGACCTCCATCACTGAGCACTCCAAAGACGCAATCCATAATTTGTTCATTTTTGTGGCCATGTTGTAAATTTATTCTACTTAATTTCTGGGCTTCATGCCTAAGTTTCAGACTAAATTGCTTATCACTATGCGCAATTGCTGAATTATTACTCAATTATTCAATTGTTGATCATATTACAAAAGTGCAGGGTATGAGAGAATTAGTATTTATATCTATATGTTTTTGTTTCTGTTTTTGTTTGGTACTTATGTCAGTAGATTAGAATTCCAATGGATTGCAAAGTGAGGATTTGTGTTGACCTTACAGTTCTCTGCGCTACTGATTATTTGCATTTTGAAATAACAAAATTCCTTCCGATTGATGTAGACACTGGGATGTTCACAAGATCCATTTCTTGTGATATAGATGCGTTTTCAGCACACACTTTTGCACTTCTGAACTGCTGCCTTGATGCTTAGATTTTTTGCGGAGAATTAGTTAAATATGATGAGTGTATGATGAATACATGTGGACATTCTGTTCTGACCAATGCCAGGACAACATCTGCCAAGAGGTGGAAAGAAGCCTGTTATAAAAATGATTGAGGCTTTGTAGCTTTTACAGCCTTAAGTAGATCAATAGAATCTGATTGAAATTATTTCCATTTCTGGGGAAATCGAATAGCAAGATATCTGTGCTAACCTGCTTTCCACTTTTCACAAATGCTTTTTGAAAGTCCAAGATACCTGTTCCTTAACCTGGAATTCTTTCCATCTAGTCCTTGTATCTCTTCTAAATTAGAGAGCAGACAATTTCTGTGAACATCTTTACAGATATATGGCAAAGTAGCATAAACAGCAGACAAAAATGATCATAAAAACAAAAAAACTGCGGAAGCTGGAAATCCAAACCAAAAACAGAATTACCTGGAAAAACTCAGCAGGTCTGGCAGCCTCGGCGGAGAAGAAAAGAGTTGACTCTTCGAGTCCTCGTGACCCTTCCACAGAACTCAAAAAAGACAAAAATGATCAATAGCCTGACTTGTTCGCTCGTCGGGTACGTGCGATCGGCAAGCCCAGGAGTGGAGGGGAAACGGGGCCCCCGATCCGCAACTTCACGCTGGCTGGTCAATTAATGGGCAGCCGGGGTGAAACACGTACTGAACAAAGCCCAGCGCTGCCGAGGGGGGTGGGAAGAGGGCGGGCGCCAGTGTGACCGCGGGTGCGGGTCAGCGCTTCCATTGAGCTCACTGAAGGCAGGCAGCTGCCTCAGGGAGCCACAGACCTCCACAGAATAAACAAAACAACAGAAGTGCTGCAACATATGTCCATGCAGCACAATCAAGCACCTGAAAGCATTCGTCAGAGAAAAAAATACAGTCTCTAGTTATCTCTTACTTTACCTCCTCACAAAGATTTCATCCTGCCCGAGATCGAGGTCTGAGCAAAAATGTAAAGGACGCCTGGCCGATCGGCCCGTCCGCCAACCATAAGAGTGGACGGGCCACAGAAAATTGCTTTCAATTGCCTCCTTAAGAGACTTAATTGTCGGGAGATTCACCTCTGATTGCCGAGCGCGCCCTCCGACCTGAAGATTGCTCACATGTGGGATAACGTCGGGATGCTCATCTCGCGCTGCTTCAAGTCCGCTCGGGTCGGGTGTGCGCAAGGCGTGAAATTCTGCCCTATGTTTTTAAGGAGAAAGAAAGAACAATTGCATTTATATATAGTACCTTTCACAACCACAGGACGTCCCAGAGCTCTACGCAAGCAGTGAAGAACTTTTGACATGCGGTCACTGTTGTAAGAAATGCAACAGCCAATTTGCACACAGCAAGCTCCCACAAACAGCAACGTGATAAGTAACCGGACAATCTGTTACCATTGTTGGTTGAAGGATAAGTTATGGCCGGCACACCCTTGTTCTTCTGTGAAAAGTGCCATATTTTACTTTCACTGAGAGTGCAGTCAGAGCTTTGATTTAATGTCTCGTCCAAAGGAAGCACTTCCAACAATACTGCACTCCCTCAATCTGTCCTACAGCAAAGTGTTGGCCTGGATTATGTGCTCAAGTCTCTGGAGTTGAGCCTGAATCCACAAACATTTGAATCAGAACTCAAAATGTTCCCACTGGGCAACAGCTGACATCTTAAATTCGTGTTATTCAGTTAGCGCAAGAATTATAAACTTTGCACAGGTCTGTAATTGATTTGACCCACCCTTTAATAATTGGCTAAATGCCAGATTGTGGAAGTGTAGAAGATTCCTTGAGCACGGCCGAACAAATGCAGACTAAAGGATCCAAACAAGAGAGAAAAATCAATCAAGTTTCCAGCCAAAATCTAAAGCTGAGAGAGAATTTACTGGCATCTAAAGATCCCATAACTGCTGATAAATCCATTTTTCCCAACATTATCCGCAGACCATAACCACTGCCCTCATTTTATTTCCTGTTTCTTAACAGGTTTTAGTTTTACTCTTGTTTTTGCTTTTGGTGGGGGGGGGGGGACGGGGGTCATCATTCTGCCATTCACACCTCCTCCAGTTGTATCTTTTGTTTCTTTACTTGCACCATTACCACTTCCTTTGGCCTTGCACTGCCAACTCTTTTGTCATTTAATCTCTCCCAATTTCTATCCTATCCCAGACTTTTTTGCTCTCTTTCTCACCTCCTCTCCCTCACCCACTTGCTTAAAAGTAATACATTTCCAACTTTTCCCAGTTCTATAAAAAGTCATCAACCCAAAGTGTTAACTCTGGTTCCCTTGCCGCAGATGGTGCCAAACCTGTTGCATTTTTTTTTTAGCATTTTCTGGTTTTATTTCAGATTTCCGGCATCTGCAGTATTTTGCTTTGTATAGTTGTGGGCATCACAAACCATAACAGAAGGATTGAGTGGTTCAGGATTATTAATTAGTGGCTGTCTTGAACTTGCTGAAAAATGTGGTTCGTTATTAATTTAAGAATTTTATAACATATGGTAACGTTTTTTGCTCCCTGCAAAGTACATTTTCTTCCCTTTTTCTGTAGCTAAATGAACACATTTCAAAGAGTCTGTGTTAGTGCACAGTTTGTGATGTGAGAAGTCTAATTTGACGGGAGTGTTTCCATCACATATTTATGACATAGGAACCATAGGAAAAGTTTTAACATCCCATGTGTAACTTTTCTCTGCAAATTACTTCTGGGTTGATCAAGATTGGAATGCCTCAACCTTTATGTTCATCTGGTCCAAGCAGTATCATGCCAGCATTTAATTTGACAGGCAACACTTAATGAGCATTCTGTTACCAAAAAATTGGCAGCAAAGCAAAGCTTGATGCATCCTCTCCTGCTACGCATTCACATAGCTGAAATATTGTACATACTCAATAACAATGATAGCATAACCATTTGTTCAGAGCCTTGGGGAGTTGCTTTGAAAATGAGTCCCAATTTCTTGCAGCAATGCAGTGATCAGAGTGGGGGGGTTGTTCAGAAAAGCAGCAGCTTACTGTCCTGAAGGAATAAATTGGGTCAGAATATGGGTGTTAGAATAAGATCAGGTTTAACATGGTTTAGACTGGAACTAATTCTTTTACTGACTGTTTTGAAATGCATTTGTGAGAGAGATGTTGGTCTCGAACAGCTTCAAAACTTTTACAGCACTACCCTCATGTTTATAAGAAAAGAATGCCTGCTCTAAGGAGTTATAACTATAAGGGAAGGCTGAACAGGCTGAGAAAGCAGAAGACTGAGTGGTGACATAATAGGAAAATTATGAAGGAGTTGAACAAGCATAAGCCTAGAGAAAATGCTTACATTTGTGAGTGAGTCCAAAACTAGGGGCCATCCGAACAAGATAGTCATTAACAAACCTAATAAAAAATTCAGGAGAGTGGTTAGAGTGTGGAGCTTGCTACCATATAGAGTGGCTGAGGCAAATAGCATGGATGCATTTAAGAGAAAGTTAGAGGAGTACATGACAGTGAAAGGAGCTGAAGGATACTCAGATAGAGTTAGAAGAAGTGGAGTGGGAGGATGCTCACCTACAGTGTAAACACTGGGAGAGTCCAGTTGGGCTGAATGCCCTGTTTCTCTGCTGTGCATGCTATGTCAGGTCGGGATTTAATCTGGGCAATGGGGTCTCACTCATCGGTAGGAGAAACTGTGGGAACCATGCATCAGTTTTCTCCGTGAGGCCCAAAGCTATTTAATTCCAATCAGGCACTTACCTGGGCAGCATCAGGCCTTCTTTCTGAATAGGCCCCTGGTAAGGTGAAAATCTCATTGCTGAGCAGCTCTCCAGTAGAGGCAGCATCACTGGGAGCAGTGGCAACAGCCAGTGCTACACTCAGGCCTACAGGAGGGATTGGCAATGGATCCCGAGATTGACGAGATGGGATGGGGCTTGCAGGGGTGAGTCGCTGGCGAGGGAGGGGTTTTGGAAGCAAGGACAGGACTTCCTGCAGGGTCCCCACTTCCTGATGCCAGGTCCCTCGACTGGGCAGAGAGTGCCTGTGAGTAAGGGACACACACCTCCCCCCCCCGCCCCCACCCCTAACACCCACGCCACTACCCTGGAAGGCTGCTGAAAAGCCTGACAAGGTCTGCTGGGTGGCCTGCCCGGATGATAAGTCTCCTACCCATTGCTGGCTGCATACCAACGGAAGTGGGATTAGGCCACTTAAGGACCTCACTTGGCCTCCTGGACTTGATCGGAGGAAGACAGAAAGTCGGCCAATCATATGCCCACCTCCTCTCCTCCTCTGCCTCCAAACTTGGCCGGCAGGGGCATTAAATCCTGCTCCTAATCTTTCTTTTGAGTGACAAAGCATAAAAGATCAAGAGACATTTGAATATTTTGAGTGCTTTTGTAGTCATTGATTTGGCCAGTAGCCCAAGTAAACAGTACAACTGAATGAATATCTAGGAGGAGGAAGTAATTACTAATGCGTACTGTTTGACTGATGTACGATCTGAACGATATTACAGAACAGAACTGCCCAGTACTCACTGCTAATTGAATAGCTGCTCAGCCTCTTCACCTCTACAAGATATCCAGACTTGTTGAGGTGCTGAAGCAGGATTGGACCTTGTGTGGGGAAAGATCCACTTGAAGCTGAAGAAGAAATCACCCATGAAGTCACAGCAGCCATTTGCAATGGAGAAACTGAAGGACAAGAGCATGTCAGACAGTTTCCACTTGGCCCCCTCCAACAGATTTGAAGTACCACCGAGGGTGGGCAGTATTGAGGAAGAGTGGGAAATCTTCAAAAGAGAAACTAAGGAGAATGCAGAAGTCACTATTGGTGGGAGGAGAGGAACCAGCAAAGAATGATGGATCATTGACTCAACTTGCAAGTTGATTGATGAAAGAATGCTGGTGAAGAGCAAGAGGGACCAGGAAAAGAACATTGAAGAAAGATGAGAAGCACAGAAGACTGGATAAAGCTGTGAAGAAGAGCTGCAGGATGGACAAATGAGGATGGATAGAGTTAAAGGCAGGGAGGCACAAGAAGCAGCAAATCAGAATGACTCCCAAGTTGCTGTACAGTACTGACAGGTGCAAGAAGCAACACTACTGTACCAATCAAGGGCAAGACCAGCAAGATACTTTTGATGGATGAGGAGGCAAGGTGGATGGAACACTTTCGGGATATCCTCAACCAACCCACCCTAGCTCCATGTTCAAGTGCAATGACAGCACTGCACGTCAACCTGGGAGGAATTGCCAGATCAGAGGTTCAAAGTGCATTCAAGAGCCTGAAGAACAACATACCATCTGGGATTGCTAGATCCCAGCAGAGCTTTGAAACATGGGAAGAACACCATCACAACAGAGCTCACGGACCTGTTCAACAGGTTCTGGACTGCGGAGGATGTCCCAGATGCCTGGAGGCAAGGAGTAATCATAAAGCTGCCAAAGAAAGGGAACCTCAGCAACTGCAGCAACTGGGGGGGCATAACACTGCTGTCTGTACCTGGCAAGGTCTTCAGCACGATGCTCCTCAACATTGAAAGCAGAAGTAGGTGTCACCCTTTGCAAAGAATGAGCGTGTTTCTGGGCTGACAGATTATACTGTATGAAGATTTTTACGCTCAGGAACATCATAGGGCAAAGCCTAGAGTATTAGAAGCCACTTGTTATCAGCTGCATTGATTTCAAGAAGACTTTCAATAGCATCCATCGGCAGTCACCCTGGTAGATCGCAAGACAGTACGGCATCCAGGAGTGGTGTATTACCATCTTCAAAGCCTCATACCATGACTCTAGCTGCTGTATCAAGACCAGCATAGGCACCATGAACTCCATGAACATCATCACAGGAGAACAGCGAAGGCTGCATACTCTCGCCATTCCTTTTCCTCTTGGCTATTGATGTCATCACAAAGAAGGTGGGGGCAGACTTTGGAATCTTGGGGCAACAGCAGTTGATGGACCTGGATTTCACAGATGACATCGCCTTGCTGGCTGAAGAATCATGTGCTCCAAGACTTCACCATCAGTTTTGAGAGAAGCGGCACCAATGTTGGTTTACGCATCAGTTGTGGGAAGGCTACAGTGATGGCTGGAAGGCAACAAGCTCCCCCATCACCATCGGGCAACAGAACATAGAGGATGGTGACCAATTCCCCTATGTTGGAAGCAACATCTCCAGTGAGGGTGATGTGGAGATTGACGTCCACGCAAAAGTCAGTAAAGCAGCATTGGTCTTCCAATGGCTCCACATGGCCTGGGTATCCAACACCATCAACATGGACATGAAGCTGCGACTCTACATGTCCACAATGGTACCAACTGCAATCTATACCAACGAGCTATGGAAGAGAACTGCAAAGGTGTCGGTTAAGTCAGACATCTTAAATCAGCGCTGCCTATGTAAGATCCTGGGCGTTCACCTGGAGAGACAGCATTAAAAATGAAGAAGTGCTACAGAGGCACCTGCAGGACATCAGAATGGAAAGATGACTGAGGCTGACAGGACATGTATTTCACCTCCTGGACGTACTGCCAGAGGGGAGCAGAATGGACACCACCAAATGGAAGAAGAAGGTGGGTCTTGCCAAAGAAGACCTGGCAAAGTACATTTAAGGAGGACCTTCATGAGTGGGACAGCACCTGGGCTGGAGCAAAAGAGATTGTGATGGACTGGAACCAGTGGCAGAGTCTTTCTGTCCATTGTCCCACAGCAGATCAGAGGAACTAAATCTAAGTAAGTAAGTCAACCTCTTCTGCTCCAAGTGCTGCTCAGAATGTTCGGAAATAGTGAATTAGTTTTCCTTCTGTTCCATTTTATACTCTCAACCCAAAAAGTGGAGTGCAACACTGCTTAGCTATACAAAGTGGTTGTGACTATTGACCAGCATTGCTGAGCAGTACAATCATTGAGCCAACCTTTGGATCTTTCACAACTAACCATCTTGGGTTAGTTAATGGAATATCATTACTCATCCATATACCAAGTCATGGAGATGAATGATATTTTACACAGTGGGAAAGTATCACTGAAGTGATTACTGTTACTATCATATCAATTACATTGTCAAGGTTAAGAGAAACAGGTGACAGTATTAATTGTCTTTGAGCACATATAAATAAGGAATAGCTGGGACACTGGGTTGAGTCGGCAGAGAGCTGTGAGACTGAACAAGTTGATAAACTCTCTTAATAAAGAAAAGCTCACCAGAGTTGTTGAAAAAGCAGGCTAGCCTCTTTCATCTACCTTCTACCGCCCATCATATTATGGTGACAGAGGCAGAATTAGGCCCTTAAGTGGCCTTTAATCAGCCAGTTAAAGACCTCAACAGGCCTTAGCCGCCCACGATATTATGGGGGACAGCTCGGGGGTGGGCGAGAAGGCAGTGGGCTATTTTATGTGCCACTGCCTCCCCTCAAACAAGCCTGTGCCTGAGGGGCAGGCGTGCCATAAAATTTCCCCTATATTTCAGCCATCACCAGGTGCACACAGTGAGCCACAGTGAAAGGCATTCAGCAGTGAAAGGATCAGTTGATGGAGAGAATGATATATAGGATATTTTTGATCCCAACCATTGATTTCACTAGCAAAAAATGTGCTCCTTGGGTTAAACTGGAAGAAAAATAGTTCCCTTACCCAATTGGTGGGCAGAGAGTAGAAGGGTGACAGTTTATACAAGCGGGTAATGAACAGTGCTTGCTTTTTTTCCTGTGCCAGATAGATGGTGTTTAGTTTCCTTATGGGGTTGGCCAGGAGAAGGAGGCTCTCCTTTGCTTTGGCTTTTTGTTGCTTCCAGATTCTATCTGGAAGAGCCAGTCCGCCACTCAAGTGTTTCCTCGTGGTGGGGATAAAGATCCTCATTGCCCAGAGAACTGAGAATGGGAACCCACACATTCCCACCCCATGACATGATCTGGTTCTGCTCAGGCTCACTGTCCCAGTCACTTTACTGCCAAGCATCCTTTCTTGTTAAATGACACTTTTAATTTGTAAGTTTTTCTGTTTGCCGAGTTGAAGGATGTCAGAGTTAAGAACATTTCCACATTAATCAGGCAGTGTCAGCAACAAGTGCATCACCATCAGCGCAGTTGAATGGAGACTTCATATTCTACATTAACAATGTGTCTCAGCCCCAAACTCAACCTACTGCTCTGGTGTGACATTTTTAATTTTATTTTAAACAGACAGTGCTATCTGATTAATCCTGAGCAAAGTTCCATCATTCTCCTTATCTCCTTTCTGCACGGTTGGTAATTTGGGCTCAGTTTTTCATCTACTGGGGGCCCAGTCAAGCTGAGCCAATCCAGTTATTGGGAATACTCAGCATGAATCTGTCTCATGCTACTTTTTAAGTCCAGTTGTTTCCATTTTAAAATTCTCACCCCTGTTTTCAAATTGTTCTATGGCTTCTGCAGCCCCCCCGCTCCCCCTTCCCCCAACCCAATCTCAAAAACCTCCTCCAGCACTGAACTCTCTGAGATCTCTGCGTTCCTTCAGTTCTGGCCACTTGTGCATTCCTGATTTTAATCGTTCCACGCCTTCAGCTGCCTAGGCCCTAACTTCTGGAATTCCCTTCCTAAGCCTCTCCAACTCTTTCGTTCATTAAGATGCTTTATAATACCTCCATTTTTAGTCAAGCTTTTGGTCACCTGTTTTAAGATCTCCTTGTGTAGCTATGTGCCAAATTGATAATACTCCAGTGATGCATCTTGAGAATGGTTTACTACACTAAGGGCACTACTTAATGCAAGTTGTTGTTGTTGTTGTTGCATCAGTTGCACTTGGTGTCAACGAAATAAAACCAAAATGATGTACAGCTGCCTGGTTTTACACCTTCCCAACGAAAAAGGAATATTTACCAAAAACTTTTATTCAAGACAACTGCTCCATTAAAGGACTGTTTGGGAAACTTTTATTATTATAGAAAAAGGTACATATGAACCTAATAGCATAGCTGCGGCAGTAGTTATGTCAATGTGAATTATTGCATTCCACTGTGGTTCCCAGCACTGTATCACAGAATCAGTGCAGAAGAGGCCCTTCGGCCCATTGAGTCTGCACCGACATGTGAGAAGCACCTGACCTAATCCCATTTACCAGCACTTGGCCCATAGCCTTGAATGTTATGATGTGCCAAGTGCTCATCCAGGTACTTTTTAAAGGATATGAGGCAACCTGCCTCCACCACCCTCCCAGGCAGTGCATTCCAGACCGTCACCACCCTCTGGGTAAAAAAGTTTTCCTCACATCCCCCCTAAACCTCCTGCCCCTCACCTTGAACTTATGCCCCTTTGTGACTGACCCTTCAACTAAGGAGAACAGCTGCTCCCTATCCACCCTGTCCATGCCCCTCATAATCTTGTACACCTCGATCAGGTCGCTCCTCAGTCTTCTCTGCTCCAATGGAAAAAACCCAAGTCTATCCAGCCTCTCTTCATAACTTAAATGTTTCATCCCAGGCAACATCCTGGTGAATCTCCTCTGCACCCCCTCCAGTGCATTCACATCCTTCCTATAATGTGGCGACCAGAACTGCACACAGTACTCCAGCTGTGGCCTCACCAAGGTTCTGTACAACTCCAACATGACCTCCCTACTTTTGTAATCTATGCCTCGATTGATAAAAGTAAGTGTCCCATATGCCTTTTTCACCACCCCACTAACATGCCCCTCCGCCTTCAGAGATCTATAGACACACACGCCAAGGTCCCTTTGTTCGTCAAAACTTCCTAGTGCCATGCTGCTCATTGAATACTCTCTTGTCAAATTACTCCTTCCAAAGTGTATCACCTCACACTTTTCAGGGTTAAATTCCATCTACCACTTATCTGCCCATTTGACCATCCCGTCTATATCTTCCTGTAGCCCAAGACACTCAACCTCACTGTTAACCACCCGGCCAATCTTTGTGTCATCCACAAACTGACTAATCTACCACCCACATAGTCATCTATGTTGTTTATATAAATGACAAATAATAGGGGACCGAGCACAGATCCCTGTGGTACACCACTGGACACTGGCTTCCAGTCATCTTTCTGTCATCACCCTCTGTCTCCTACAACTAAGCCAATTTTGAATCCACCTTATCAAATTACCCTGTATCCCATGGGCCTTTGCCTTCTTTATAAGTCTCCCATGTGGGACCTTGTCAAAGGCTTTGCTGAAATCCATATAAGCTACATCAACTACACTGTCCTCATCTACACACCTGGACACCTCCTCAAAAAATTCAATCAAATTTGTTAGGCATGACCTCCCTCTGACGAAGCCATGCTGACCATCCCTGATCAAACCTTGCCTCTCCAACTGGAGATGGATGCTCTCCTTAAGAACTTTCTCCAATAGTTTCCTTACCACTGACATGAGACTCACTGGCCTGTAGTTCCCTGGCTTATCTCTACAACCCTTCTTAAATAGTGGAACCACTTTAGCTGTTCTCCAGTCCTCTGGCACCTCCCCCGTGGCCAGAGAGGAATTAAAAATTTGGGTCAGAGCCCCTGCGATCTCCTCCCTTGCCTCCCTCAGCAGTCTGGGACACAAATCATCTGGACCTGGAGATTTGTTCACTTTTAATCCTGCCAACACCCCCAATACCCTGTCACTCCCTATATCAATTTGCTTAAGAACCTCGCAAGCTCTCTCAGAGGTCGATACCTTCATCCTTATTCTCTTGGGTGAAGACAGACATGAAATATTCATTCAACACACTAGCGATGTCCTCTGGCTCCACCCATAGATTGCCCCCTTGGTCCCTTATGGGCCCTACTTTTTCCCTGGTTATCCTCTCCCCATTGATATACTTATAGAATATCTTGGGATTTTCCCTA
The DNA here is from genome assembly GCF_017639515.1 of Carcharodon carcharias. NCBI lineage: Eukaryota > Metazoa > Chordata > Chondrichthyes > Lamniformes > Lamnidae > Carcharodon > Carcharodon carcharias. The sequence goes on from NC_054489.1 coordinate 14,367,802, forward strand.
CTTATACCAGCCTGAGCATTCTCATATTCCCTCTTTGCTCTCCTAATTGCTTTCTTAAGCTCCACCCTGCACTACCTGTACTCCATTAATGCCTCTGCTGATTTACCTCCCTTGTACCTGCTAAAAGCCTCTCTTTTCTTTCTCATCGTAACCTGAATATCTCTGGCCATCCATGGTTCTCTGGGCTTGTTACTTCCTCCTATCACCCTAGAGGGAACACGTTGAGCCTGTACCCTCTCCATCTCCTTTTTGAACACCCCCTACTGTTCCTTTGTAGATTTCCCCACAAGTAACTGTTCCCAGTCTACCTTGGCCAGATCCTGCCTTATTTTACTAAAATCCACTCTCCCCCAATAAAGAAAAGTACAGCACAGGAACAGGCCCTTCGGCCCTCCAAGCCTGCGCCGATCATATTGCCCGTCAGTTTGCGCTTCCGGGGTCCGTATCCCTCTATTCCCATCCTATTCACGCCTCTTAAACAACACCTTCATACCTGCTTCCACCACCTCCTCTGACAGCGAATTCCAGACACTCACTACCCTCTGTGTAAAAAACTTGCCCCGCACATCACCTTTATATTTTTCTCCTCTCACCTTAAATCTATGTCCCTTAGTAATTGACTCTTCCACCCTGGGAAAAAGCTTCTGACTATCTACTCTGTCCATGCCACTCATAATCTTGTAAACTTCTGTCAAGTCGCCCCTCAATCTCCATCACTCTAGTGAGAACAATCCGAGTTTCTCCAACCTCTCCTCATAGCTAATAACCTCCAGACCAGGCAGCATCCTGGTAAACCTCCTCTGCACCCTCTCCAATGCCTCCATATCCTTCTGGTAATGTGGTGACCAAAACATTTTTTTACAACTTGCCAATTTCTTTGTCCACAACAAACTTAAACTAAACTGTAAATCAATGCAGTTTATACAAATTGCATGGGTTTGTTTCCAGACACAGAAGACTTCGCCAGCACTATCAATAAGAAAAATACCCTTGATGCCAGATCTAGAGCAGACCTGTAACCCAAGCGTTTCCACACAGCATCACAACGTGATCAAAAGTCATGTTTTAAACCCAGGAAGGCTTTACAGTTGGAGTGTCAACCCCCCCAACCTCCAAGGACCATCTGGACCTCGAACCCAGGCAACTCGGTCCTATTTGTGGCTATTTCTCTACAGCTGGGGTGTCAAGTTTGAATTTGCTGGGCTGGGAGTTCTGCTTCCTGTAAATTGGCGAATGCTTCCAGAATCAGAACACCAAGAATTTATGTAGAGTTAAAGCGCAGAAAGAGACCCTTCAGCTCAATTGGTCTGTACTGCTGCATCACTAGAGCGCCTGCCACCCCACTTAACCTGAACGTCCTTCTATTCCTTTCTCACTCATGTCCTGATCCAGTTTCCCCTTAAATGCCTCCATGCTATTCACCTCAAGCAAGTACCATATTCTAAATAATCCCAGGGTGAAGAATTTTCTCCTGAATTCTTTTTTTGGATTTAGTAATGATATCTTCTATGTAAGATTCCTAGTTTTGAATTCTCCTCTCATGGAAACGTCTTTTCAATGGCCTGAATCTTACGTTCGTCGGGCATGCGCGATCGGCCGGTCCAGACGCGGACACGAAATGTGTTTCTGCCCACGATCGGCCCCGAATGCAATTGCATGCTGGCTAGCCAATTATCAACCAGCCAGCGTGAAACGCGCTGAGAAAGGCCCAGTGCCGCCAGGGGTGGAGTGAGGGGGGGTGGGGTTGGTGTTGGTGAGGTGTGGGAAGAGGGTGGGTGCCGAGAGGAGAGAGGGTGTGGGCTCACGCTCCCTGAAGGCTGACGGTTGCTGTGGAGCTGCCTCGGGGAGCTGCAGTAATTTAAAAATGAAATGACCTTAATAAACGGTGACAATACTATAAATGCAAACACCTGGCAGCGTACTACATAGCAAATCATCCCTCAGATGTCTTTTTTTATTTCACTTAACCCAGGCATGTCATCCTGTCCTGGATGTAGCTTTTATGAAAACGTGAAGGCCGCTGGCTGTTTGGCCTGTCTGCCAACCGTAAAAGTGGACAGGTTGTGTAACATCGCTGACAAGTGGCTCCTTAATGGGCTTAATTGTCGGCGGGCTCGCTTCCAACTCCTGCACGCACCCGCTGATTGTAATGTTGTGCGCAAGCGTGATAATGTCAGGACATGCACCAGACGTCTTCTTGCACAATTTTACACGATTCTGGGTCGGGCACGCGTCCGCATGAACAGCGCAAGATTCTGCCTATGTGTGCAAGACTATTGAACACTTCCACAATTTTAAAGATCTTTATTTGATCACTCCTCAGTCAATCACTTTATTGGAGGCTTGGTGGTACATTACAGTCCACTCAGGGAGTCTGGGTTGCTGTGGCAACATCCACCTTTGGTAGTCTATGGATTGTGATGGTCAAGGCTCCAACTTTCTTTCCATCGCATGGCTGACCAGGAATCTCTCCTGCTCTTACCGTCATTGGCATGTGTTGGAAGAAATTTCAGGCTGATACTCAACCTATTTAGCCACATTGTCAACCCAGCTTCTTGGGATGGGACTCAAACCCAGAGCTTCTGACTCAGAGGCAAGGACGCCACCTACTGCACCACAAGATGGAGGATAAGATCTGAATCTATACAGTCTTTTCTGTTAGTTATACCGCCTCTCAGCTGTGGTATCACTCTTGTAATTATTTTTGCGCATTCTCCAATGGTTTTATACCGTTGTGTAATAAGAAAATCAGCACAGTGCATAGTACTCTAAAATAAGTGTTCACACCTTGAGCAATACAACTTAATTGGATTGAAACTGGGGATGTGCCCCAAAGCTGCAGGGCACATGAGCCACATGAAAGCAAAGGCTTGGACATTACTGTTCTACAGAAGCAATCCCTTTCCTAAATACTTGCATCAAAAAGTGCCCGACAAGCTGTTAGGTGAAAGCAGACAGGCTCTCTATGGACACTGGAATTTTGTCTGGTAATCCTTGAGGATCAATAATTAAACTGGGTGAGGCAGCCTTGGTATAAAGACACATGGATTCCGGTTGGCTCAGGATTGTAGTGGCTATGTAGAACTGGAGTTATATTGCACAAGGATCCCCCTTACCTAACAGACCACACCCATTCCTTCTGAGACATTTATGTAATTTAAACAATTCTCCGATATAATAAGTTGACTTTTTCACACTCGTAGAATTTCCCTTTACATCCCTTTTCCATTTTAGTGCATTCCAAGTCACTGTTATTGGAGATTGACATGCAGCATTTGTTTACGTTGGCTGCTTAACTTATTAATATTCGACTTGTTGTATTTTTTTCTCTTGCAAGGATGCCAGAAGTGAAATTAACTTATACATCTTCAAAAGAAAAACAATATACAGCCGCTGCTGTGAATTTAAGTTCTTTCATGTTACTTGTTTCTGGTCTGAGCCCAGGAATGTTTTGAATGGTGAGAAAGTGGACAACGTTGGTATTCAGAGGGACCTGGGGATCTCAGTACATGAAGCACAGAACGTTAGCCTGCAGTTGTGTGTATGCTACAGATCACGCAGAGAATCTCAGTTGCTGCGGCTATGTACACTTTGACATGCATGCAAACAATTTGAAATTTGGCATTCTTGTATTTGTCCTGATGAGTTCAAGACAGAAAGCTTCAGCAACATGACTCTCCATCTGCAATATAGGCATAGTGGGAGAAGGTGGAATTGAGGTGGAAGATCAGCCATGATCATATTGAATGGTGGAGCAAGCTTGATGGTCGCTATAGCTCCTATCTCTTATGTTTTTATGTTCTTAAATTGTCAGATTTATGAAGCTCATTTCCACAGGGAGCTTTTGAACTCATGATGACTGGGTGGTTAGTGCAGTACCATTACCAGGATACCGTATACAATTGCCAATATAATTTGGCAGGCATAATAAGGTTGGTTTTCTGGGCAGGTGCTTGCCTGCAACCTCCCGAAAGGCGGGTCCATTGGGCACGTTCCCATCTCACCCAGTAACTGTGTACACTTGGAAAATTGGCCCCGTAGACCTAGAAATGACAGTTGTTGATATGCATTTGTTGGTACCACATTTCTCTATCATCTCCTGTTGGGTCTGTTAAGCCATTGTAAACAAACAGGGTAACATCTGTATTAAATTAACAGACCACAGAGTGTTGTACAGGCACATTGGGTATTTGTTCACTAACATTTTCCACAGTCATTTCTAGACTGGGTCAGGGAACTTGCAGTTTTGAAGGCGCTTGTCAATTTTACACTCTGACTTGGAAGCCTTTTAAGATTGTTTTGTGCTTGCGACAACAATGTGACAAATACATCTGCGATACAGCGCCTCACGCGTGACCTCTGTACATACAGAAATATCCCTTTTAACATGATACCAGTGAATCTCCCAGGGTTGCACTTGATAAGCACAATGCCAAGCAGGACAGGAGTATTTTACAGTAATTCTTTGCTTAAAGTTGTAATTGCGTTCCAGAAAAGTGCAACTTTAAGTGAAACAACTTAAGCGAATCAGATTTTGTCATTACAAACAATGTAAAAGCAGTAGTTACATTCCGTAGGAACTTCTCCATCAGAAAAAAACATTAAAACATTACACCTGTAAGCTGAAATACTGTATATTCCTAAATTCTTATTATTTGTAAATGATATAACTTTTAAACTACAATTGGTTTAAAAATATAAAAGAAATACACTGACTCTTTCTACTTACTGTCCGGTCACCAACTCTCTCCCACATGCTGCTTCTCTGCCCAACTCTACAGCTGGCCACTTCCTCTCCAGAACCCTCGTTGTAAAGGAGGGAGGTGACAAGAAGGAGGAAGCGAGTGAGCAAGGGAGAGAGTGGAGCTGTGAATGGGAGGGTTGGGGAGGGAAGCAACAGGTGAGAGAGTCGGCTAGAGAGAGTCTCGGTGAGTGGGAGGAATGGCTTGGCAAGCGGGAAAGAGTCTTGGGGAGTGGGAGAGAGTCTTGGAGCGGGAGAGGGTCTCAGGGTTTGGGAGAGTCTCAGGAATTGGGAGAGATTCTCGGAGCAGGAGAGAGTCTCGGAGCAGGAGAGAGTCTCAGGGAGTGGGAGGGAGTCTTAGGGATTGGGAGAGATTCTTGGAGCAGCAGAGAGTCTTGGCATTGGGAGAGAGCCTCGGTGAATGGGAGAGTATCCTGGGGAGTGGGAGAGAGCACTGAATGAGGTAACTTAAAACAGGGACTTACTGTTCCATGTTAAACACCATGGTATTTCAACTCTCCTTTCACCTTTACCCTTCCTGCTCCGCTCTCCCCTCCTCTCAGGCCACAGAGAACAAACATTGAGCAATGAGATTGGTTCACTCTCAGCTTTGTTTTAATTGGTTCACTTTTGATCATTATAAAGTTCTGATTTGTTTAAATTGAGCCAATTGAAGAATGTTATTCCTGAGCATGATGCAGAAACTATGGCACCAATGGGATAAGAAGTGCACCCAGTCACCCCATTTTTAAGATGTTGACACTTTGACACACAGATAGACAGGTGCTATGAAAACGTAATGATGTCGGGGGAGATGAGCTCTAGTTCTTTATTTTTGGTGTCTTTGTTTGAACCTTGTATTTGCATTTATTTGCATGAAAGGCTAAGCCTGGATATTATAATCTAATTTTTTGCCATTAATGTTTGGTATGTGTTGTGTAAGGGTCTGGCACGTATAGGGTTAATGTGCGACTGAGTATAGTACCACCCACACAGTGATGTAAGAAAGCACATGATCTGCATCCAGCATCTGCTGAGTGTTGGACAGAGCCGTGTATACCAGCAAGCATGGAGACAGCTCCTAGCTTGTACTCTGTACTGTATATTTGTAAATAGTTCTAAGAGTCAATAGGTTCACTGTTAACCTATGTAATACTATGAAGACTCCTTCAGACCTACTGAACTGTAACCAACACCCTAAAAAATTATGAGAAAAGTAGTTTTAAGTGGCTCTTTGTCTTCCCCAACAGCATCAGTGAATGGGTGGACCTGCAGAGTATCTATTTATCAAGTTCATTTGAATATTGCGTAGAATGTTTTTATATAGAATATTATGCAGTTTGTAGATGAGTAACTCAGGCATTAGCAAGGGAGTTCAGGAGTTAAGGAGTATTGGCATAAGCTATATTCCCAAATGATAGTGCCTTAGGGTCCTGGTCCTGTAGAAAGCAGCCAACTTTTAAAGGAGGGTGGATGCCACAGCAGCTGGGACTGATTCTAAACCAGACTGCTGTATCCGGCAACTACTGGTGACTACACAGCTCCTGGAAACCCCATTTCTTTTGGTGACTCTTGATAGCAATATTGTTTATGCACTTTGCCAAACTCTATCAGTTGCGGTTCATTCGGTAGCATTCTCGCCTCTGGGTCAGCAAGTTGTGTCATGAAAGACTGCAACACATGCATCAAGGCTGACCCTTCTGTGCAGTACCGAGGAAGTCAGAGGTGCCATTTTTCAGTTAAGATGACAAATGGAGTCTGTCCCCTCAGATGGACAACAAAGGATCATGGCACTACTTTGCAAAAGAACAACAGAGTCCTCTCCGCTGTCCATTCAATATTTACTCCTCAGTCAGCATCACAAATAAGAGTACTTAATTGACTGTAAAGTGTTTTAGGACATCCTGAGTTTGTGAAAGCCTTCAGTGCGAAAGCACTTAAAGGGTCAAGAATTCTATTAGCAGGTCTATTTTAAACTCTTTCTTTTGTTCTCCTCTGTGTCCACCAAATTATGGGGACATCACCTTTTGCAATCATTGTGGCCTTTTGGAGCCTCAATGATAATCCCTCTTTATTTGGCTCACATAAAGGGGGAAGAATGTTAGAATAATAATAAATAGAACACCCAGTTGTGGTGGACAGATTGTCCCTGGCTGCCCTTACCTCCCAACCCAGTATGCAGGTGAATGCTCCAAATCCTGGCCTTTTTAGAGTGGTAAAGCTGTTGGAGACTTTGCTTCATCAGAGAGGCAGTGTTGATTTTTATTAGTGCCCTGTAGCCAACCTGCAGCCAAAACATAAGAAATAGGGACAGAAGTAGGCCATTTGCTTCATCAGAGAGGCAGTGTTGATTTTTATTAGTGCCCTGTAGCCAACCTGCAGCCAAAACATAAGAAATAGGGACAGAAGTAGGCCATTTGGCCCTAGAGTTTGCTCTGCCATTCAGTAAGATCATGGCTGAACTGATGTGGCCTTAACTCCACTTTCTTGCCTGCCACCGCCCCCCCCCCCCCCCCCCCCCCCTCTTCCCCCCTCACTCCCACTCTTACCCTTGACTCTGTTGTGAATGAAAAATTTGTCCAACCGTCTTGAATATATTCAATGACCCAGCCTCCATTGCTTGCAGGGGAGAGAATTCCAAATACTAATGATCCTCTGAAAGAGGAAATTCCTCCTCATCTCTATGTTAAATGGGTGACCCCTTATTTTAAAACTGTTCCCCCTAGATTTCCCCACAAGGGGAAACATCGTCTCAGCATTGACCCTGTCAAACCCACTCAGAATTTGATACGTTGCAATAAGATCACCTCTCATTCTTCTAAACTCCAATGTGTATAGGCCCAACCTGCTCAAACTTTCCACGTAATCCCCTTGATCCCAGAAATCAGCAGAGTGAATCATCTGTGAACTGTTTCCAGTGAAAGTATGCTCCTTCTTACATAAAGTGACCAAAACTGCACACTAGGTGTGGTCTCATCAATGCCCTGCACAGTTGTAGCAAGGCTTCCCTACTTTTATATTCCATCCCCCGTACAATAAAGGTCAACATTCCATTTGCCTTGCAAACATGGCATTGCCCGCCAAATTGAAGGCCATTGAAGCCCACAACATTTTTGCCTCAGGCTCTTTCCAGGAGGTCCTGGGTGACATGATGGCATCATCCAAGTTAAAGTCCATCCTAGAATAAAGCAACTGGCTGATATGTTCTTGCTGGAGCAAGCATTTCCATCACTCTGTGTATTAAGTGGTGCTTTGACTCCATCTGGATTCCCTTTAGCATGACCTGATTGGCATTGTTCTTCACACTCAATTGGATTACTTCCATTTCCTCTTGTGATGGGACAAGCATGTTTACAAAGAACTTTGATCTATGGTCAAAAGCTGTTCCATTTATTCAATTACTTTTAAAGGCATTTTTTTTAAACAGTGTTTGTAGACATGTTAAGTGGTTCAAAGTATAATCTTCCTGTGTTTAGTTCTGTTTATTTAAATATGACATTCAAGAAATACCCATGTGAAAGATTTGGGGGTAGAAATTATTCTTGGGTGGTGTTGCAAAACAGGCATTATCAGATAGGTCAAAATAATAGAGATAAAAACAAAAAACTGCAGATGCTGGAAATCCAAAACAAAAACAAAATTACCTGGAAAAACTCAGCAGGTCTGGCAGCATCGGCGGAGAAGAAAAGAGTTGACGTTTCGAGTCCTCATGACCCTTCAACAGAACTGAGTGAATATTAGGAGAGGGGTGAAATATAAGCTGGTTTAAGGTTGGGGGGGGTGGTGGGGTGGGTGGAGAGAAGTGGGGGGGCGGGGTGGTGTGGTTGTAGGGACAAGCAAGCAGTGATAGTAGCAGATAATCAAAAGATGTCACAGACAAAAGAACAAAAGAACACAGAGGTGTTGAAGGTGGTGATATTATCTAAATGAATGTGCTAATTAAGAATGGATGGTAGGGCTGTCAAGGTACAGCTCTAGTGGGGGTGGGGTGGAAGGACTAGCAGGGCATAAAAGATTTAAAAATAATGGAAATAGGTGGGAAAAGAAAAATCTATATAAATTATTGGAAAAAACAAAAGGAAGGGGGAAGAAATAGAAAGGGGGTGGGGATGGAGGAGGGAGTTCAAGATCTAAAGTTGTTGAAATCAATATTCAGTCCGGGAGGCTGTAAAGTGTCTAGTCGGAAGATGAGGTGCTGTTCCTCCAGTTTGCGTTGGGCTTCACTGGAACAATGCAGCAAGCCAAGGACAGACATGTGGGCAAGAGAGCAGGGTGGAGTGTTAAAATGGCAAGCGACAGGGAGGTTTGGGTCATTCTTCCAGACAGACCACAGGTGTTCTGCAAAGTGGTCGCCCAGTTTACGTTTGGTCTCTCCAATGTAGAGGAGACCGCATTGGGAGCAACGAATGCAGTAGACTAAGTTGGGGGAAATGCAAGTGAAATGCTGCTTCACTTGAAAGGAGTGTTTGGGCCCTTGGACGGTGAGGAGAGAGGAAGTGAAGGGGCAGGTGTTGCATCTTTTGTGTGGGCATGGGGAGGTGCCGTAGGTGGGGCTTGAGGAGTAGGGGGTGATGGAGGAGTGGACCAGGATGACCCGGAGGGAACGATCCCTACGGAATGCCGCCGGGTGGGTGAAGGGAAGATGTGTTTGGTGGTGGCATCATGCTGGAGTTGGCGGAAATGGCGGAGGATGATCCTTTGAATGCGGAGGCTGGTGGGGTGATAAGTGAGGACAAGGGGGACCCTATCATGTTTCTGGAAGGGAGGAGAAGGCGTGAGGGCGGATGCACGGGAGATGGGCCAGAAACGGTTGAGGGCCCTGTCAACGACCGTGGGTGGAAAACCTTGGTTAAGGAAGAAGGAGGACATGTCAGAGGAACTGTTTTTGAAGGTAGCGTCATCAGAACAGCTGTGACGGAAGCGAAGGAACTGAGAGAATGGGATGGAGTCCTTACAGGAAGCTTGTCCCTACAACCACACCACCATCCCCCTCCATTTCTCTCCACCCACTCCCCCACACATCTTAAACCACCTTTCACCCCTCTCCTAATATTCACTCAGTTCTGTTGAAGGGTCATGAGGACTCGAAACGTCAACTCTTTTCTTCTCCGCCGATGCTGCCAGACCTGCTGAGTTTTTCCAGGTAATTCTGTTTTTGTATCAGATAGGTCACCTGTTATGTGCAATGCCTGTTCTGTTCCAATGCTGTGAATCTTAACATCAAAAACAGATGGGGTTGGAGTCAGGTTGGAGGTTAGCCATAGAGGTCAACAGCATATCAATTCGTCCCATCAAGTCTGCGCCAGTCAAACAGGTACCTAGCTATTCTAATCCCATTTTCCAGCATTAGGCCCATAGCCTTGTATGTCATGGCATTGCAAGTGCACATCCAAATACCTCTTAAATGTTGTGAGGGTTTCTGCCTCTACCACTCTTTCAGACAGTGACTTCCAGATTCCTACCACCCTCTGGATGAAAAACTTCTTCCTCACATCCCCTCTAAACCTCCTGCCCTTACATTAAATCTATGCCCCCTGCATATTGATCCCTCCACCAAGGGGAAAAGTTTCTTCCTGTCTACCCTATCTATGCCCCTCATAATTTTATACACCTCAATCATGTCCCCCCTCAATCACCACTGCTCCAGGGAAAATAACCACAGTCTATCCAATCTCTCCTCATAACTAAAACTCTCCAGCCCAGGCAACATCCTGGTAAACCTCCTCTGCACTCTCTCTATTGCAATCACATCCTTCCAATAATGCGGATTCCAGAACTGCACACAATACTCTAGCTGTGGCCTGACAGCCTTTTATACAGTTCCAGCATAACCTCCTTGCTCTTATATTCTATGCCTCAGCTAATAAAGGTAAGTATCCCATATGCCTTCTTAACCACCTTATCTACCTGTCCCGCTACCTTAAGGGACCGGTGGACACAGACACCAAGGTTCCTCTGATCCTCGGTACTTCCCAGGGTCCTACCGTTCATCGTGTATTCCCGTGCCTTGTTTGTCCTGCCCAAGTGCATCACCTCACACTTATCCGGATTTAATTCCATTTGCCACCGATCAATCCATCTGACCAGCCCATCTACTCCTCCTGTAATCTAAGGCTGTCCTCCTCATTATTTACCACCCCACCAATTTTTGTGTCATCTGTGAACTTTCTGATCAATCCTCCTACATTCAAATCTAAATCCAAAAATCTGTTTGAACCCGCCGACTTCCAGTTGGAGGCTGGATGAGGGGGCAGGTGACCAATCAGCTTTCAGAGGGTGGATTGGTGTGGTGGTCTGACGTGTAATATACCTTTAAGAAGAATGTTATAATGGAAGATCACAATAGCAGGGTGGTGTGGGCTACCTCTCTGGTTAGTAGTCTGCAGTCAGTAGTTGGTAGTTGGAGTTGTGTAGAGATAGAGTTTGAAGTGTAAGCATGTGTTTAGCTGCTGCTGAGTACCTTTGTAAATAAGCACAGGGTTTCTACCTATGAAGTGTCTGCCACTCGACTCTATCATTAGTACCAAATCGGCCATGCCTTACAACAAGCATGCGAACAGGGTCCAACAAACTGCTGACTGGGATCCAACAATTAGTTACGTAAATATTAAAATGGTGCTTATTTGTGTCTCATAATAATGATGGGCAAGATTTTCTGGTCCCACCTACTGCAGGACTGGAAATTCCCACCCAAAATCAACGGACCTGTTGCTGGTCCGTCAAATTTTCCATCTCATTTGTGATGATTCCCGTGGCAGGAGGGACAGAAAAATCCCACTGATGCCTCACTATTAATGGTGTCTCATTATTCTAACAGGGGTTCTACTTTTTAAGCAGTGCTTCCTCCAGGCCCAACAGGCCCAATATATCTACTACCCCACCACCCTCCCCACCAACCACCATTGGACTGTTCCCCTGACTGCCATGTGTTTCCAGAACGCTCTCGGACCTCCGACCCCACACCTTCACTGAGAGTTGTTGGGCTACCTCCTGCCCTACGTCCTCTCCCACTTGCCCACTGGACCAACCTGCTCCCCTCAGCTGTGGCCTTGTGCTGTAGGCTTTCCTGCCTGATAGGCCTGTCAATCTGGTTGCCTGAGGGCAGGGAACTTGACAGAAGAAAAATTGAAAGGGATAACTGCAGGACGTTCCCCCAGGTTTCATGACATCAAGATACAAACCGCAGCCCTCAACCACTGACGCCCGCCACCACCTCACCACGTGGCCTTGTTTTGGGAGTTAAAATGCAGCCTTTGTCTGTTTTTACTTTTCATCCTGTGCGTTGTCCTGTGCTACTGACCTTGCTTTCTCAATTGAAGAAATGATAATGAAAAATGGTTGTGGGCATTCTGGTTGCTTTCTGTAGCTATGCCAGTTCTCCTATATCCTGTTCGTCTGCAGGTCTCCAGGGATAAACTCAAAGCAGATGTCCTCAAGCTCTGAGCGGTACTGGGTGTTCAAGCAACTGTATGACTCCATTGGGAGGGCAGAACTTTATTAAAACAAGATGCACAAACTGTAATGAGCTCATGTGTAGATAATAAAAGCCAAATACCATAGGATTACTGAAGTGTGAAGTTTGAACTCTGCGATATGGGAAATTTGGAGATTGGGGTAGCTGTAAAAGCTTTATACTTTTTGACTGATAATTTGGCAGCAGGGCACAAGTCATGCTATTTCTGTGTCTACACATGTATGTACACAGGCTTGTGCATGCATGCACATCTATGGATCTGACATGCTCATTTTTATACTAAATAATGATTGCAGTCCTCTCATCTTAAATGCATGCATCTGATTTTATTGCTATCTATGACAACCTAATTTCCCAAACAAAAGAAAAGGAAAAATGAAAGACTTGCATCTATAAAGTGCTCATCATGATACCGGATATCTCAAAGCACTTTACAGCCAAGAAATGCTTTTGAAGTGTATTCACTGTTGGAATGTAGGAAACGTGGCAGCCAATTTGCAGACAGTAAACTCACACAAACAGCAATGTGATAATGGCAAGTAAACCTGTTTTTGTGAAGTTGATTGTGGAATAAATACTGACCAGGAATAACTCTCCTGCCCTTCAAAATAGCACAATGGGACCTTTTATATCCACCCAAGCATGCAGATTGGGTCTCGGTTTAAAGTCTTGTCTGAAAGACAGCACTTCCAACAGTGCAGCACTCCTCAGTACAGCACTGGAGTGTTAGCCTTGATTTTTGTTCTCAACTCCTGGAGTGGGACTTGAACCTGGAATCTTGTAACTCAGAGGGCTAAAAATTGAAATGCTCAGTTTTCCAGGCGGGAGAGGTCATGACACGTGACCTGCCGGTGCCGGTTCATTTGGAGGTGGGTAGCATGTAAATTTGGTGTTTCAGCTCATTACCACAATTACAGCCTGGGGCTGAGTGTCTGCTGTGCTGCTGGCTGCCTCTGTGCTCAGCCAACCTTCTGTTCTTAAAGGCAGTCTTCTTCTCTGTGCGGAATTACAGGAAGCTGCTGCTGAATGCTATTGCTGCAATTTAAGGTATGGAAAATTGAACAACAGAGTGAGGGTGTTGTGCTGGAGGCATGAATGGTGAAAGTGAGCAGGAGGAGGGTTACCATGGTTCCACAGGAGGTGGAAGTTCCTCAGAAATAGGTGACTAGGGAGTTCATTCCCAATTCTAAAGACCTGGCAGCAGTGCCACATGAAGTTTAATGACCTCACGTTGGTGGTCAATGTCAGTGAATGCATCTTCACATGCCATTTCGTGCCCACTACACCAATCTCTCACACTGCTCAATGCATCGCAGCCCTGTCACTCACCCAGCAGCGCTCCCAGGCACTTGAGACTCATGCCTAACATCCAGATACTCCACCTCGCCCTCAGACACCTAACAATGCTGCCAGCCTCGCGCTCCCCTCTCGCTGTCTCTATATACCTCCAGCTATGGCAGTCGCATCACCCAAACACAGTGTTACACTCTGAGAGATATCCTTCCCTGTCTCTTCCAGGATAAGGTGGTACACCATAGAAGGGAGCAAAGCAGAACCAGCAGGTGCAAGGGTTTCAGCATCTCCTGAACCTTACAGTCCATAAGCCTTCTCTCCCCAGATTTAATCGGGGCAGAAGCAGGAAGGCAGTGGCATCCCCAACCACCACGTTCCTGCCTGATTAAATGTCTCCCTGCCACCAAACTCATCAAGGAGGAGGCCATTAGATTCCACCCTTTGTGTCGTCCTCAAAACTTGCTGTCCTATTTATCTTTGTATCATCTGTAACTTTGGCTACAGTACAGTCGGTCCCTTCAACCAAGTCATTCATATAGATCATAAATAGTTGAAGCCCCAGCACTTGTCCCTGTGGCACGCCAGTAGTTACAGTTTGCCAACCTGAATATGACCATTTATTGTGACTCTCTTTTCCCTTTTAGTTAGCCAATCCTCTATCCATGCTAATACACCACCCCCCAATACCATGAGCTCTTATATTGTGTAGTAACCTCTTATGTGACACCTTATGCTTCTTGGAAATCCAAATACACTCCATCTACTGGTTCCCCTTTATCCAGCCTGCTTGTTACATCCTCAAAGGACTCTAATTAATTTGTCAAACACAATTTCCCTTTCACAAAACCACATTTACTCTGCCTGATTGCATTCTGATCTTCTAAATGTCCTGTTACTACTTCCTTAATAATGGACTCTAGCATTTTCCCAATGACAGATGTTAGACTAACCTGTAGTTTCCTACTTTCAGTCTCTCTCTTTTCTTCAATAGAGGTTTATATTTGCAGTTTTCCAATCCACTTGGACCTTTCCAGAACCTAGGGAATTTTGGAAGATTACAGCCAATGCATCCACTAGCCCTGCAGCCACTTCCTCTAAGACCCTGGGATGCAGGCCATCAAGTCCAGGGGACTTGTCAGCTTTTAATCCCATTTATTTTCTCAGCGCTTTTTCTCTGGTGATCATGATTGTGTTAAGTTCCTCCCTTGCTTTTTCCTCTTGGTTTTCTACTCTTCTTGGGATGCTTTTTGTGTCTTCTACTGTGAAGACAGATACAAAATACTTGTTCAAAGTCTCTGCCATCTTCTCTTAGTGAAGACAGTGAAGAAAAATACTTATTTAGTAAGCTCAGCCATATCCTTTGAATACACAGGGGTATTTCCTTTTTCAAGCGTAATCAACCTCATCCTTCCTTTGACTGCCTATTACTATTATTAAGAAGTTTGAGTTCCCATTTATGTTAGCCCCTAACCTATTCTCATGCTCTCTCTTTCCCTTTCTTATTCCATTTTTCAGATCTCCTCTCTGTTTCCCAGCTACATTTTGTGTTAGTAAACAGGAAAAAAATTGTCGTCTTGTTGCAGGTGTGCTACTCTGGCCTGTGGAAGGCTGTGAAAATCCTCTTTGGGTTAGAATTAAAGCATGTGCTCAGGCTGCAAAGATGTTTAATGATTTTGCTAATGTTGCTAACTTCGATCCATAATCCTAAAATTCCACACAGGATTGAAGCCATTCAGCAAACGTTCAATAGAATCAGCTAGAAATGGAGATTTAACATAGCAAGGAGAGTCAGTGGAGATCCAGTGTAGAGCAAAGCAGAAGATATTGGATAAAGCAACTCAACTGCTTTAGTCCAAACAGGTGCTGCAACATGAGAAGGATATATTGGCCTTAGAGGAGATGCAGCACATATTCCACACCAGATGACACTGAGGCTTAAAGGATTAAATTGTGTTGTCAGTTTGCATAAACTTGGCTGTGTTCCCTTGAGTATAGAACATTGATGGGTGAGGCATTTAAAATGTTAAAAGGATTCAATAGGATAGAGGGTCATGAGTCTTTGGAATTCTCTTCCTGAAAAGGTGTTGGAAGCAGAGTCTTTGAATATTTTTAAGGCAGAGGTGGAGAGATTCTTGATAAGCGAGTGGGGTGGGTGGAATGCAGATTTGAGTTTACTATGGGATCAGCCATGATCTTGTTAAGTGGCAGAGCAGGCTCGAGGGGCCAAGTGGCCTACTCCTGCTCCTTCTTCATATGTTTGTACACAGTGGAACTCTTTCCTCTGGTAGAGGAATCAAGAATTATGAGGCGTAAGCTTAAGATTAGAGCTCAGCCATTTAGGAGGAAAATCAGGAAGCACCTTTCCATCCAGAGGGTAGTAGAAATCTAGAATTCTCTCCACAAAGGGCCATAGGTACTAAGATAATTGGAGCTTTCAAGACTGAGATTGGTAGATTTTTTTTAAGTAAGGGTATCAAGGGATATGGAATGAAGGTGGGCAAATGGAGTACAGGCATTGTACAAATCACAAATCGGCCTTAATCTAATTGAATGACAAAGCAGAATCGAAGGCTTTCTCCTATTCCTATGTTTCTAGAGTGTCTGTGATGTGGGTAATGCAGCAGTGAACTACAAACTGATGCTTGCGAATTCTTTTACCATTGCCCAGACTGGGCCTGTAGGAAAAGAATTGAGTAACATCTAGCAGTCATTTTCTTTCAGCTGACTTGCTATTTTGAGTTTGGTTATTGTTGTAGTATGTGCCTGCATGCTATTGTAATGTAAAGGTGTATGGCCGAGCAAGGATGAATGTGGGACTGGAGAATAGCACCTCCCACGGTATGATGTATAGAGTCACAAGGTAATAGACAGAGAGAATAGTCTAGAGAGAACAGTCTGGAACCAGCCTGTATGACAGCACCATGCATGACAGTAACCTGTGATCCATAAATAGTTAAAGGTTAACAATAAAGGGTTCATGTTTAAATATGCAAGTCCCAAAGTCTCTTCATTGAGACATCTAAAGAACCCATATTACAACAGTCATCCTTTCACCTCTCTTTCCTGTTTTCTTATTTAGTCATCCTTGTCCATTGGATGGTAACCCTTGCCCATTCCTCACAGCATTCGGGCAGCAACCCTGCGCATTGCAGGCAGGGTAAACCCTAATATAGGTACCATTTCCATTCATATCAACCATCATTTGGATTTGGTGGTCGGTTTTACAGCTGGATGCCTTTCCTAATGCTAACCCTCCCCAATTATCTGATACATGCTAACTTGCCTGCACCAGTGGCTGGGTTATTATCACTTTTACTGGCAATGTGATGTTGATTTTGGTCTTTGGTTGCAGGTCTGCTTCCAGGAGTTGACACGTTGCAGCTCTCGCTTCCTTTGAGGAGCTAATTTGACTTTGATTAGCTTGAGGTTGTTCCATCACCAATGCCCGACACACAGCCAAGGCTAGACTGACAATTGTCTTCCTCCTTTGGCCTTCGATTACTCTAGTCCTCTTCTCCATTCTTCATCACCTCCTCTGACTGTGCAGAAAAGTGATGTTTGTCCATACTCTGTGGTTGAATGGTTGAAGGCTCTTTACAGAAGCTACAGCTCAGGCTCTGTGCCAGGTTCCTGCTGCCTCAGAATGACTATCTGGCACCATTAACATGATATTTGCTTCCCTGCCCACATGAGTCAATTTTCCTTTAATTGTATATTACACATTACAAACCCATTAACACCTTTAACAAATGCAAATCCAGTTTGGTCCCCAGATGTATTTTGGAAGTGTGGACAAAATTGCTGTATTAATGTGAAGACACCAACTTACTGCACATTAATGTGTGTGCCAGCATGAAGGTAGGTGGGGAATTTCATTGCCTGCAAACCATAAGATGTAGGAGCAAAAGTAGGCCATTCAGCCCATCGAGCCTGCTCCGCCTTTCAATGAGATCATGGCTGATCTGATAATCCTCAACTCCACTTTCCTGCCTTTTCCCCATACCCCTTGATTCCTTTCCTGAATAAAAATATTCTGCCTTGATAAGACCATAAAACATAAGAGCAGAAGTAGGTTTCAAATTCCAATATCTGCTGTGGTGGGATCTGAACCCAGGTCCCCAGAGTCAAGTGATAATAATACCACTATGCCACTGCCTCCCCCTAATCAGGAGAGGATTTTACTCAGCTCCCCCACCCAGTCCCCGCTTTCCCCTCTCCATACACCACCAAGTTGTTCTACTCTTATGGTCAAGCTGATGTATGATTATTAGATCTGGTACTGAAGGACCACAAGCTTGTGAAACTGTCCCAACAACAACAGCAGCAACTTTATATTTATATCGTGCCTTTGACGAAATAAAATGTCTCAAGGCACTTCACAGGAACATTATAAAACAAAATATGACACCGAACCACAGAAGGAGTTATTAGGACATTTGACCAAAAGCATGGTCAAAAAGATAGGTTTTAACGAGTGTTTAAAGGAAGAAGGTGAGGTGGAGAGGTGGTAGAGAGGTAGACCCACTGTCCCCATCTTCAAGAGATGATTAAGGGGAAAAATTGGAAAGAGAAACTAAACAACCTACAAACACGTTTTTGATTCATCAGCCATGAAGGTCTTCACTAATTCATTTCATTTAGTGTTTCTTTTCCTGTCATAGGTCACTGTGGTCTTAACTTAGCTAAAGTCGTTCAGGCAGGTTTCAGGCACAAAGAAATTGTGCCCTAATGATGGAAATTGGGTGTAATTTTAACCTAAATCACCAGACGGCGAAGCCATGGGATTGTGTGGAATGTTAGTTCTATCCTTGCCCAAAAGTCCGGCATGGACTCGTTGGGAAGAATAGCCTCCTTCTGTGCCAGAATAAATCCATGGCTCTCTGCCTGTACTCTTCAGGCAGGTTGTAAAGTCAGAGATTCACCCAGGGTTAAAATGGCATCTGCAATCATTGTGACTCATTAGAAATTCCAGCAACTCATTCCAATTGTTGTTTCCTGGAATTCCTCGCTTCTCCTCAGATTGAGATGACCTTGTGGCAATAATAATAACGAATAAATAAAAGGTTAGAGGATTTAAAGATCAGAAACACATGGTACATGAAAGCAGTGCTGGAAACATGCAGCAGGGTATCTGTTTGAAGCTGTATGAAGAGTAAATACATCAGGCCGAATCTTCCAAGCAGTGGCAATCACCATTGGAATGCCACCCTGCTCCTATTTTCTTTCACTACGCAGGAGCTCCACATTCCTGGCCCAGACTTCCAAACCAGGCCTCTTCAGAAATGTGGAGCATAGCTGTTCTCGGAGTGCATCCTCACAGTGCAAGATCTTCAGGAGAAGCCTAACCACGCCCACTTTTTACAGCACCCGCTGTGGTATTCTGGTAAGTCTTCATTCACCAACACACTGAAAAGCTTTGGGACACTTCAATAGATTTTCAGTGTGTTAGTGAATGAGTGTGAGTGAGGTAAGTGAGTAGGGTTGGTAGGCTGGCAGAGTGGTAGGTGGCAGGATGGGTAGAGTGGTGAGATCAGGTCAGGTGGGGTCGGGGGGGGGGGTAGTCGGAGGGTTGGTCAGGAGTCAGAGGGCTGGGGGAGTTGAAGGATTGGGGGAGTCGGAGGGTCGATTGGGAGTCAGAGGGTCAGGGCAGGGAGTTGGGGGTGAGTCAGTGGGGAGTTGTGCTGGGGGTTCAATAGTGTGGTTATCCACAAGCTCGATATGGTTTTTATTCACTCTAACATTTCCTGGGCAACTATCCAGGTAAGTGAGTCGGAACTCCAAAGTCCCCGACTCGAACTCAGAGTTGGACACTTTCTTGGAGGATCCCGGGAACAGGGGGATTGCCCATTGGAGGTTCCCAAACAATTCCCACAGAGTTCTTGTGTTGGGACTTCCGAAGAGCCCAGTAGCGCATCTTCCGGGGTACGTCCAGTCTCCGACCATCTGGAAATCGGAAGCTCTGAGCCATCTACAACAAGGGATCTGATGTCTTTTGTACCAATGGGCTATAAGTGGCCTTGAAAAACTGTGTTACCTAGCAATCAGAACGCTTTGTATTTGCATTTAGCTGATACACTGCTGGTCAAGGAGAGTTATATTTAAAAAGAAAGACTTGTATTTGTATAACATCTTTCACCATCTCAGGGCATCTCAAAGTGCTTTACAGTCAATGAAGTACTTTTGAAATGTGATTACTGCTGTAATATAGGAACTGCAGAAGCCAAATTGTGCACAGCAAAGCTCCCACAAACAGCAGTGTTTTAAAGAAGAGCAAGGGGAGTTCACCCTGGTGCCTTGGGGAACGTTTATTCCTCAACTAAGACCACTGTTTCTCTCTCCACAGATGCTGTCAGACGTGCTTTCCTGTCAGACCAGGTTATATGGTCATTCTCATGTTAAAGTTTGTGGGAGCTTGCTGTCATTTATCCTGCAGTGACTTCAGAAAGATACTTCATTGGCTATAAAGCACTTTTGGGTGTTCTATGATTGTGAAAGGTGCTATGTAAATGCAAGTTCATCCTCTTTCTTTCTTGCTTTCTTTCCTCCCTCTCTTTCTCTCTTCCTCTCTGTTCTGCTCTCTCCCTTCCTTCCAATCATGATCTTAGGGATAAAAGCAAAACACTGTAGATGCTGGAAATCTGAAATAAAACAGATAATGCTGGAAAAACAGGTCTGACAAGAAAGCAGGTCTGCCAGCAACTGTGGAGAGAGAAACAGAGTTAATTTTTCGAGTCCGTACGACTCTTCTTCAGGGCTAAAGAGAAGTAGAAAGTCATGGAATTTATACTGTTTAAGTGGGGTGCAGCAGGTGTAGCTGGATAGAAGGCCAGTGATAGGTGAGGCTAAGGAGGGATTGACAAAGATGTCATGGACAAAAAGACAAAGGGAGTATTATTGGTAGTGGTGAGGGCTAAAGAAGGTGCTGATGGTGACATAAAGGTAAGAAAGTAGAATGTGTGAATAGCAGAACAAGGGTCAGCACTCTGAAAGAACAACATGGAACAAGTAACAGATGGCCCTTTAGGGGTGAAGTGGGGGAGGGGTTGGTGGTTGGGGAAAAAGGATAGAGGGGTACGAAAGGGATCTTAAAGATGTAAGCCCAATGGTATTTCTCCCTGTAAAGATTTCCTTGATATCTCCCTGGGGAAATATCAATGGGTATAATTTGTTGCCTGGAACTCGGAATCAAATCTGGTGAAGTCTGTCCCTTACAGACCCACTGGATATTTCTTCCATTCATTTTATTGGTACGTTCTTGAAGCCTCATTGTACAGCAGATCAAATTACTCTCCATTGGTCTGTTGTACCATGCAAGAATTTTTGCATAGTAGTTACAACACAGAAACAAGCCAAACCACCCGAACATGCTGGTATTCATGCTCCACACCAGGATCCTCTCACCCTTCCTCAACTAACACCATCACCATATCCTTCTATTCCTTTCTCCCACATGTGTTTATCTAGCTTCACCTTCAATGCATCCATGCTCTTCATCTCCACTACTCCCTGTGGTTGCGAGTTCTGCATTTTCACAACTCTCTGGGTAAAGAAGTTGCTCCTGAATTCCCCATTGGATTTATTAGTCACTATCATATTTATGGCCTCTAGTTCTGGTCTCTTATATATCTAGGAGGGTGCACCAATGGATTACTGTGCAACCTGCACAATGACCAATTTGACAAAATGCAGGAACTGATGGTTAATTATACTGATGGGATAGAATACTTATAGAAATATTATTACAGAATAATTGTTCTTTGGAGCTTAAAGTTGATATCCTGTCTTAAAAAAGATGGTGAATTAATCTGCTACTGGCCTCTTTAATAGTTTTGTCCATATAAAGGTTTGGTGAATGATTTTTATGTATACACCAACACAAAATTTAGAAGCTGGAATACGTCATTTGGCCCATCGAGCCTGCTCCGTCATTTGATAAGATCTGATTGTGGTTTAAACTTCACTTTCCTGTCATTCCCCATAACCCTTGACTCCCTTGTTGATCAAAAATCTAAACCAACCTTGAATATATGCGGAGAAGAAAAGAGTTGACGTTTCGAGTCCTCATGACCCTTCGACAGAACTTGAGTTCGAGTCCAAGAAAGAGTTGAAATATAAGCTGGTTTAAGGTGTGTGTGGGGGGGGCGGAGAGAGAGAGAGAAGTGGAGGGGGTTGGTGTGGTTGTAGGGACAAACAAGCAGTGATAGAAGCAGATCATCAAAAGATGTCAACAACAACAGAACAAAAGAACACATAGGTGTTAAAGTTAAAGTTGGTGATATTATCTAAACGAATTGCTAATTAAGAATGGATGGTAGGGCACTCAAGGTATAGCTCTCGTGGGGGTGGGGAGAGATAAAAGATGTAAAAAAATTTTTTTTTAAAAAAATAATGGAAATAGGTGGGAAAAGGAAAATCTATATAATTTATTGGAAAAAAAAGAAAAGGAAGGGGGAAACAGAAAGGGGGTGGGGATGGGGGAGGGAGCTCACGACCTAAAGTTGTTGAATTCAATATTCAGTCCGGATGGCTGTAAAGTGCCTAGTCGGAAGATGAGGTGTTGTTCCTCCAGTTTGCGTTGGGCTTCACTGGAACAATGCAGCAAGCCAAGGACAGACATGTGGGCAAGAGAGCAGGGTGGAGTGTTAAAATGGCAAGCGACAGGGAGGTTTGGGTCATTCTTGCGGACAGACCGCAGGTGTTCTGCAAAGCGGTCGCCCAGTTTACGTTTGGTCTCTCCAATGTAGAGGAGACCACATTGGGAGCAACGAATGCAGTAGACTAAGTTGGGGGAAATGCAAGTGAAATGCTGCTTCACTTGAAAGGAGTGTTTGGGTCCTTGGACGGTGAGGAGAGAGGAAGTGAAGGGGCAGGTGTTGCATCTTTTGCGTGGGCATGGGGTGGTGCCATAGGAGGGGGTTGAGGAGTAGGGGGTGATGGAGGAGTGGACCGGGTGTCCCGGAGGGAGCGATCCCTACGGAATGCCGATCGGGGGGGTGAAGGGAAGATGTGTTTGGTGGTGGCATCATGCTGGAGTTGGCGGAAATGGCGGAGGATGATCCTTTGAATGCGGAGGCTGGTGGGGTGATAAGTGAGGACAAGGGGGTCCCTATCATGTTTCTGGGAGGGAGGGGAAGGCGTGAGGGCGGATGCGCGGGAGATGGGCCGGACACGGTTGAGGGCCCTGTCAACGACCGTGGGTGTAAAACCTCGGTTAAGGAAGAAGGAGGACATGTCAGAGGAACTGTTTTTGAAGGTAGCATCATCGGAACAGATGCGATGGAGGCGAAGGAACTGAGAGAATGGGATGGAGTCCTTACAGGAAGCGGGGTGTGAGGAGCTGTAGTCGAGATAGCTGTGGGAGTCGGTGGGTTTGTAATGGATATTGGTGGACATTCTATCACCAGAGATTGAGACAGAGAGGTCAAGGAAGGGAAGGGAAGTGTCAGATATGGACCACGTGAAAATGATGGAGGGGTGGAGATTGGAAGCAAAATTAATAAATTTTTCCAAGTCCCGACGAGAGCATGAAGCGGCACCGACGTAATCATCGATGTACCAGAGAAAGAGTTGTGGAAGGGGGCCGGAGTAGGACTGGAACAAGGCATGTTCCACATACCCCATAAAGAGACAGGCATAGTTGGGGCCCATGCGGGTACCCATCGCCACACCTTTTATTTGGAGGAAGTGAGAGAAGTTGAAGGAGAAATTGTTCAGCGTGAGAACAAGTTCAGCCAGACGGAGGAGAGTAGTGGTGGATGGGGATTGTTCGGGCCTCTGTTCGAGGAAGAAGCTAAGGGCCCTCAGACCGTCCTGGTGGGGGATGGAGGTGTAGAGGGATTGGACGTCCATGGTGAAGAGGAAGCGGTTGGGGCCAGGGAACTGGAAATTGTTGATGTGACGTAAGGTGTCAGAGGAATCACGGATGTAGGTGGGAAGGGACTGGACAAGGGGAGAGAGAAGGGAGTCAAGATAACGAGAAATGAGTTCTGTGGGGCAGGAGCAAGCTGAGACGATCGGTCTACCGGGGCAGTTCTGTTTGTGGATTTTGGGTAGGAAATAGAAGCGGGCCGTCCGAGGTTGGGCGACTATCAGGTTGGAAGCTGTGGGAGGGAGATCCCCAGAGGAGATGAGGTCAGTGACAGTCCTGGAAACAATGGCTTGATGTTCAGTGGTGGGGTCATGGTCCAGGGAGAGGTAGGAGGAAGTGTCTGCGAGTTGATGTTCAGCCTCCGCGAGGTAGAGGTCAGTGCGCCAGACAACAACAGCACCACCCTTGTCAGTGGGTTTGATGACAATGTCAGGATTGGACCTGAGAGAATGGAGTGCAGTAAGTTCAGAGAGAGACAGGTTAGAATGGGTGAGAGGAGCAGAGAAATTGAGACGACTAATGTCACGCCGACAGTTCTCAATGAAAAGATCAAGAGAAGGTAAGAATCCAGAGGGAGGGGTCCAGGTGGAGGGAGAATATTGGAGATGGGTAAAAGGATCCGTTGAACTGGGAGAGGACTCCTGCCCAAAGAAGTGAGCCCGGAGACGAAGACGGCGGAAGAAGAGTTCAGCATCATGCCGAGCCCGAAATTCATTGAGGTGAGGGCTTGAGGGTATGAAACTAAGTCCTTTGCTGAGCACTGAACGTTCAGCATCGGAGAGGGGAAGGTCAGGGGGTATAGTGAATACACGGCTGGGGTTGGGATTGGAAGATGGGGTGGGGACGGAGGGACAGGCAGGGGTGGAGGGTCCTAGATGGGTGTTGGTGTCGATGAGTTGTTGGAGCTTGCATTCCTTAGCACTTGAGAGAAAGAGAAAAAGTTTCTTGTTGAGGCGTCGGATGAGCCGAAGGATAAAATGAGACTGGGGGCACGCGCAGCTTTGAAAAAGGGTACGGCGGTGCTGCTGGAGGGAGAGGTCGAGTGTGTTCATATGGCGGCGCATGGCACTGAGTGTGGATCTCAGAATGTGACGGGAACAGCAGTCCGAGAAACGTTTTATGTCCTGGGGATACCTGTAATCCTGGGTGGGTTCGAAACATGAGGGGTGGAATTTCAGTTGAAATCCACATGGGGTAAGTCGGAGATGGAGACAGTCACTGAGAAAGGAGATGTGGCTGTGAAAGCGGGTTTTAGTAAACACCTTGTCAAACACCAGGAGGGAAATGGAAAGCAAGGAAGGTGAGCAGGGCAAAAGAGAGGAACGGAAATCTTGTCGCAGAAAAGAACAGAACTTCTTCAAGGAGGTAGGCATTTCTTGAAGAGCAGTGGCAGTCAATTAAACACAGAGATTAAAACAAAAAAACTGCGGATGCTGGAAATCCAAAACAAAAACAAAAACAGAATTGCCTGGAAAAACTCAGCAGGTCTGGCAGCATCGGCGGAGAAGAAAAGAGTTGACATTTCGAGTCCTCATGACCCTTCAACAGAACTTGAGTTCGAGTCCAAGAAAGAGTTGAAATATAAGCTGGTTTAAGGTGTGTGTGTGGGGGCGGAGAGAGAGAGAGAGAGAGAAGTGGAGGGGGGATGTGGTTGTAGGGACAAACAAGCAGTGATAGAAGCAGATCATCAAAAGATGTCAACAACAACAGAACAAAAGAACACATAGGTGTTAAAGTTAAAGTTGGTGATATTATCTAAACGAATGTGCTAATTAAGATTGGATGGTAGGGCACTCAAGGTATAGCTCTAGTGGGGGTGGGGAGAGCATAAAAGATGTAAAAAAATTTTTTTTTTTTTAAAAATAATGGAAATAGGTGGGAAAAGGAAAATCTATATCATTTATTGGAAAAAAAAAGAAAAGGAAGGGGGAAACAGAAAGTACCCTTTTTCAAAGCCACCACCAAACACATCTTCCCTTCACCCCCCCGATCGGCATTCCGTAGGGATCGCTCCCTCCGGGACACCCGGTCCACTCCTCCATCACCCCCTACTCCTCAACCCCCTCCTATGGCACCACCCCATGCCCACGCAAAAGATGCAACACCTGCCCCTTCACTTCCTCTCTCCTCACCGTCCAAGGACCCAAACA
Organism: Carcharodon carcharias; assembly: GCF_017639515.1. NCBI lineage: Eukaryota > Metazoa > Chordata > Chondrichthyes > Lamniformes > Lamnidae > Carcharodon > Carcharodon carcharias. The sequence goes on from NC_054489.1 coordinate 14,393,328, forward strand.
CTCCTTTCAAGTGAAGCAGCATTTCACTTGCATTTCCCCCAACTTAGTCTACTGCATTCGTTGCTCCCAATGTGGTCTCCTCTACATTGGAGAGACCAAACGTAAACTGGGCGACCGCTTTGCAGAACACCTGCGGTCTGTCCGCAAGAATGACCCAAACCTCCCTGTCGCTTGCCATTTTAACACTCCACCCTGCTCTCTTGCCCACATGTCTGTCCTTGGCTTGCTGCATTGTTCCAGTGAAGCCCAACGCAAACTGGAGGAACAACACCTCATCTTCCGACTAGGCACTTTACAGCCATCCGGACTGAATATTGAATTCAACAACTTTAGGTCGTGAGCTCCCTCCCCCATCCCCACCCCCTTTCTGTTTCCCCCTTCCTTTTCTTTTTTTTCCAATAAATTATATAGATTTTCCTTTTCCCACCTATTTCCATTATTTTTTTTTTTTTAATTTTTTTTACATCTTTTATGCTCTCCCCACCCCCACTAGAGCTATACCTTGAGTGCCCTACCATCCATTCTGAATTAGCACATTCGTTTAGATAATATCACCAACTTTAACTTTAACACCTATGTGTTCTTTTGTTCTATTGTTGTTGACATCTTTTGATGATCTGCTTCTATTGCTGCTTGTTTGTCCCTACAACCACACCAACCCCCTCCAATTCTCTCTCTCTCTCTCTCTCTCCGCCCCCCACACACACACTTTAAACCAGCTTATATTTCAACTCTTTCTTGGACTCAAACTCAAGTTCTGTCGAAGGGTCATGAGGACTCGAAACGTCAACTCTTTTCTTCTCCGCCGATGCTGCCAGACCTGCTGAGTTTTTCCAGGTAATTCTGTTTTTGTTTTTGTTTTGGATTTCCAGCATCCGCAGTTTTTTTGTTTTTATCTCGAATATATGCAATGACCCAGACTTCAGCAGTCTCTGGGGAAGAGAATTCCATGGACTAACAACCTTCTGAGAGAAAACATTGCCTCTCATCTCAGTCTTAAATAGGAGGCCCCGAAATTTTAAACTGTCCCTTAGATCTAGACACCCCCACAAGGGGGAAACGTCCTCCCACCATCCACCCTGTCTAGTCCTCTCATGACTTTATATGTTTCAGCATGTTTCAATCTTACATGTTTCAATGTATTGTGAGATTATGTTGTAAGAATTGAAATATTTCTTTGTCAACAATTATCTGAACATAAATATTATTTAGGAAGAGAAACTGGATTCAGTGTGCAAAAGCCCGGAATCTATGTTCTCCCACAGACATCACGTTCCAAGATCTATCCTTCCTGACGCAGAGTACAGAGGCTTTGACTACAAGTGAAATATTAGTAAGCTCAATTTTACAAAGCAGTATTATCCTGTAACAGTCGAAATCTGTTAAGCAGAACATCTGTGGGCAGAACCGTTAACATAAGGGAAATGGTGAGAATGAGATTCATGATCAAAAAGAACAAGGCAGAAGTTTCACTGAAAACGTTCAGGAATTTATTTCAAAAAGTGCGATATTTTTAAAATAATCAAATGTCCAAAGGCACTTTGCATAGGAGGCAATAGTTTGAGCAGTTGAAGAGTTCACTGAAGGCTAGATTTTTGCCAAGTCCGGAGGCCTTTAAAAATGTGTGTGGGACCTGATTCCAAGATCCTGCCTCCATTCCCAGCACTGACATTTTTTGCTGGCACAGGATAAGGGTGCAAATAGCGAGCCTGCACGCTGCATCCCCAACCTGGACAGCTCCACTGGGGGGGGTTGGCATCTCATACCCTGCATTCATGATGAGGCTATCTGGAGAAACCGATACCTGGCTACTTGTTTCTTTTGGTACAGTTGCTGGATGCCCTCATTTTGAATACTTGGTTGAGCTTCATGACTCACTAATGGAATCACTTCACAAGTTGAAGTGGATTGTTTGCTTTGATTGGTTGATATCTTTATGAGGTTATAAGTTATTATTTCTTTGATCTGTTATTTTTCAATGTCTATTTTTATTTGGACATGATTAAGAGGTGTGAAGTGAGTAAAGCATCTGTTATTGAAATTATGAATGGCTCTGTCCGATTGACACTTTTATAAGGTTGTAAGAGCAGCAGTTTTCTTCAAAGGAGATTTTTGAATGTGTGTTTTTTTTAAGTGGTTTTCAAGACTTGTCATTGATATCATATGGCTCATTAGCTCTATAGTGCAAACCGTGTGAGTGGGCATGGAGAATGCAGGGAGGGTCATGGAAGGGGCATGAAGGTGGCATGGGGCATGGAGGTGCCATGGGGAGAGTGTGGGCATGAGGGGGGGTCTGAGGGGTGATGGCTAGAGGGCCTAATAGCTTTTAATACGACTGGGACGAAGTTCTAGAGAACCAAGGTGAGCCTTCTAGCTGGTCCGCCTTGGCACTCGCCTGCTCAGCGGCCACATCCGAACTGCTTCCAGGGTCAGCGGGCCCAACTCGATCCTGCCCCCCACTCACTGAAGCGAAAATAGCGTGCACGGGGACCATTTCTATGGAGATTGGTCTGCCGAGGTGACTTGAATTTCCCTCTTCAATGATGAACATCTGGCTCTGAATATCTGATTAAGAAGATTGGTGGTGGGGAGGGAAGGGAGGAAGGAGAAAGGTAAAGCAATTCAAGATGCGTGGGACCAGAAAAACTGAAAGCTCTGCCACCAGATGAGGAACAAGATGGGAGGAGACTTGGAAGAGAACAGAGTCAGAGGACCATTGGAGGGGGTGGCAGAGGTGGGGATGGGCTGAGGTCTCAGAGGGTGTCACAATTTTTTGTGCCAAGTATGACCAATGGATGACATTATTAAACCAAAATGAGTGAGCCTCCTTGCAAAGCAACGAGGCTTGGTAGATAGTTGCCACCCATGGCTGGCTGTATTCCGGGAGATGGCGACTGAAGTGATATCACGGGAAGCCCACGGTAGTGATGTCACAGCGCTAGTTGAGCTGAATGGCCTCTTTCTACGTTGCATATTTAATGTAATTCAGTGTAATACACGTGAGATTGGCAGCTACAAATATGCAGCGAGAAGCAGCTATAGGCCTCCGCTCCATCGAGCTTTTCCATCAAACCTGGTCTCAAGTCACGTCGGCTGTTTCCACCAACTGTGAACACTGATTCAGTCTGGCACTGAGAGCGAGGGAATGAACCAGTCTCCACCAAATTCTGCAACTGAGTCTGAACAACTCTTCCCCTGCCAGTTGCTCTCGGGGGATGGGAATCCGCAGCTCACCATTGTCCGCCTGGTCATCACTTGTTCAATCCAATACTAATTCGTGTTATTAATATTATTAATTAATCACGATACAGCCAGTCTCAACCAAGCCTAACATTGACTCATAGTCAGCGCCCCTTCCTCTGCAGCCCTTGTGGGCATCACCTCAACTGATTGGAGCACTCATCATGTGGTCTGCAGGCCGTTTGGATATTTCTGTCAAGTGGCCCCCGCCGATGACGAGTGGGGCTTGTCCATGGGTTGGGGAGTAGTTTACTGGCATAGGAGAGGTCAGCCGGTACCTGAATATGGGCTATGATTGGCAGACAGCCAGTCCCTGATGTAGGGAAGGTCAGGTGGTACCAGAGCATGTGCTGTGATTGGCTAGCCATCGGTCCTGGCTGTCAGGAGGGTCAGGTGGTACCCGAGGGCTGGCTGTGATTGCCAGGTTGCCGATCCTGGCTGCCGTTGTCAAGGAGCTGGCGTGCTCCCAGAATGCTTTGTTTGGCCAGTGGGAGATTGAGGCCGATCCCGGGGGATTCCCTGCCATTCTGGGAAGGTTGGCAACCCGTAGATCTCTGACCAGAATATAAAAGCCATTTTATGTTAATTCCCATACAGTATAGACATGTGTCAGCAATGGTTCAGTTGGCCACACTTTCACCTTCTGAGTCAGAAGGTTCAAGTCCCACTTCAGAAACTGGAGCACAAAAATCTAGTCTGACACTCCAGTGCCGTATTGAGGGAGGCGTTGCACTGACAGAGATGACACCTTTGCTTGAGACATTAAACTCACTCAGGCAAACATAAAAAAGATCCAATGGTAATATTTCAAAGAAGAGTTGGGGAGTTCCCCACACTGACCTGGCCAACATATATCCCTCAATCAACCTCACTAAGGAGACAGATTATCTGGCAGTTATCACATTTCCGGTTTTTGGGAGCTTGCTGTGCGCCAGTTGGTTGCCTACAATAGTGACTTCAAAAAGTACTACATTTGCTGTGAAGTGCTTTGGAATATCCCGAGGTCATGAAAGATGCTATATAAATGCACAACTTCCTTTCTCCTTTAGGGACAGTTATTACATAATTTAGGCAAAATGCTCGCTGAATGCCATTCAGCTTTTGTCACAGAATGTCACACAGGCATTAAGTAATGTTTGTGAAGTGAGAATAAGTAAAGTTTGCCAAGCAAGGAAAAAAGTCAAGTCAATGTCTGCACTGTCATCTGTTCGGGGTATTGCAGGAAATGTAATGCACTTCAGGGAAGGTTAATAATACATTCAGAAAGGCTGGAAAGCACAGGCCTTGGCCTTAGGGAATTTCAGTGTTGTTCCCTGTGATAATGAATGAAGACACTTGCTCAGGGAACAGGGACTCTCTCTGTCCCAGGCAGCTCCAACACTGGCATGGCTCCAGCTATCAAGCTTCCCAGCTATTAAGATAAGTGTACTCCTCCCATCAAGTGGCAATTACCTGAAAGCTAATGATAAGCCAAGAGCTCTGAGTTACATTGACTGAGCTACATCGAGTGCCGTCAACTGCATCAGGAAGACTGAATATTTGTGGAGCCCCAGGAGACACAATTCATGCATTTAAATCACACACAGCCATTGTTACTCATAATACATATTGCATGGTTAATTTCAGAAACCAAACATTTGTTTTGGCTTTCACTGTCATGTACTCAGCTAGATAAAAGTGTGTGACAGTGGTGGCAGGGCAATAGGATTTAAGGGTTTACGGAAGCGCACTTGTTATAATTTTATAGTTACTTCTTGAAACGGCTTACTGAAAAACAGGGCTGCATCTTATCTCCCAAAAAAAGTGGGAGCTGGGGCCGTATCAAAGGTTAAAATGCAAAATCCTGGAACAGGAACCGAACTTACCAATTGTTGGTTTTAACGGAGGCAGAACAAGGAGCTGATGATGAACCCACAGACGGGAAGTTGGTGGTAATTCAAATATTATAATGAGACTGGTGTGCCTTCATTTTAACAATCATTCTATTTTTAACCATCGGTAACTGAGTTTCTCAAGCCTCGCGAAACTCAACAGCTTAAAGAAGGTGAGAGGGGCTGAATCCATGAGGCGAGTGCTTTTACAGCATTCCTTATGGACCAAGAATAGCAGGTGTGCTTCCTCCAGACCCAACAAGTATTCAATTAACCACCACCCCTCTGCAACCTGTCTGCTCCCCTGTCCCTACCATCACCTCCTTCCCTCTGACCACCATTAGGCCCCTTGCCCCAGCATTGGATCCTCGCCCCATGATCTGGACCCCCAGAAAATGATGTGACCCCTTCCCCCATGACCCTGATGTCCCTGTGGTCCGGATGCAACCCCAACCCACAATCTCACTCCCACAACAACTCTCATAGGTTTCTGTTCTGTGAAGTAGGTTCAAAAGGCCCCCAGCCAATCAGGCTCTGCAATATATTTTATATCTCGGATCTGTGCAATGATAACACTAGTTTCTATGTGTGCGTAGGAACTGTATTTACAGTGCTTTAAAATGTCTACTCCATGTTTCTGGCTCTTTCAACAGCTTTGTTTACTTTGCTCTGAGTCCACACCCAGGCTTAGCTAGTCAAGCACAGTAAAAATCAATAATAAACAGACTCACATAATCAAACACAGAAAATTGAACACTACAGGCTCCATGTGGGCTGTAACCCCACTTGAAGTGGCCATGCAGCCAAATTCTGTAGGACATTCAGGAAACCTGGTTTTTCAGGTCTGTCAACAACAGCCTCCTGACCCTCCCTACACAATCCACACCCTCGCCTCTCCTCGCACAGAATTTCCCTCCGGCATAAAATCCAAGCCTTAAATTATGTTGCATTATGCCTTGAAAATAGTTTTTTAATTCATTTATGGGATGTGAGCGTCACTGGCTAGGCCAGCATTTATTGCCCATCCCTAATTGCCTTTGAGAAGGTGGTGGTGAGCTGCCTTCTTGAACCGCTGCAGTCCATGTGGTGTAGGTACACCCACAGTGCTGTTAGGACCCAGCGACAGTGAAGGAACGGTGATATATTTCCAAGCCTGACTTGGAGGGGAACTTCCGGGCGGCGGTGTTCCCTTCTATCTGCTGCCCTTGTCCTTCTAGCTGGTAGTGATCGTGGGTTTGGAAGGTGCTGTCGCAGAAGCCTTGGTGAATTCCTGCAGTGCATCTTGTAGATGGTACACACTGCTGCCACTGTATGTTGGTGGTGGAGGGAGTGAATGTTCGTGGATGTGGTGCCAATCAAGTGGACTGCTTTGTCCTGGATGGTGTCAAGCTTCTTGAGTGATGTGGGAGCTGCACTCATCCAGGCAAGTGGGGAGTATTCCATCACACTCCTGACTTGTGCCTTGTAGATGGTGGACAGGCTTTGGGACGGTGGGTTACTCATTGTATGATTCCTAGCCTCTGACCTGCTCTTGTAGCCACAGTATTTATATGGCTAGTCCAGTTCAGTTTCTGGTCAATGGTAACCCTCAGGATGTTGATAGTAGGGGATTCAGCATTGGTAATGCCATTGAACGTCAAGGGGCGGCGGTTGGATTCTCTCTTGTTGGAGATGGTCATTGCCTGACACTTGTGTGGTGTGAATGTTACTTTTCACTTGTCAGCCCAAGCCTGGATATTGTCCAGGTTTTACTGCATTTGGACATGGACTGCTTCAGTATCTGAGGAATCATGAATGGTGCTGAACATGGTGCAAATCATCAGCAAATATCCCCACTTCTGGCCGTATGAAGGAAGGAAGGTCATTGATGAAGCAGCTGAAGATGGTTGGGCCTAGGACACTACCCTGAGGAACTCCTGCAGTGATGTCCTGGAGCTGAGATGACTGACCTCCAACAACCACAACCACCTTCTTTGTGTTAGGTATGACTCTAACCAGCAGAAAGTTTTCCCCCTGATTCCCATTGACTCCAATTTTGCTAGGGCTCCTTGATGCCACACTCGGTCAAATGCTGCCTTGATGTCAAGGGCAGTCACTCTCACCTCACCTCGGGAGTTCAGCTCTTTTGTCCATGTTTGAACCAAGGCTGTAATGAGGTCAGGAGCTGAGTGGCCCTGGCAGAACCCAAACTGGGAGTCAGTGAGCAGGTTATTGCTAAGCAAGTGCTGTTTGAAAGCACTGTTGATGACCCCCTCCATTACTTTATTGATGATCGAGAGTAGATTGATGGGGCAGTAATTGGCCGGGTTGGATTTGTCCTGCTTTTTGTGTACAGGACATACCTGGGCAATTTTTCACATAGCCCGGTAGATGCCAGTTTTGTAGCTGTACTGGAACAGCTTGGCTAGGGGCGCAGCAAGTTCTGGAGCACAATTCTTCAGTACTATTGCCAGAATATTGTCAAGGCCCATAGCCTTTGCAGTATCCAGTGCCTTCAGCTGTTTCTTGAAATCACGTGGAGCGAATTGAATTGGCTGAAGACTGGCATCTGTGATGCTGGGGACCTCCGGAGGAGGCCAAGATGGATCATCCACTTGGCACTTCTGCCTGAAGATTGTAGCAAATACATAGTCATAGAAAGGTAATCTGAACTGCAACACAATTGTTGCAAGTGTCCTGTACATGGGCAGTAGAAATTAGCAACTCTTTCCCTCAAAAGGGTGTTGGTGTGGGGACACTGGGAACTTTCAAGGCTGAGATGATGCATAGAATTTTGCTCGACACGGGGATCCAAGAGATATGGAGCATAGAAAATAAAATGGAGCTGAGCAGATCAAGTGTGATCTATTTGAATGGCGGAGCAGATCCAAATGGCCAACTCATTTTACTATGAAGAATCTTCAGAACGTTTTGCATTTAGCACTTTTCCACTTAGAGGAAATCTGAACCTTACCAGCTGAGGACAATTACAGGAATGCATGGCTTGCATCCTGAATCCATGCACCTGACTTTGGCAATGTGGCCCCTTCCTTCTGGCAAGAATTCAATAGCCAAGAACTGAAGTCAACGATGTGAGTGTATGAAGTTTGCAATACTGAAATTGGATTCTGCTATGGAAAAACCTATATTATCAGGTCTTATTCATAAAATGTGCATGGGAGATGATTATTTACGATATTTTGCATCTGGCTAGCAATGGTAAAGATGTGAGTTTATGCTGAATCAATTCGTTCCATTCCACATGTTCACTGTGCTATGGAAGGAGAGGAAGTTTTATTTCCTAACTGCTGATTTAGCCTGAGGTTTGTGAACCTTGTCCTTATGTCCATGAGTAAGTCCATGGATATAATTGGCTACCTCACCTCTGAGTTAGAAGGATGAGGGTTTCCTTTGCACTGCAGGACTTGAGCATATCATCCAGGTTGACACTCTAGTGCTGAAGGATTGCAATTAAAAAGAAAAGAGTTGCATTTATATTGTGCCCACCAGATGTCTCAAAGTGCTAAACAGTCCTTATGAAATAAAGTCACTGTTGTATTGCAGGGAACGCAGCAACCAATTTGTCACAGTAAACTTCCACAAATGTGACGGTAACCAGATAATCTGTTCCTGTGACATTGATTGAGGGATGAATATTGGCCAGGGCACATGGGATAACTAACTCCCTTGCTTTTGTTCAAATTAGCACCATGGAATCTTTTATATCTACCAGAAAGGGCTTCGGTTTCATGTCTCACCAAAATGTTGGTTCCTCCAACGGTGCAGCACTTCCTCAGTGCTGTACTGGAGCGTCAGCCTTGATTTATGAGCTTAAGTCCTGGAGGGGAACCTGAACCACAGCCTTCTGACTCAGAGACAAGAGTACCACCAACTGAGCCACAACTCAGTATTGCTGGAGTTGCTGTGTTTTGCGTGAGTCATCAAACCAAGATCCTGTTGGCCAGCTCAGACACTTTTAAGGAGAGGGGGGATTTCTCCTTGTGTCCCAGCCAGCATCCTTCTGTAAACCAAAATCATCCCAAAATTGATTGATCAGTCATTTAACTGACTGCAGCTTGTGTGAATGTGGGAATTTTGCTGGTGTAAGCCAACTCTTCTGTTTGCTTTCACAATAATGGTCCTTGCATTTCAAAGTAATTAATTGTATGTGAAGCCCTTTGAGTTGTTTGCAAGAGACATGACATTCCTGAGAGACATGATAAAACACTACTCAAAATACAGTTCTTCCTTTTTCTAGTCTGTTCTCATAAATAGTTAGTCTGCCCCTCGTATTATTTTTTAACAGTGGTCCTCTGCTCTCAGTCTTCCTCCCTCTGGAAAATAAATGTATTTATTTGAGCCTTTCTTCACAACTTCGACTTCGAAGATTGGAAACGTTCTGGCCACACTTCTCTGATCACTTTCTAATCCACTTGTATCCCTTTTCAAGTAGGGTGATCAAATGTTTCCCACACAACAACTTATATTTATATAGCACCTTTAATGTAATGAAACATCTCAAGGTGCTTCACAGCAGCCTCATTAAACAAACTATGAAACCAAGTTACATAAGGATACATTAGGTCAGATGATCAAAATCTTGGTCACGGCGGTAAGCTTTGAGGAGTGTCTTAAAGAAGGAAAGGAAAGTAGAGAGGCAGCGAGGTATAGAGAGGGTACCCCAGAGCTTAGGGCCTCAGCAACTGAAGGCATGGCCACCAATGGTAGAGGATTTAAAATTGGGAATGTTCATGAGGCCATAATTAAAAGAGCATGGGTATCTCGGAGGATTGTGGGGCTGAAGGAGATTATAGGGAGAGAGAGGGGTGCGGCCATGGAGGGATTGGAAAACAAGGACGAGAATTTTAAAATCAAGATGTTGCTTGTCTGGGAGCCAATGTAGGTCATCAAGAACAGGGGTGATAGGTGACCGGGACTTACTGCAAGCTATAACACAGACAGCAGAGCTTTGGATGACCTCAAGTTTACGGAGTGTAGAATATGGGAGAGCAGCCAGGGGTGCATTGGAATAGTTAAGTATAGATGTAACAATGGCATGAATGAAGGATCTCATGATGGATATTCCACTGATCTGTGCAATGCCCATTTTAATTATATTGACTTCCAGTCCAGTGTCCTTCAGACACATCCCAGTACCAAATTTGCTTTACTGATAACTGCTTGTCACTTATGAATGCTTTCAGTAATCAATGATCACTTTCAAAACCTTTTCGCCTCCTTGATAGACATGGCTGTCAGTTTCCATGAGCATTAATCAACACTTACCCACATTAATAATCATCTGTTTTACCTCAGCTGCACCTTTGTCACTGATCCAAGCCTTTCTGAAGACATAAAGATATGTCACCTCACCTGTCCATGTAACAAATGCATTATGTCTATAATACTGCCCAGTTAACTTTGTGTCATCATCAAATTTCATAATGTGACATTACAGATGATCTGCTCCATGTTACTTACAAATATTATAGGAGTCACTGGTAGACCTACTTCCTTAGTGGTTTGCTAGGCCATTTCAGAGGGTATTAACAGGCAACTACTTACTATGGGACTGCAGTCATGTCTACACCAGACTGTCTTCCCTGAAGGGCATCAGTGAGCCAGTTGGGCTTTTACAACAAACTTTTATAGTCATTTTCACCTAAGAGCCTACAAATTAGCAGATCACTTCAATTCAGTCTTACAACTTGCCACAGTGGGATTTGAACTCATATCACAAGACCAGCATCATAACTACTACGCCACCGCCGCCCCCCCCCCCCCCATTTTATGTTTATTTATAGAGTGCTGTAGAATGCTGTCAAGCACATTTGCAAATATGGTGTCAGGCTAAGAGACTTGTGATTAATTAGATTTGTGCCTTACTCCTTTTTTTTCTGAATATTGGAACTATACTTGCTATCCTGCAATCCTCAGATGTTACAGCAGTGCCTATGGAATTCTGAAAAATAGAAACTATGCTAAAACTAATTTCCTCCTTTAGTTCTTCAAGGATTCTGAAGTGTAACGTCTATGGCCCAGAGCCTTGTAAATATTTAATCCTTCCTATTTCTGGCTAATGTATTCATTCCAGTTTGTTTTTTGATTTTTGCCTCTGTGAAGCACTTTTGAAATCTTTTTCTGTGCTAAACACAATATTATAACTGCAAGTTGTTGTTTACTATTTGTGCTAGGGGCTGATTATACCAACAACTTACACTTATGTAGCACTTTTAACATAGTGAAATGTCCCATGTTATCAAATAAAATTTGACACTGAATATCAGGGAAGATGATCAAAAGCTTGGTTAAAGCGTTGGATTTTAAGTGTTGTGTTAAAGGAGAGAGAGGTAGAGAGTTGGAGTGGTTTAGGGAAACTTCAGTCCTCAGCAGCTGAAGGCACAGCCACCAATGATGGAGCTATTACAATCAAGGTCGTCCAAGAGATCAGAATTGGAGGAACGCAGGTATCTCAGAGGGCTGTAGGGCTGGAGTCAGAGCGGAGATTTAAAAATAGCAGGAGCTAAGAGTCAGAATGGAGATTTAAAAAGAACGGGAGCTGAGAATCAGAGCGGAGATTTAAAAAAAGCGGGAGCTGAGAGTCAGAGCAGAGATTTATAAAGAGCGGGAGCTGAGAGTCAGAGTGGAGATATATAAAGAGCGGGAGCTGGACTTGGAGCTGAAAACAGCGCGAGGGCAGAGCGAGTGTTCCAGGGAGACTCGGGGCTGAAAGTGGCACGAAGATGTCATGATTCAAAAAGTGGCTTGATGCAGAGGAGGCAGTTGATTGGTAAATAGGGTCAGGTGAGTACTTCTACTTCTACTTTTTCTACTAATTGAACTGCTGCAGTCGATTAGGTTAAACAAAATAAGGTGATGACTTTGTACTATAGTGGGAATGTTTGGAGTGGACTAAGGCCCCTAGTATAATTAGTATCCTTTAAAGGGAGTAACTAATGAGCTTAACCTAAAGGAAGGTCTTAGCAGCAGAGCTCGCACCCATGTTATGCTCCTCCTGCGCTATGTGGGAAGTCATGGGCACTTCCAGTGTCCCTGGCCACCATGTATGCAGAAAGTGTGTCCAGCTGCAGCTACTGGTTAACTGCATTTCGGAGCTGGAGCTGCGGGTGGATTCACTGTGGAGCATCCACGATGCTGAGATTATCGTGGACAGTACATTCAATGAGGTGGTCACACCGCAGGTAAAGACTGAACAGGCAGAAAGAGGATGAGTGATCACCAGGCAGAGTAGAGGTAGGCAGATAGTACAGGAGTCCCCTGTGGCCATCCCCCTCTCTAACAGATATACTGTTTTGGATACTGTTGGGTGAGACGACTTCTCAGGGGAAAGCAGCAGGAGCCAAGTCCATGGCACCACGGGTGGCTCTGCTGCACAAGAGGGGAGGAAGAAGAGTGACAGGGCTATAGTGATAGGGGGTTTAATAGTAAGGGGAACAGACAGTCGTTTCTGCGGCAGCAAAAGAGACTCCAAGGTGGTATGTTGCCTCCCTGATGCCAGGGTCAAGGATGTCTCTGGGAGGCTGCAGAGCATTCTGAAAGGGGAGGGTGAACAGTCAGTGGTCGTGGGACATATTGGTACCAATGACATAGGTTAAAAAAAGGGATAAGGTCCTACAAGCTGAATATAGGGAATCAGGACGTAAATTAAAAAGTAGGACCTCAAAGGTAGTAATCTCAAGATTACTACCAGTGCCGCGTGCTAGCAAGAGTAGAAATAACAGGATAAATCTGATGAATATGTGGCTGAAGAAGTGGTGAAGTGGGGAGGGATTCAGATTCCTGGGACATTGGGATCAGTTCTGGGGAAGGTGGGACCGGTACAAACAGGAAGGGCTGTATCTGGTCAGGACCAGGACCAACGTGCTCGGGGGAGTGTTTGCTAGTGCAGTCGGGGAGGGTTTAAACTAGAATGGCAGGGGGATGGGAACCTGAGCAGGGAGACAGAGGGGGAAACAAGGATAGAAACAAAAGACAGAAAAGTAAGAAGCAAAAGTGGAAGGCAAAAAAAAAAATGGTGGAAAAGAAATGGGGTCATAGTGCAAAATAAAGCTAAGATGACTAACGAGGTTAAAAAGACATTTTATCTCAATGCGCAATAAAGTAGATGAATTAACAGCGCAAATAGATATAAACGGTTATGATATAGTTGCAATTACAGAGACATGGCTGCAGGGTGACCAAGGATGGGAACTGAACATCCAGGAGTATTCAATATTTAGGAAGGACAGACAAATAGGGAAAGGAGATGGGAAAGCACTGTTAGTAAAGAAGAAAATCAATACAATAGTGAGGAAGGATATTGGCTCAGAATATCATGATGTGGAATCTGTTTGGGTGGAGATAAGAGACACCAAGGGGCAGAAAACGTAGGTGGGCGTTGTCTATGGGACCCCAAACAGTAATGGAGAGGTCAGGGAAGGCATTAAGCAGGGATTTAGAGATGCATGCAATAAGAGTACAACTGTAATCATGGGTGACTTTAATCTACATATAGATTGGACTAACCAAACTAGCAATAATACGGTGGAGGAGGATTTCCTGGAATGTGTACATGATGGTTTTTTAAGACCAATACATTGAGGAACCAACTAAAGAGCAGGCTATCTTAGACTGGCAGGGCTATAGTCATAGGGGATTCAATAGTAAGGGGAACAGACAGGCATTTCTGCGGCCACAAAAGAGACTCCAGGATGGTATGTTGCCTCCCTGGTACCAGGGCCAAGGATGTTTCAAAAAGGCTCCAGGGCATTCTGAAAGGGAAGGGTGAACAGCCATGTTCACCAGTATTGGTACCAACACTATAGGTAAAAAAGGGAATCAGGCAAACACCCGCCCCCGAGGCACATTGGTCCTGGTCCTGCCCAGATGCAACCCGTCCTGTTTGTAGTGGCCCCACCTTCCCCAGAACTGGTCCCAATGCCCCAGGAATCTGAATCCCTCCCCCCTACACCATTTCTTCAGCCACGTATTCATCTAATATGTCCGAGGTCCTACTTTTTAATTTACGCCCTAACTCTCTATATTGTGCAATGTGAAAGGATTAATTAACAATCTTGTTGTGCGGGGTCCCTTGGGGAAGAGCAACCATAAAATGATAGAATTGTCATTAGGTTGGAGAGTGAAGAAGTTGAATTCGAAACTAGGGTCCTGAATCTAAATAAAGGGAACCACGAGGGTATGAGGCGTGAATTGGCAATGATGGATTGGGGAACCTTACTAAAAAGGCTGACAGTGGATAGGCGATGGCTAATATTTAAGGAATGTGTGCATGAATTACAACAATTATTCGTACCTGTCTGGCACAAAAATAAAACAGGAAAAGTGGCTTAACCATGGCTTTACAAAAGAAATTTGGGGCAGTATTAGATCCAAAGAGGAGAGAGATAAAATTGCCAGAAAAAGCAGCAAGCCTAAGGATTGGGAGCAGTTTAGAATTCAGCAAAAGTGGACAAAAAGATTGATCAAGAAGGGGAAAATGGAGTATGAGAGTAAACTTGCAAGGAACACATAAAAACTGACTAAAAATTTCTACAAAAATGTGACGAGAAATGATTAGAAAAGACAAATGTAGGTCCCTTACAGTCAGAAACAGGGGAAATTATAATGGGGAACAAAGAAATGGCAGAAGAATTGTCTTCACAAAAAAGGACACAAATAATTTCCCAGAAATGTTAAGGAACCAAGGGTCTAGTGAGAAGGAGGAATTGAAGAAAATCAGTATTAGTAAAAATATGGTGCTAGTGAAATTAATGGGGTTAAAGGCTGAAAAATCCGCAGGGTCTGATAATCTACCTCCCAGAGTACTAAAGGAAGTGGTCTTGGAAATATTGGATGCATTGGTGGTCATATTCCAAAATTCTATAGACTCTGGTGCAGTTCCTACAGATTGGAGGATGCCAAATGTAACCCCACTATTTAAAAAAGGAGGGAGGGAATCACAGACCAGTTAGCCTTGCATCAGTAGTGGGGGAAATGCTAGAGCCTATTATAAAAGACGTGGTAACAGAACACTTGGAAAGCATTAACAGGATGACACAAAGTCAGCATGGGTTTATGAAAAAGAAATCATGCTTAACTAATCTACTGGAGTTTTTTGAGGATGTAAATAGTAGAATAGAGAAGGGAGAACCAGTGGATGTGGTGTATTTGGGTTTCATGAGGGCTTTTGATCAGATTAGTGGGCAAAATTAAAGCACATGGGATCGGGGGTAATATACTGGCATGGACTGAGAATTAATTGACAAACCGGAAACAGAGAGTGGAAATAAATGGGTCTTTTTCCAGGTGGCAGGTAGTGACTATTGGTGTACCGCAGGGATCAGTGCTTGGGCCCCAGCTATTCACGATGTGTATAAATGACTTGGATGAGGGAACCAAATCCAATATTTCCAAGTTTGTTGATGACACAAAACTGGGTGGGGTTGTGAGAAGGCTGCAAGGAGGCTTCAGGGTGATTTAGACAAGTTGCATGAGTGGGCAAACACATGGCAGATGTTGTATATTGTGGATAAATGTGAAGTTATAAGCTTCGGTGTGAAAAACAGAAAGGCAAAGTATTATTTAAATGGTGATATATTGAGAAATGTGGATGTACAAAAGGATCTGGGTGTCCTTGTACACCAGTCAATGAAAGTAAACAGGCAGGTGCAGCAAACAATTAGGAAGGCAAATGGTATGTTGGCCTTCATTGCAAAAGGGATGTCTTACTGCAGTTATACAGGACCTTGGTGAGATCACACCTGGAGTATTGCGTGCAGTTTTGGTCTCCCTACCTAAGAAAGGATATACTTGCCATAGAGGTAGTGCAGCGAAGGTTCTCCAGGCTGATACTAGGTATGGCAGGACTGTTGTATGAGGAGAGATTGGTTCGACTGGGCCTGTATTCACTACAGTTTAGAAAAATGAGAAGAGATCTGATTGAAATGTGTATAATTCTAATAGGGCTAGACGGACAGGGTGCAGGGAGGATGTTTCCCCTGGTTGGAGAGTCTAGAACCAGGGGCCACAGTCTCAGGATATGGGGTGGGCCATTTAGGACTGAGATGAGGAAAAATTTCATCACTCAGAGGATGGTCAACCTGTGGAATTCTCTACCACAGAAGGCTGTGGGGTCATTGAGTATTTTCAAGAAAGAAATTGATAAATCTTTGGATATTAGGGGCATCAGTGGGTATGGAGAGAAAGCAAGAATATGGTGTTGAGGTAGAGGATCAGCCATGATCATATTGAATGGTGGAGCAGGCTCAAAGGGTCAAATGGCCTCCTCCTGCTCCTAGTTTCTATGGAGGAGTTTATAGTGATAAGCAGAGCCCACGTCATGGGGGAAATTAACAACAAGCTTGAGAGTTTTAAAGTCAAGGTGTTGTTTATCTGGGAGCCAATGTAGATCAGTGAGCACAGGGGTGATGGGCAAGTGGGACTTGATGCAGGCTAACATATGGGCAGCAGAGATTTAATTTATAGAGGGTGAAAGTTGGGAGGCGGGTCACGGAAGAGTTAAGTCTAGAGGTAACAGAAGCATGGATGAGGGTTTCAGCAGCAAATGAGCAATGGTGGGCAATGTTATAGAGGTGGAAATAGGCGAATTTGATAAGACGCAGATATGTGGTTGGAAGTTCATCTTGGAGTCAGATATGACATGAAGTTTGCAAACAGATCTGCTTCAAGTGGTTGCCAGGAAGGGGGGTGGATTTAGTAGCAAGGGAAGAGAGTTTGTGATTGGGACCAAAGACAATGGCTTCAGTCTTCCTAATATTTCATTAGAGGAGATTTCTGCTCGTCCAGAACAGGATGTCGGACAACCAGTCTGATAATCTAGCAACAGCGGAGTCTGAAGAGAAGGTGGTGAGCTCGAGCTGGAGGCCGGCGGTGCACATATGGAACCTGTGTTTTAGGATGATGTAGCTAAGGGGCAGCATGTTGATGAGAAATAGGCGGGGCCAAGGACAGATACTTGGAAAACACCAGCAGTAACAAAACGGAACAAAAAACATCAACAATTTAAAACCAAAAGGAAGACACCTAGCTCAAGGCCACGAACCTGTTTGATAGGCACAACAGCTTGTCTCTTGATATAAACGTTTTCAATTTAACAGCAGACCTGTTCATGCATTACAGCCATGGTGCTGTCCCTCGCTGTTGGCATTGCACAAATCTTTCACCAAGGAGCAGATATTACTAAAATTTTCCATCATTATGACTGCAAAATCTGGGCCATTGCAATCAATCTGAAATCAATGTTAAAAATTACACTTGTGAGATGTGAGCTAACAAAATGGGGTTAATACCAATAGATGTCAGACTAAAGAATTTCATACAAACGCTGGGGCTAAGTATATCTTAAATCCACATCTGTGACATCAGGACCACAGTTTATAAATTCAGCTTTGATCTGCCATCTAGATTATCATTTAAAATGTTATGTATTCATGTAGGACGGGTTTATGATCGGGGGAGCATTGACGAATTTAGCACGTGGTCATCCCCTATGTTGCAGCACAAGTAACAGGGGAAGCAACAGATAAATTGTTGCATTTTCAAGGCTGTAAATACTATCTTGCAGCATGGCGTGGTGTATAAAAACAGTCATACATGATTACAGTTTCACAAAAGAGCAAGAGCTACTACTTAAGCCATTTCAAATGATGCATTTCTGTCAATGCAAATATACTTTGTATGCCTCTTTAAAGTGTGTCTGTCAATATATCTCCAGGTGAAAGCAAAATACTGAGGATGCTGGAAATCTGAAATAAAAGCAGAAAATGCTGGAAAAGCTCAGCAGGTCTGGCAGCCTCTGTGGAGGGAGAAACAGAGTTAATGTTTTGAGTCTGTATGACTTTCTTTCAGAGCTCTAAAGAAGAGTCATACAGAACATTAACTCTGTTCCTCTCTCCACAGCGGCTGCCAGACCTGCTGAGCTTTTCCAGCATTTTCTGTTTTTATTTAATATATCTCCTGGCTCTTTTATCACTCAAGGCCATAGGAGGAGAGCCTGTGCAAGAGGGAGTTCTAACGTTTGGTATGTGAGTGCTGGAACCCAACATTTACAAGCTATAGCAGCACAACTGTTGTCAATAAAGGGAGCAGATGGAGAATTTATTTGCAGGACTGCAGCGACACATTCTTACAAAATAGCAGTGGTTTCACTTCCAAAGCAATTAGTTAACCGCAAGGCACTTTGAGGTGTCCTCAGGACATGGAAGGCACAATATGGATGCCAGTCCTTTTATGAAGAGTCTGCTGAAGGAAGCTAGGGCATATTTAACTTTGTGTGGAAGCTGTGGCTCAGATAATAGCATGCTTGTTCTCTGAACCAAAAGGTTGTGGGTTTAAGTCCCATTCCAAGAGTTGTATATCAATGATCAACACTGGCATTCCAGTGTAGTACTAAAAAATTGCTGCACTGTTGTAGATGCCACCTTTTGGGTGAGACGTTAAATCGAGGCCCCACTGCCTTCTCAGGTGAATATAAAAGATCCCATGCGTAGTAATTATGGGTTTATTTAATGTCATAATGTACCTTTAAGAATAATACTTGTTAGGGAAGACCACATGATCCGTAGAAACCAATAGCAGAATAGTGCAGGCTACCTCACTAGTGAGTGTAGCGATAGAGTTGGAGTTGAAAGCACAAGTGTAGTTGCTGCTGAGTATATTGTCAATGAACTTAAAGTTTCCACCCAAGACGTGTCTGCTGATCAACTCTATCATTAATAGTAGCAATTTGGCCACCCTTACAACAAACTGGCAATGAGGATAAAACAGGATTGAACAGAAGAAATCAAGTTAGAAAGAAATCAACACTGTACCTCGCCCAGTGATTGTAATTAGCAAGCTCCGTTAGAATTGAAGAAGTTATCCCCTCTCAAAATGCCACAATTTGGGAGAATTGATCCTTTTGAACCAGCCACAGATGGTTGGTCTCATTACATAGAACGCCTCACATTCTTTTTTCAAGCAAATAAGATTACGGGGAAAGAGAAGAGGTGAGCAATCCTCTTGAGTACTTGTGGGAGCAAAGTCTACGGTTTGATTTGAAGTTTGACAGCTTCCACTCTCCCAGATTCTAAGAATTTCGATGAATTGGTGGACCTCATGAGGGGTCATTTTTCAACCAAAGCCCTCAGTCATGATGCAGAGGTTTAGGTTTAATTCGCCAAATGGAGCCCCAGGTGAGACAATTGCATGCTACATGGCAATTTGAAGCAGCTATCAGAACGTTGTGAGTTTGGTAGGACTCTAAATGACATGCTCAGAGGTCGTTTAATGTGTGGTGTGAAAGAAGACACTATTCAGAAAAGATTATTGTCTGAAGAGAATCTGGATTTCAAGAAGGCGCTAGAGATAGCGCTGGCCATGGAAAACTCTGTACGAGGTTCACAAGTAATACAGGGAGCGCAAAATGGCACCGTCCTCTACATTGGGTGGGAAACCCCAGCCGAAAAGGGTGTGAAAAAGCAAGACCTGCCGAGAAGCGGGAAACAGCCCCCGCTAGCCAAAGAATAAAGAGAAATAACTTAGCAGCGAAATCAAAGAATAATTTTAATTGAGGTGGAAACAATCAGTCTTTTAGCGACAGGAAGTTTAAAAAAATCGAATGCTACTATTGTCACAGAAATGGATATACGATGAGGCAGCGCATGGAAAGATTCAAGCAGGCTTGTAAACAAAAGAAGAAACAAACTGAAATCTACAATGTAGAAGGGCCTGAAACAACAACGTTCTGACATTTACTCGTCATTTAATCTGAAAGCTGGAAAGACAGAACCGATATTTGTCACAGTGAAGGCAACTGGCAAACCTGTTAGAATGGAAATGGAGACGGGAGCTTCCACTACAGTAATTGGGGAACAAACCTTCAGATATTTGAATAATGGTGAACATCAATTAAGTTTAGAAGAAACAGCTGCCAAGCTCAAAATATATAGGGGTGAAGACATTCAAGTAAAAGGCATAAGAAGAGTAACTGTCCATTATGGAAGCCAATTGGCAAAGCTAGCAGTGTTGGTATTGAGAAGCAAAGGACCAAGTCTACTTGGGTGAAATTGGCTAAGGGAAATCAACCTTGATTGGCCACTGGGATTCCAAAAGGAAGCTGGAAATGTTCCTGTTTTGAAAAAGGAGTGTGTGAGAACTCAACAACCTAAATCAATGCAGGCCGTCTTAAACCAAAACCTGGAAGAGCAGCAGAAGAAACTTGATGAGACCCTGCTTGATGACAGAGTTCACGACAAGGTGAGCAACCTTCGCAGAGAAAAAGAAAACCTGTTGAAAGACCTTCACACATGACAAGATGCCCTCAAGTCAGAGTTTGTACCTCTGGAAAAGTGTGAAGAGAAACAGAAAGAATTCAGCACCTCTCTGAACAAACTGAAGAATGAGTTGGCAGAGAAGACACAACAATGTTCAATTTTCCAGGAGGCATCAAACAAATGCAAAAAAGTGACGGAAGAGCTGAAGAATCAGCTAAATGAAGCCAAAGAGACCTTGGAAGCAAAAGTCACAGAATTTTCCAAGAAGCAGACAGATAATGAAATTTTGGGAGACTCAACCACTGAGCTCAGACAAGTTGAGCTGGCATCTGAGAGAAGTCTGGCCAATAGTGAAATCAAAAAGAAGGATGAGATTAAAGTCCTTTAATTCTGGCAGCATACAAATACACTTTCATACACAGGCCTGGCAATCAAATCTCAAGCGCCAACCACCCTTAGTCTTTTCCCTTACAAGAAAATGATGAGCACGTCCTAGTTCCACAGGAACTTGTTTAACTGTTAAATTTCTTAGATTCCTCGCTGGTATGTGCTCGACAGATCACAGACTGGAAAAGTCAGGACCCAGTCCTATCTCAAGTACGAGAACAAGTGCTGCATGGTTGGTTACAGGAGCCTATATCTGATGAAATGAAACCGTACTTCAACAGGAGACAGAATGGCATGGGGAGCATGAGTGAAAGTTCGTCCAAAGGGAAGGGAGCCACTTTTAATTCAACTACACAGTGCCCATCCGGGAATTTCCCAAATGAAGACCATAGCATGCAGCTATCTGTGGTGGCCAGGGATGGATGGTGAAATAGAAAGTTTAGTAAAGTACTGTGTGTAGTGTCAGCAAGTGCAAAAGTTGCCAGTGACAGCTCCATTACACCCATGAGAGTGGCTAGGTAGACCTTAGTTATGGTTACACGTTGTCTACATTGGGCCTTTCCTGGGAACAATGCTTCTGCTCATTGTCGATGCCCATTCGAAATGGTTGGACATATATGAGGTGATGTCACCAACATCGACTGCAACAATTGAGAAACTACATCAAAGTTTTGCTATTCACGGACTACCATAAGTAGTCGTTTCTGATAACAGCACGATATTTATAAGTGCTGAGTTTCAATGGTTTATCAGCCTCAACAGTATCACGCATGTAAAAACTGCACCATACCACCCTTCCTCAATCAGACTGGCTGAAAGGGCAGTTCAAACGGTCAAGGCGGGCAACAAAAAGCTAACTGGTGATTCCTTAGCAACCAAGCTAGCATGCTTTCTTATTCATTGCAGGACTGCCCTTCACACAACAACAGGTGGCACACCTACGGAGTTAGTGTTGAAACGCCGTCTCAGGATGAAACTAATCTTAATTAAGCCAAATTTAGAGGAAAAGATGGAAGGGAGTCAGGGAAGCCAAAAAACTAGACATGACTGGCATAGTCATGAGAGGGAACTTACTGTGGGAGAGATGGTATATATGAAGAACTTTGGAGAAGGACCAAATGGTTACCGGGTGAAATATGTGCAGTGCCTGGGCCTCTATCTTACCACGTGGAGGTGGAAGGACGGGTCATCCAAAACATGTGGACCATTTAAGAAAGAGAGAGAGAAATCACCAAGATTTGGTTCCACCAGTGATCATGACCGGGCCTGGGTTTCCTGTTGAGGATACTCAACCCAGCACAGACATGTCTGATGTTCCTGTAAGAGTTGAGGATACAGAACTGCAAATCCCCACCAAAGCACCTGATTATCGGGCAACTCCGGAGAAGGAGGTTCCTGACAAAGAATCTGAAGTTGTGGAGCTGCGATGTTCCACACTTACCAGGAAACCACCTGAAAGACTGAACTTGTAAATTCCTTACCCAGTGTAAATATTATGCTGTCTTGAAAAATATGTACTTGTAAATATAATATATATAGCTAAGTTGAAGGGGGAGGAATGTAGTAATCATGGTTTTATTTAATGTGTGATGTACCTTTAAGAATAATACTTGTTAGGGAAGATTACAAGATCTATAGTACCAATGGGAGAGTAGTGCGGGCTACCTCAGTGTAGAGATAGAGTTGGAGCTGAAAGCACACATGCAGTTGCTGTTGAGTATATTGTAAATAAAGTTAAATTATACATCCAAGAAGAGACTGCTGATCGACTCTATCATTAATAATAAACCTTACAACACCATGACACTATTTCAAAAATTGGCAGGGGAGTTATCCCCGGTATTCTGGCCAATATGTATCCCTCAATCAACATCACACAAAAAGAAACAGATTATTTGATCATTGCTGTTTGTGGGAACTTGCTTTATGCAAATTGGCTGTCATATTTTCTACACTACAACAATGACTGCACTTCAAAATGACGCTTGGGAAGTCTGGGTTCATGAAAGGTGCTATAAAAATGCTTTTAGGCAAACAAGGTCCTGCCACAGCAAAGATTTGACAAGGGCGTCAAATCCAGCCCACAGCATGCCTGATGCACGTGAAATGTTTAATGAGATTGTGAGGTTGCTTCCATTTGTGAACCTGTGCCGAAGCAGCAGCAGCAGCAGCATAACAACCCAGTAAAATGAACTTAATGCATTTCGAAACTAGGCTGTTTTCAATATTGCCTGTCATATTTAAAAGTGGCATATGATCCTTTTGGCTCTGCACCAGCCGACTTAATGCTGGAACAATGAGCAATTGTGAGAACTGACTGAGACAGTCGCTAAGTTTAAGCCTCAAGATGGCAGCACTGGTTTTATTGCATTTACCACGTCAAGCTCCACACAGCTGAAGTAAGGTGATAATGAGCCAAAATGTGGCCTTAATTTCTGATGGAGTTGCACCTAATTTGGGGGCAATAATTTCCTATTAAATAGGAAATGGATTGTACATTTGTAATGCTAGATTCACATCCATTGAATTTCCACCATCATTTCTGTTAGAGGGTGAATGTGTCCACCCCTTTTTGGGCAGGTGTATGTAAATAAGTCAACAATGTCCAAAGAAGGAACATGGGTGCATGGTGAAGGGAAGGCTCTTTTATCCTTTGGAAATATTGAAATAGTTTTTTTGAATGTTTGTTGCCCTATCCTCTCTTCCTGCAGATTTGGTTTTCTCTGAGGCCAAGAAATTGTTAGTTTTGAGAATGGCCAATGACATAGAAGGGGTGCTCTTCCAAAGGTAGCATTGTTAGGGCAGAGTAGAGGGAGCTTTACTCTGCACCTAATGAATTTATAAGCTAGCTTGGGAAGTGCTTCATGTGGACACTGAGTGCATTTCCCATCGTTAATATCCCTTACCGTGATGAGCGCAGAATATACGTGCATTTTGCTTGCGTGTTTGAACGAACAGTTGAACCAAAGCTGGAGTCTGAAAGACTATACAAGCTCATCCATTCCTGAGGTTTGGCTGGTGTTTACCTCATTTCACTTGCTGCCTGAATTCAATTACAAGTGGGGAGTAGAGGTCTCCTTTACCAATCAGCCCTGGGGTCAGATAAACCCTGTCTCTTGGATAGATTTCATGCCAGGACCAGTTGGGAGGCAAAGCAGTGTAAACTCTCAGGCATCTGCTGCAGAATTAACCCTTGGATACATCTCCGTGTAAAGCTGTGGGTCCTTTGTTGCTCACATCAATACTGATCTCTGCTGCGCAGAGCCCACCCCAGGTATTCACGACCTGGATAGTATAATAGTGACAGCCTTCAGCTGTGAAGGGCCTGTGCACTGGAATTCTCTCGCTAAACCACGATGTCTCTCCATTCTTCTGTCCATCTGTGAGATGCTCATTTAAAACCTATCTATTTAACCAAACATTCGGTCAACTGCCCTAATTTCTCCTTATGTGGCTCAGTGGCAAATTTTGTTTGATTATGCTCTTGAAGAAGCACCCTGGGATAGTTTACTAGATTAAAGGTACTATATAAAAAAAAAGATGCTGCTGTAATGAGAACTGCTATGAAAACCTGCGGACTCCTTGTCTTTGCTCATCTTCACAGCATCATTACCTGAGCATAAGTAAAGCAAAACTAAATAGGACAATGCTCCATTTCAAGCCAACAGTGCACATGAAGCCACTGTAACGTAGCCAGGCACTGTCAATTCAACTGCATGGCCCAGAAGTAAGACACGAGATCTTCATCCATCCTCCCTTCTGCTTTCTTTTTGAACACGATTTTGATCTCAAGTCCCAGGGTTGTAGAAAGCTGTCTTCCCCAAAAAAAAGTTTTGCAAACCACTGACATTTGATGGAGAAAAGAAGCGCCAGAGACAATTGCGAGTTACAGACCTTCTAACTCCCTTTGATTTCCGAACACTTGCAAGTTCTTTCAAACCATCAAGTGTTAAGCACTTTTCTCATGCTTTACAACCCAGGTCAATTCTTCCTTGGCACTAAGTGGTGATTGAGTGCAGATTTGCAACAATTTGCAAATTGGAAGCTCAACTGGAAATTGCACTTAAGCTGCTGTTTTGGAATCAATTGAGAACCAGGCTGGGAGTTAACGAATGATCAGCACAACCCTCGCAGCATTCACACAAGCAGCTGGAGGTAGGTGAAAATTGCTCCACTTGCTTTGGGGAACTTATTCTGCCTTTGGAAAATTGCAGCAGTTTAGAGCTGATTTTCTATGTTCAGATATGCACATGTCCTTGTTTGTGTGCCCATGTGTCTGCATGCGACTGTGGGGCAGATCCTGACTTCAATGGAAATAATAGTGGGGAGAGATTTAAAATGGAACTATCTTGCTAACCCTCGTTTTACACTATCACACAAAGTCAAGATCTATTCCACATTGTCTACCTGTGTTCATGCTTGCCTATTTGAATTTGTGCCTGTGTGATCCAAGACATACGTGTGTATGGAAAGCACGAACAGATATCTATTCCAGCACATCTGTTCCGATGATGCCACTTTCCAAAATGGTGCTTCTGACATGTCTTCCTTCTTCCTTAACTGAGGTTTCCCCCTCACTGTGCTTGACAGGGCCCTCAGCCGTGTCCGACCTAACTCCCGTGTCTCTGCCCTCACACCTTCCTCTCCCCCCACAGAACCATGATGGTCCCCCTTGACCTTACTTTTCACCCCACCAGCCTCCACATTCAAAGGATCATCCTCCGTTGTTTCCACCAGCTCCAGCATGATGCCATCACCAAACACATCTTCCCCTCGCCTTCCCTGTCAGCATTCCATAGGGACTGTTCCCTCCAGGACACCCTGGTCCACTCCTCCATCACCCCCAACACCTCACCCCCTTCCCATGGCTTCTTCTGATGCAATCGCAGATGATGCAACACCTGCCCATTTACCTTTTCCCTCCTCACCGTCCAAGAGCCCAAGCACCTTTCAGATGAAGCAATGCTTCACTTGCACCTCCTTCAGTTTGGTCTACTGCATCCGCTGGTCCCAATGCGGTCTGCTTTACATTGGAGAGACCAAACGCAGACTGGGTGACCACTTTGTAGAACACCTTCGGTCTGTCCGCAAGCATTACCCAGACCTTCCTGTCGCTTGCCATTTCAACACTTCACCCTGTTCTCATGCCCACATGTCCATCCTTGGCCTGCTGCAATGTTCCAGTGAAGCCCAACGCAAACTGGAGGAACAGCATCTCATCTTCCGACTAGGCACTTTACAGCCTTCCAGACTTAACATTGAGTTCAACAACTTCAGACCATGAACTGTCTCCTCTATCTTCACTCCTTTCTTTAAAATTTATTTAAATTTTTTTTACCTACTTATTCTTATTTTTATTCATTATTTTATCCCTTTTTTAAATCCCCTTTTCTATCCTTTTTCCCCAAACACTGTCCTCTCCTCCCTCCCCACCCCCAAAAGGGCCAGCTGTCACTTGTTCTATGTTGTTCTTTCACAGCGTGCTGACCCTTGTCCTGCAATTAACACGTTCTGCTTTCTTACCTTTATGCCGCTATCAGCATATTCTTTAGCCCTTACCACAACCATTAACACTCCCTTTGTCTTTTTGTCCATGACAACTTTGTCAATCTCCCCATAGCCCCCACTTATTTCTGACTCTTTATCCAGCTTCACCTGCTCCACCCCCCTTAAACAGTACAAGTTTCAGCACATTTCCACGTCTCATTAGCTCTGAAGAAGAGTCATGTTGGACTCGAAACATTAACTCTGTTTCTCTCTCCACAGAGGCTGTCAGACCTGCTGAGTTTTTCCAGCATTTTCTGTTTTTATTTCAGATTTCCAGAATCTACAGTATTTTGCTGTTATTATGCGAATATATCTATGTATTTCTGTGTACACCATGAATTTGTACATGTATCATTGCATTTTGCATGAGCTGTGTTTCCATATAAACATGGAAGGTGTGTTTTTGTGTGTCTGTTTATCCATGCAGGTGAAAGTGTGTGAGTGTATGTGTGCATGTTTTGTTTAACATGTGTGTGAGTGCACATGTGCCTGTGTCTTTCTCAGTGTCCTTTTGTTGTTTTCCGTTGAAATGTTGGCCACTTTTGATGTTCAGCAGGAGGCGAGGGGGCCGCCAGTCCCAATCATTCCGACTACAGCCCTTGCAACATCTTGGATATTCTCTCTGAATGCTTTGAAAGAGGGATTCGGTTTTCCTTATAGAACAGTTCAGTTGACCTTGTGCACATCCCCACTCTGTAAATGCTGCTGAAATTGCTTTGTACTTATCAACCAATAGGGGACATGATGGGGGATTCTCACCAATCTGAACAAGACTGTATTGTCATTTCTGTGAAGCACTGAGCAGCAGTGTGTGTAACTTTGTGTATTTTGGCTGGAAGTTTAATGCATCTCGGTAGGTGAACTACACTAGGAAAGAGACCTCGCCCTGTAAGGAGGACAGCTGATCCACTGTCGTTATGGAACAGCAGACCCAGAAACATAAAAAGGTTGTCAGCTGCATGGTGTTCTAATGAGTTGGTCCTGCCTGATTTTTACAAACTAAAACGTGACCTTTTAAAAAATGTTATTCAATATAATGCCGTGATCAAATAGATTGATATTTTAGTCTCGGGCATGTTGTAATTTCATAAAGATGAAAAATATGTTAACAACAAGAGAACTGAAGCTTGTAACGAGGTAAAAACTTCATAAGTTGCTACATTCTATTCAATTTCCCGTACGCCTTAGAAATCTGGACAATAAATAAAGACCTGTGGAAGAAAATAGAGGCCTTTGAAACGTTCACATTAAGACGTATGCTATAAATTCCATTTAGACCAATGAAGACGGTGCTTGAAATTGCAAGAGCGAAAATAACTCTTTAAAAAGTAACATCCAGAAAAGAAAATATCAGTATTTTGGCCATTTGATCAGAACTGAAAAGCCACAGAGATCTCTTCTAGATGGCAAAGTGGAGGGCAGCAGAAAGAGGGGTCAACCCAGAGGTGTAGTTGGGTTTCAGACATTACAGAACGGTTGTAGATGACTACAGTGGATGTGTGAGGATGACACAAGACAAACAAATGTAACCTACAATGACAGCAAATCTCCTGGTAGGAGCAGCTGCAAGCAGCAGCAATGATGTTTCAATAAGCCTGAAGAAGCTTGGGGTTGTCCAGCAGGGATGTGTATACAAGCCTTTACCTGGTGGGGCACTAAGATGCCTAACCAGAACAACAACTTGTGCCTTCAATGTAGTAAACCATCGCAAGGCGCTTCATGGGATTGTTACCATTTCACAACGAGCCACATAAGGAGATAGTTGGACAAGATACAAAAGCTTTATCAAAGAGATAGGTCTTAAAGAAGGAGGGAGCAGGAAAGAGATGGAGAGAGAGAAAGCCTAGAAAACTGAAGTCACAGCCACCAATGGGGAAGCAGTGAAAATTGGGGACGTGCAAGAGGCCAAAAGTAGAAGAGTGCAGTGATCACGGCAGGTTGTCACACAGTATGGAACTTCAAGGAAAAATCATGCTCCGTTTTAGACACCATATATAAGGCTGTCAACTAATATTGCAGTATTGTATACATATATATAGAATAAACAATATATGTAGAAACATAATTCAATTTCATTATAATTGTTTTATTTTTTTGGATGTGGTAGCATAGTGGTTACGCTACTGGATGAATAACTTGTAGACACGATTCAAATCCCACCAAGGCAGCTGGGAGATTTAGGGCAGGGTCTTCCAGTCGGCGAGCAGGGCGCAGGTCCCACTTGCCAACACGTAAAATGACGCGGGATGACGTCAGGTGGAACTCCCGATGTCATCCCACATCATTAACATTTTCAGGTCAGCGGGGGCGTAGCCGAGTCAGCTGTGTGCCCGCCGACCTGTCAACGGCCTATTGAGGCCATTGAAAAACTAATTAAGGTCATTCATGGACCTGCCCGTCCAACCTTATGGTTGGAGGACAGGCCGGGAGCCCTGGCGGGCTTCGGAAAAAGCATGAAACCTCATCCAGGGGTGGGATGAGGTTTCACGAGGGTATTTAAATTTTTATTAAAGGTTTCAATATAAGTTATGGACATGTCCCAACTCATGTTTTTTTTATCAATTGTATTACAAATTTTAAATCAGTGCCGATCTCCCTGAGGCGGCACCAATAGGGGGCGCTGATCGGAGGTGTCCCTGCCCGCTCCTGCACTTGCCCCCCCCTCCCCCCACAACGCGGGGGGAGTTTTTCCCTTAAGGTCAGTTAATAAGGTAAAAACCTGGAATAAAAAGTAATGACTATGAAATGGAATCCCTAGTGGGTTTCTGCAGTGCAACCCTTAGGCTTTTTAGAGTAGGGAATCTCCTGCCCTTACCTGCACTGGCCTACACGTGACTCCTGACCCACAGCAATGTGGTTGACTCTGAGCTGCCCTCTCTCTGAAATGATTGAACAAGCCATTCAGCTGTGCCAACCTGCTCCAAAATAACAATAAGAGTAAAACTGATCAGATCACCTGGCGTCAAGCTAGGCACCAGACACAACAAGGCACACCCAGTCCGGTCAACCATGCAAATAACAACTTGTGACAAACAGACACTCAGCATATTTGCATCCCTGAATCCCCCACCATCTACATGGGCAGGCAGGGCATTAGCATTAACCAGAAGCCTAATGACCCATCACATAAATACTGTGGCTACAAGAGCAGTTTAAAGGCTGGGTATTCTGTGGCAAGTGTCTCACCTCCTCATTCCCAAAGCGTTTCCACCATTCACAATGCACAAGTCAGGAGTGTGATGGAATACTCTCCACTTGCCTGGATGAGTGCATCTCCAATGACGCTCAAGAAGCCCGACACCATCCAGGAAAAGGCAGCCCGCTTGAATGGCACCCTATCCACCACCTTAAGCATTTACCTCCTCCACCAGCAGCTCACATGTCCCCAGTGTGTACTAGCTACAAGTTATACTGCAGAAACCCACCAAAGCTTCCTCAGTAGTACCTCTCAAACAGCAAGATCTACCACCTAGAAGGACATGGCCAGTAGGAATAAGAGAACACCACTACCTGCAGATTCCTCTTCAAGACACACATTACACATTTGCCTGAACTGGAAATATATCACTGTTCCTTCATAATTGCTGGGTCAAAATTCTGGAACTCCCTCCCTAACAGCATGTGGGTGTACCTACAGCACGTGGACTGCAGTGATTCAAGAAGGCAGCTCATCCCACCTTCTCAAGGGAAATTAGAGATGGGCAACAAATGTCCATATCACATGAACGAATGAAAAAAACGTTTATTGGCAGAGTAATATCTGAATATCTGCCTTACGTTGCTTCTAGTACATTATTAAACATTGGCATCCACAAACTCCATTAGCCGCCTGATATTCATTTTGTAAGCTGACAGCTGCACATAGTTGGGAATAAATAGTCACTCAGATAATTACTGAGAATCCGCAGGGAGCTTTGGTCTTGACATCATTCGATTCTGCTCTTGGTGCAATTAAGAATGGTTGTTTTGCAGAGAGAAGAAGCGTGGAAGGTGGTTGCTCCAAGTAGCTACGATGTTCATTTCCCAGTGCTGATCTTGGTGAATTTGTCTCTTGAGTCTGTTTCTCATGGTAGAGTTCAGTCATTAGTTCGAATATATTTTTGATTCTCTTTTAAAAGTTGTGTTTCGGGCTTGGAGAGGGAAAGAGGGAGGATGGACTGGCACTGTTTGATTTCATTTGGCATATCCTGAAGTGCATGGCACTCTTGCCTAACTGTTAGAGTAAAAGAAACTTTATGTTTGCTGCTTCTTTTTGCCACTAATTGTAATACATTTATGTGCATTAATTTATTTTTATTAAAGGCCATAAGTAAATTATTTATTTGTGCCAGAAACAAAAATATAAAACATTTTCATATTGTTAAAGCTAATTCGACAAGAGAACCCATTTATTTGGAAAGTTGGAGATAAAAACTGTCATCCACTGTGTGGTGGTGGTGGTGACACATAAGAGCTAATGATGAAATAATAAGGAAGCCAGGATTGGTGAATATTAATGCGTCTCGAGGCAGGTCCAGTGAAGGGAGGGCTGACCTCATTCCACCACATCATTCCAAAATTAGCTTTATGGATTTCATGCTGGTTGACAGTGTAAACATTTGAAGAGATATTAGGCATGTCTATGGAATAGTTTTGAATGAATCATAATGAGACTGGA
This sequence comes from Carcharodon carcharias, assembly GCF_017639515.1. Taxonomy (NCBI): domain Eukaryota; kingdom Metazoa; phylum Chordata; class Chondrichthyes; order Lamniformes; family Lamnidae; genus Carcharodon; species Carcharodon carcharias. The sequence continues at coordinate 14,424,281 of NC_054489.1, forward strand.
GGGTTTAGCATTTGAGATTGGGGAATAGGAAGTCTTTAAATACTTGACATCTGGACCAAGATCAAACAAGTCGAAAGACTCAAATCTATGTTAAAAGATGGGAGTCGTGTCATTCAAAAGTTAATGAGAAAGCTCAAGAGAACCCATTTATTTGAAGGGAGTCATTACTAAATCTTCTTTCATGAAGTTGAGACTTGTCTTACATTGATATTAATCCAACAAAATAGATTTTGCTTATAAAAGTACATTGTCACAGCTGATGCTACATATGCAGGAGTCAGTCTGGTTATGTGACGACATGCAGATGGTGGGGATGAGGGTTCTGGCCTGATTTCTCATATGGCCTTGGCTGTGGCATTGCACATCAGTGACTTCTTTTTGAATCGGCCTGTGGACCCACCTGAAGGCCCCTCATTGACCACCACACTTTGGGAACTTAAGACACCACTATGAGCTGTAACACTGAACAGTCACTGTCTCCTCTAACACTGTCAGAAGCTGTTTTCTGTGCAAAACTTTGTGTTCTGCCATTGAATCTGGGATAATTCTTTTTCTTTCATCCATGCTCCTCCACCCCACCCACTCATCATAAAGAAGCATAATCTTTCTATCTTTGATGAAGCTTTCATTTGATTTCAAAACCATACCTACCTAATGTTCAGAGTTACTCATTGCTGTTATACCACAACAGATTTTGCATAAAAGCAGTGCCCCTTAGAACACCCCTGTATTTATTCCCAATCTCCTCAAAAGGGAAAGAGGGAGATTGACAGCAAGGACAGGGGCTTGTCTCTCAGTACCGCACCCCCCCCCGCCCCACAATCCTTCCTGGTGCTGGGTCCCTCAAGCAGCTCTGACAACAAGGGTGTTTCCCCTCGCTAATCCCGGAATCCTAGAAGCATTCCTGATGGGGTTTGGTTTTTGGCTTCCTGCATGGAGTGTCCCCTGCCCACCACTGGATCAATACCAGTGACAGCAGGATGAGGCCCTTAAGTGGACATCAATTGCCACACGAACTGCAGTGGTTCAATAAAGTCACTCACCATCATCTTTTCAATGACAATTAGAGATGGACAATAAATGCTGGCCTTAATTGTCAACAACGTCCACATCCCATGAGCAAAAAAAAATGGACATGCGATTTCTGCAATTACTGCTCAGGTATAGGTATTAATATAACTGTGGGCCTGCTGAAATATGCTACCAAATTGCTGCAATTTGGAGATCATGTATGAGAATTTCTCCTCTAAATCAAGAGAGAGGGCAAAATATCTTTGCTATAGCCATACAAGGGTTTGATATTGTCACTTTATTGGCATTGAGATAGAGGATCAGCCATGATCATATTGAATGGCGGAGCAGACTCGAAGGGCCAAATGGTCTACTCCTGCTCCTAGTTTCTATGTTTCTACATTTCTAGAATGCATGGTAGCATAGTGGTAATGTTCAGCTTGTACTCTAGTAGGCCAGGCTAATTTTCTGGGTACAAGTTCAAATCTCGCAAATGGTACCTGATAAAATTTAAATTGAATTAATAACTCTAGAGCTAAAAAGCTAGTTTTGTAAGAATGATCATTAAAACCCCATCTGGTTCACAAGCCCTTTCAGGGGAAGAAGTTCATCATCCTTAGTGGGTCTGGACTTCATTTGACTTGAGATCAACGCTCAATGTGGTTGACACATAACTGTCCCTGAATTGGTGTAGTCAGCAACTCAGTTATATTGTTATAGGAAATTATCTACACCACACGGACTTCAGTTCATGAAGGCAGTTCACCACTTCCTCCTCAGGGGCAATCACAGATGAGCGGTTGATGCTGGCTTTGCCAGTGGCCTTATCCACCCATTCAGAGGGTGAATAAAGAAGTTTACATGATTATATTGTTGGGTGAATTCAGTCCCTCTGTGATCCTAATAGGTGGTCAAGCTTGAAGGAAATTGGTCAGGAAATCACCAAGGCAGATCTTTATCCCTCCCTCCCACTATCAGAGGTACAGAATCATTCAATTTGCCCCCAGTATATGTCAGACTCTGAAGCAGCAAAGCCTCCTTCCCCAATCTCAGCCATCGCTGTTGCTAATTTTAGTGAAAAAGCAAGATTGAGTACAAAATGGGATATCTTTTTCCTGACGTTCTACTTTAAAATTGCAAGATATTTCTCTTATACTAAGTCTTTTTCATGGTAGCAAACTTTGGATTGTCTTTGCATTACTGTCACGACTCACTGGAGATAGTGCGCTGTAATATCAATCCCCACTGCTCCCTGAGCCACGACGAATGTGAAAAGTTTGACCAAACCACCAGATTGCCCCAATTCTACCCAACTGTTTAATTTAGATTAACAGAATACGAGCACTAGGATTGCAAACTTAATAAGTAAATAACTGTTTATTGAACAAATTGTCTTTAACTAGTGGCAAAAGAAAGAAATAGAAACTGCTAACTTCTAACACTTGCTTAAACTCTATCCCCTTTTTAAATCCACACACACACACACACACACACACAAACACGACACTGAAAACATGGATTTTAAGGGTGAGATAAAACAGTTCAATAGCACCAATTCCGGAGTACAGGACTTGATGGGTTGATTTCGATCAATGTCTTCCAAATTCCTTTCAGTTGTTGTTGATGACACAAGGTGCTCTTCCAGCACTTTCAGTATTTAGTCCACTGGTCGAGCACTTGCCTTTCAATGTCTCTAACAGTGATTTTCCCCTTTGCCTCTTTACAAGGGTTTCCTCAGAAAGAGAGCAGTTTATAGAGATATGAGGAAGAGAGATTTTAGATTTTTTCTCTTTGCGGGCCAGGAGCTTTCTGCTACCCTGCTCTAAACACAAAATCTTGGTCACCTGGTCAGGAGCCAATTAAAATACTGTTGTCAGGCAGCTCCCTTGGTCCAAGACTCCTTTCTGGCACCATTCTGTCTTTCATGGCACACTCTGTTCCAGGACTGCAACATTGTATGTATCTCTCATCCTGTTCCAGTGGACATGTCTTTCAACCTGCAGCCATTGTAATTTTAAAATCCACATTCCAACCGAAATAAAAAGATATGTTCCTTACAGTTACACACAATCATTAGTTCCGTAATGTCGGCATTAAACCAAAATCGGAATGGAATGGTTCTGGTAATTGGCACAGTATATGTAGTATTACTGGATGTTAAAAATAAATTCTTGAGTGAAGTTGCAGTTCTAATTTCATTGGTATGGCTCACTACATTATCAGAGGCTCTCGTTGTAGTTTTTTTCTAATTATATCTGATTACCCATTATTCTCCCTATTGTTAACATGGTTGCCTCCTGACAATCAAATAAACAATGCACAAAGTTGTATCGCAATAAATAAAGCACTAAGCAGTTTATCTAAATTGTTGGATATAACATGAGTTAGGGAGGTCTTGTGGCATAGTGGGTGGTGCCCCTGCCTCTGAGCCAGAAGCTCTGGCTTCAGAAAAGTGGAGCTTAAGGCCACAATCAGCTCAACCATGACCTAACTGAATGGTAGAGCAGGCCCAATAGGCTGAATGGCCTACTCCTACTCCTATTTCTTATGATCTTATGAATGCAGGAACTCAAGAAGAAGCATGGATGATGCAATGGGTTAGACATTGGACTTGTAGCTCTGAAATCTATGTTTAGATCCAGCCCTGGCTAAATGGAAATTTATATGCTGAATGTAAAGGCCCTCCATGTAATAAGTTTGGGTAGTCTCAATCCAGTTCCTAGTTGGCAGCATCCCACAGCGCCAGACTGCATTGACCTAGACAGTAAATCAACAACTTCACTCAATGTGGCCATGAGCAGCTTCTTCGGACAATGACTCTCCCCAGTGCTAACATCTGCCTTCACAAAACTCACAATCTGAAAACAAGTGTCTACATTTCAAACACGGTGTCAGAATCAGATTGGATTCATACCCTTTAAATTGGGGAAGGTTTCCTCTTTGCCTCATGAAGCATGTAAATTGTTTTATGATTTCAATATTAATAATACACAACAGAAATCTTCCTGCATAGAAAGCACTTTAAATGTAATTTTAAAAACGTATGAAATCCCGAAATAAATGAGCACTAACCCACAACCATCCGTAAGTCTACACGAGCTGAAGTGTATAAGTATTAGGGAAAAGGCGGGGAGTGGGATTAGCTGAGTGGCCCATTGGAGAAAGCTAGCATGGAGATGATGGGCCAAATGGTTAACCTATGTGCTGTAACCATTCTATGATTCTATGAATATCGACTTTAGCTGCCATGTTTATTAGAATTTCTTTGCGCTCCCCAGTCTTTGCTACTTGCTCAGCCAAAAAGAAGTTTCGAAAATAATGTGTCAAAATTTATTAGTGTTCTATAATCTTATCTTTCATTTCACAAATCTGAATGGTTGTCCAATACTTCAGAATTGCGGTTATAAGTGATTTCTTCAAGTATTACACTCAGTAGTTCAACCAAACGCAAATGCGCAATCAGACTGTTTGACTAGTTTTCACCAACCTGTCAAATCTCAACCATATGAGGAAAATGTAGCCTATTTTAATCTGTGTCATCATTAAGTCAACATCGGTCCTTATGTTTAAGAGACATGGACACTTCTGCTCTTTATGGAGTCTGCGTGTGATGTTATTGGGTCTTGCATTGTGATTTGCATCTACATTTGAATGATATCTTGTCCAGAAATGTTTGGAGCTGGACAGACATAAGACCACAGGTGCAGCTCTGCTCAGCATGGACAATTTGAATCATAACAATACTTCGAGGCACACTGACAGCCTCTCTTTAAATAGTTTGTGGAGCCGAGGACTCCACCTCTTGGATCTTTGCCTGTAACTGGAAGTCAAGCCAATAGAACACACGCAATATTAGAATTAAAATTGGGATCATCCAAATTGCAGTAATCTTGGAACTGATGTTGAATGCTTCTCTGTCCCAAGTGGATTCAGAGGTATGTAGCCACAGCATCCATTTCCTTTTGTGCTCTATAGGATAACAAAAACAGAAAATGGTGCAAATGCACAGCATATCAGTATCTGAAAGGAGAATGAATTTGTTTTGGATTACACGGTCAGTTCAGAGATCTTGAGCTCTTAATAGGATCTTCAGTCAAAGGAAATGCAAATTAGAGAGAGGGTTACAACACTGTAGCACTGAGTCCCTGATCCACATTCCCACCTGGGAGCCCAGGATCAGGAAATTTACTTTTATGTGCCAAATTATCCATTTTCTGAGTAATCTAATGGATAGATAGGTAGCTCGACATCTGAGCCTTGCATTGCCTAATAATCAAGAAACATGTTTCCTCTCCTCCCCATTTCTATCCTGCAGCTTCATTTTCTTTTCTCCGCATGGCTAATCCTAGACAATCCAAATATAGGCTCCTAAAAATGACCTTTGCTTATCTTGTGGACTCTACATCATTGAGGCATGAATATGCCATGGTTGTTCTAGCTGAAAGCCTATCAATTAAGAGGCTCTGTTGGAAGTGTATGAGTGCCACTCCTCAACCTCATAAAATATCCTGCTATGGGGTGTTACTTTTTTCTTCTCTTCAACATAATTGTATTAATCTTGCAACAAGGTTTGGTGAAACAATAATGTGGGTTCTTAATTTGAAGGTTAGACTATATACAGATAGTATTCAGTGGGAGGTTAAGTGTAGTACAAGTAATATCTACTACTTCTGCATGCAGACTGAATACAAGTCATGTAACTGATACATCATATCTGGTGACAGTGGTAGTAGTGATTGACAACAGTTCAAGATATGTCCTCTTAAAGGTTTGTCCACACCCTCTCACAGCTTAGGGGAGTGCTGCTTTTAATTGACATCAGTTGTACTTTAAAATATGTGTTGTGGGTGAAAGGTTATTGGGGATAGGTGAGAATGTAGAGTTGAGGTTACATTCAGATCAACCATGATCTTATTGAATTGCGGAGCAGGCTCAAGGGGCTGATGGCCTCTGTCTGCTACTAATTCATATGCTTGTTTGTTCCTGACTCCCCAGCCATCTACAAGGCTTATGTCAGGAGTGTGATGGAATACTGTCTACTTGCTTGCGTGAGTGTGGTTCCAGCAACACTCAAGAAACTCAAAAACATGCAGGGCAAAGCAGCCCACTTGATTGACACCCTATCCACCACTTTATAAACATTCACTCCCTCCATCACCGATGCATAGTGGCAGCAGTGTGTGTACTATCTACAAGATGCACTGCAGCAACTCGCCAATCCTCCCTCGAGAGCACCTTTCAAACCCGTGACCTCTACCACCTAGCAGGACAAGGGCAGCAGACATACGGGAATACCTTCAAGTTCCCCTCCAAGACTCACGCCATCCTGACTTGGAAATATATTGCCATACTTTCATCGCCGCTGGGTCAAAATGCTGGAACTCTCTTCCAAACAGCACTTTCGCCACAGGAACTGTAGTGGTTCAAGTAGCCAACACACCACCACCATCTCAACTGCTAATAGAATGGGTATTATATGCTGGCCTGGCCAGTGATGTCCACATCCCATGAACAAATAGAAAATACATTGGTGTGGATGTGTTTGTTGGGCTGAATGGCCTGTTTCTGAACTGTAAAATTTCACTAATAGTATGTAATAAAGATAGCACATGGATTATTTTCATAATGTTTCTCTTATATCTATGAAGCCACCTGATGAAATCCCAGAAGGAGTTTGGTGCCTTATCAGACTGCAGCATTCCAATGGCCAACACCCCTTCATGAAAAGGAGTCACAGGAGGGACCAAACGGGGAGAAAAAAAGCACATCTTTAAAAACAAAAACTACAAATCATAACTTAAACCCGATGGAAAGGAAATTAGAAAGAAAAGCATGGATAGACTGGAAGGAAAAGGGAGACTAATTTCTATTTAGAAGGAAAGAACTGAAGAGATTTCAGGAGACTTAAACCCTGCTCTCTGTTAATACAAGTTTGCTTTTCAGTCTTTTGGCTGAATGGATGCCAAAGTGCCTGTTCGAACAAAACTTTCACAAGTTAGCAGCTGCCAAATGGAAGAGAGTCACTGAATAGTTGTTATATAAGTAAAGCAATGTTTAGTTTTCCGATAAATCCAGCCTGGCTGATTTGCCTTTCGGCCTAGGTTCCTGAGAAAAGGGACCCCAGCATGGCGGACCCCAAAAGGAGCAGGATTTCAGGCTTAATTTTTTCTTTCTGAGCATGTTAAAAAAAAATCATAGATCCATACATTTCTGGTAACATATTGCTACTCAGTAGTGCCACACTGCCGAAGGCACACAACCTCCTATGGAACAATTGCTGACCTCAGTAGCAGTAATGGCTCATTAATATCTCTTAATATCTAGCACTGCCTGGGTGCTGGCTATGTTGATTGCTTCTTTTTATGGGTGAGTTTCAGGGTGTTTATCCACATCCAGCTGTTGGATGAAGCACAGTTAAGGGAATGTAAAGGGAAGTCTGGAGGCTACAACTGGGATTGCACAATGATTTATTATCACATTTATCTGTGCAGACACAGGCTTCTCCACTGCTTCAGCCTTTTGTGCAAGGCTGTGATACTCTGACTCTAAGTGGGATTTGTCCCACCATGTTGTGCTGCATGAAATGACTTACACAGTTGTGGAGGGTCGTGTCGTGTTGCTGGAGCAATGCAACTTGTGGGCTGTGGCTCAGAGGGTAGCCTCTGATTTCTATACGTGCGCATTCCCAGCAGCGGCAGCTGGGCAGGAACTGGACCACAAGCCAATTTCCACCTACTGACCCAGTAGCGGGGAGGCAAACTCCGAGTCCCACTAAAACCATCCAACTTGGCAAAATTGGAACTGATCCTTAATCCTTCCTCGCCTGAGTAACTCAACCGGCAACTGTACAAACTCCCTGAGTTATTGCGGGAGCCCGCAGGCTTTGGTTATTACAAATGTGTCTTCTTGCCAGATAACGATAAAGTGACATTTATAGTAAGTACTGGAAGCTCCTCATCAAGCCTGCGATTACAACTCTGGTTTAACATATTCCTGAAGGTTTTATCACATGACCTCCTTGTTTTAACAAGGCTGCGCAGTCCAACAGCCCTTTATTTTCCCCATTTCCAGTATTTACTCACAACCAATGAAAGGACACTCACAGCAGCGTCCAAGATTAATCTTCAATTCCTGGAGACTCCAAGACAATCCTGGTCGATGGCAGCCCTGCACACTATGCCTTTATGTTTAGAGCCAAGGAGAGAAATCCTGGTTAGTAATCAGAGGTGGCTCAGCGGTGGGAATTGAAAACATAAATCCTGGGCTGTATCTTAACTGCCAAAAGAGCGGGTTGGTTGGGGTTGAGTCGGAGGTTAAAATTGGAAAATCAGGAGCCCAAGCTGCCTCACAAATCCACATATGGTTTTAACTGAGGGATGGGCAGCCAAACCACTCACGGGAAGCGCTTTATTCATTTAAATATTTTAGTGAGGCTGCATGACTTAATTTTGACATTGGTGCCATTTTTAATGACAAACCTCGGGAAGCCCAGGTGATAGGAGGCAAAAGGGGCAAAATCCATGTGGAAATTGATTTTACAGAACTGCTTGTGGGCCTGAAGGAGCAGGAGTGCATCCACCAGACTTAACAAGCTTACCAGTAAACCCCCACCCCCACTCCTCTGTGGTGTCTGTTTTTTACTCAACCCCCAACATCTGGTTCCCAACAATTGGAACCACCCCTGCAATAAGACCCCTCCTTCCAATCTCTCTCATCCTTCTCCCACGTGACCAGCTCAAATGGGGCCTAGTGTTGTCAGAGTTTCTGCTCGACAGGCCTCAGGCCTGTCAATCGGGTTGCCTGTGGGCGAAAAACCTACAGAGAAAAATTTGAAAGCCTACATTCAGGAAGCCTGTACTTCCTGACCTCAAAACCCCCTCTCCCCACCTCATGGGACCTGCCTCCGAGCTAAAATACAGGCCCATGACTCTTAAATTATGCATTGGCATAGTGGTAATGTCACTGGATTCATAATCCAGGGGCCCAGGCTCATGCTCTGGGGTCATGGGCTCAAACCCCATTAATCTGGAATTATAAAGCTAGTCTGGCGATCATTACAACCATCACTGATGGCTGTAAAAACCTATTTGATTCACTAATGCCCTTTAAGGAAAGGACCTGCCATTCTTACCTGTTGGGCCTACATGTGACTCCAACCTACAGCAAGGTGGTTGACTCTTAACTGCCCTCTGAAATGGCTTGGCAAACCACTTAGTTCAAGGGCAATTAGGGATGGGCAACAAATGCCGGCCTTGCCAGCGATGCCCACGTCCCATGAAAGAATAAAGAATCTGCACGGGAAATGAAAAGGCTAATTCTGCAGCTGCAGGAGATTACCTTGGTTCTGTCATAAAAAAGTAGATGTGCATTTTTGCCTTCTGTTACTTTCAAATCAATCGTATACCAAATATTATGTATGACAAAGTCCAAACTTTTCACTAAACCTCCGTTGTAAGCCTCAAAGCCCCTGTACACCTGGGAAGGAGGAATTCCCCAACTAGCTACAAGGTTAATTACATATGCGCCATCCTTTTAAGAGATAATGTCTTGCCGACCGTTCCCACGTGCAGTCCAAAGCTTCCTGATTGTTACTGAATCAAATTCATTCCTCCTTCCAATGGATTGAGTAGGTCCTTTTAAACTTCAGGCAGATGGTCGGCCCCTATTGATCCCTGTGATGCACGGGGAAAGGTTAGTCACACATTGCGGAGGTTCTGGAATGGCTATCGACACACAAGCCGCTGGGGCAGGTAGGCCCGCTGGAGCCTCATTTGTCCAGTGATGAATTAATGGTGCAGGCCCTGTGGTTGACATAGAGCATAGGTGCCACATCGTAAGTTCCCGGAGGCGGTTTGGGAGACAAAAATGCACATGCGCCAAGCACAAAGGTGAAGCCATTTCCTCTCCCTTTGCTAGCGTCAACGCCCGGGAGATCAGCCCCCTCCATTCCAGGAGCCTCGATGAACCCTACCTCAGAGCGAAGGAAAGCCGAGGAAGCAACGCCTTTCGCTTCGCTCCTGCGTCAAGTCAGGCCTCAACTCCGCAGTTACTCGGCACAGGTTTAATGTTGGTGGGAAGCAGAATGTGCCAAAGCCAAACTTGCCCTGAGCAGAATGTTCAAACTTCATGTGAAGCAACGGGTAAGGTTGCCAATCCTCTAGGATTGCCTTGGCATTAATGATTAATCTCCTAGATGCTGGTTTAAGCGATTCTGGGTGAACAAAATCATGGAGACATATTAAAAGAAATTGTGTTTCTTTCTCTTTTGAGCATCTTTGTTTATTAATTGTAAAAATATTGAAGATGACTGGGCAGCATGGTTGAATTTGGGAGGGCAGGTGATAAAAGCTCCAGGAATACATTCTGCCAATTGAGTTGGCAACGCTTGCAAAGGGTCAAGCAGGTATCACATGCTTTAATCCCCTGAGAAGACCCCTGCAAATAATCACACGCGCGCACACATGCTTATACAAATAGAATCGACCCAAAGAAATCAAATTAACTAACGCACATTCTGAAATCCCTCTTGAGCTACCACAGAGTGATCCGTCAAGCCACAATCATGTGTGCATCTGTAGTATAAGAAAAATGAACTAAAACATTGTTGGTTGGTAAAGGATTTTGTTGGTTTGTTTGAAAGGCAATTCTTATTTATATTCCACTGGTATGACTTGTACCGTTGCCAATAGCCAATCGCCTGTTGCCAGAATTAAATGTGGAGTTGGAGCTGCATTTTGTCATGTAATTAGTAGCTCAACACTGCGCTGCCTTCAAATCCCACATAATGATCTCCCCTCGTATGATTTCTGCCAAAGATTTTCTAATTGTTTCTGAGCTATGTAAAGTATATGCATAACCCAGGTTTTTTATTTGTTGGGCTGGAAATTGCCGTTCACCTCCTCCTCCCTTTTAACTTTTGTCATGTTGAAGATGCAAGATCCAAAGTGGATCTTGCCAAATCCTACTGCCAACATCTAATTGTGCCAATTGCCCGAGTTACCTCAGTGCTCAGCGCAGCGATCCTGTAAATGCTGGGGAACCATAAGGAAATCTTACCATGCCAAATTCACTGCAGTCAGGATGAATTCACGTTCCATGTCTTTACCAAGATAACCCAATCCCTGGTTAATTATTTGCTCCTAAACCTCTGGTTCCACATCAAACCCATACTCCTGATCTTTGGCCAACTGGTGCAGAGGTGTTGGTGGTAGGGGTGGGGGGAGTTGCGGTGGGGGGGGGGGTGGGGTTGCGTGCTGGAGAGGGGAGATGGCAGGCAAGTCAGAGGAACCGCTGTTAGGTCTGGTCAAGATGACTCTCCACAAGATGGGCACAGCCCATGGTGAAGGGGGCTTACCTCTCTTTCAAGGTTTTGCCTGTACCCAAGTAGCCAGAAGGAGCACATGATGCCCAGCGGTACATTTACAGCCTTTTGCGATGAATGGGCTTTATAAGTTTCTGTTGTTCCTATTTCACCATCTCCAAGCTCCCCCCACCCTCCAAGACATGCAGCATGCCGACTTGGAAATATCTTATCACTGCGTCAAAATCCTGGAACTCTCTTCCTAACAGCACTGCAGGTGTACCTACATCACACTGACTGCAGCAGTTCAAGAGGGCAGCTGTTATAGAGTTGATCTTCCAGGTAACTTTTGTTGGTGGATGCACAACTTTATTTTCAAGACAGCAGCAGCAGCTACACATGTGCATCAAACTCCATAACTAAAGAAGAACACTCTCCGAGAGGTTCCCTGTGCTGCTAACCCATCGGTTTATCAGATCAAGTGATCTTCCAACACAGGATTATTCTTAAAACTACAATCCTATGTTTCTCAGAACGATAATTACTACATTCCTCCCGCTTTAACTTTTCTGTACATTTTGTACTTACAAGGATATTTATCTCATGGCATTACAATACTTACCTAGGTCATGAAATTACAAGTTCAGTCTTTCAGTGGTTTCCTGATCCATGTGGAACATTTTAGCTCCATGACTTCTGAATCTTTGGCAGGAACCACATTCTCTGGAACCACATTAACATCAGGCACCTAATTAAGCACAAGCAGTTCAGTGTCTTCCACTCTGATAGAGACATCGGGCATGTCTGTCCTTGGTTGAGCAACTTCAACAGGAACCACAGGTTCAGTAATGGTTACAGGTGGAATATTATTTTGTTGGGGTATCTCCCTTTTTCTTAAATGAACCACATGCTTACAGGTGATCCAGCCCTCCACATCCACGTGGTACAACAGTCACAGAGCTTTACTGAAATTCCTTACATTAAACTGCTTCTCCAACAGTAAGTTGATGCTCACGACTATGCAAGTCATGAGTTGCTTTTTGGTTGACTTTTCTCCACCTTCCCCTCCAAATTGGGAAGTATCAGGTTCAGTCTTGTTTGAAGACGGCGCCTCATCAGTAATTTTGCATCCTCTTCCCAAGGTATTCTTCTTTCTACAACAGGATTTAGCCTTGGCTTTCTTTTTGACTTCACTGTCGGCCAGACTTCTCTCAGATGCAATCTCAACTTGTCTTAGTTCAGTAGTTCAGCTACCCTTCACTTCATATTCTACTCACATCTTGGAAAGTTCTACGACTTTTGCTTTCAAAGCCTCTTTAACTTCATTTAGCTGATTCTTCAGCTCTTCTGTCTCATCAAAATCATAATATTCTGTTAGTTGTTTTTAATTTTGCCATGTAGGTAGCAATGGTCTCCCGTGGGGCTCTATCCTGTGAATTGAACCTCAACCTCTGCATGGTGACTGAGGGCTTGGGTTGAAAATGTCGCTAAATGAGGTCGACTAATTCACTGAAGGTCTTTGAATCTGGGGGCCATCAAGCTTCGAATTAAACTGTGGGTTTTGCCACACAAATACTCAGGAGAATCAGTCTCCTCTTTTCCTCCTCAATGATTTCATTGGTTTGAAGGAAGAATGTAAGACTTTCCATATATTGAGACCATATATATAGTCGTCTGTACCTCGTTCAAAGGGATCGATTCTGCCAAACTGTGGCATCTCAGGTGAGTATATCCTCCTTTCTTTTTAATGAACTTAGATACTCACAGTCACTGGGTGAGGTACACACCGGATCTGATTTGTCCTTGTCACCAGTTTGTTACAGAGTTGATTTTCCAGGCAACTTTTTCTTAGTGGACACATCAAACTCTGTAACTAAAGAAGAACTCTCTCCTAGAGATTCCCTGCGCTGCCAACCCATTGGTTTACACAGATCATATGATCTTACAATACAGGATTATTCTTAAAGCTACAGACCTACATTTCTCAGAACTATAATTACTACAGTGGCTCACCACGACCTTCGCTAAGGGCAGTTAGGGATGGGCAACAATTGCTGGCCTAGCCAGTCACTCCCACGTCACCATGAACAAATAAACAAAAGGAACACTTCAAAGAGAATGGATAGTCAGTTGATGACAATAAGGAAATCCTAGAGCAGGATTTTCTCTGCTGGCTTTGAGACCCCAGCGTCATGTTCAAATGGGAGGCAAAAGCCCGCACTCTATGGGTAACAGTCACCCAGCTGTGATTTCCCACGATTTGGCCAATTACTAGCTGGAGGACGAGCTCTTGAAGCTGCAGGGCAAATAGGATGCCCTCCAGCATTGAGGAAAGAGCAGGTTGCCATTCAAGATAAATGATTGAGGGCATCAATCCCACGTTTGAACTTTCAACTTAAAAATGGCCTCAGGAGCCAAGCAATTGCCATGAAGGAGGTTGGGGTGAGAGGGAGGACCCAGGCCAGGTAGGCAGGGAGAACCTCTGAGTCTGCCTGAAGCGCAAGACTGTCCCCAGCCTGCAACAGTAAGCCCCAATAAGCCTTTGACAAGCTGAATTGTCTACCCGCTCTTGTAACTCTTTGTTGGATGTTCAGAAAAGGCCCACTGACCTGATCCTGCAGGAGCCAGGATTCACTCCCTAACATATAAAATAAAGGAAAAAGACAAGAAGTGCTGGGTGCTCACTGCAAGCCTACCAGCCTCTGAAAGAAAAAGACAGGCCAGTGCTTCAGGGTTGCTGCTTCATTAGAATTCAGTTCTGTTACATGGTCCTACTTGAAGCATTGATCCTTCCCATGCTGGCCAATTTAGTGTGCATTCTGGAACATAGGACCAGGAGAAGGCCATTCAGCCCCTCGAGCCTGTTCCCCTATTTGATTAGATAGTGGCTGTGAGCCGTGGCTCAGTTGAGAGCACTGTGCTGTCTGTATCTTGCATCTAAATCCCAAGATTCCAGGTTCAAGTCCCAGTCAAGGTGCTTGGGCACCAAAATAAAATCAAGGTTGATTCTTCAGTGCAGTTCTGAGCAAGCATTGTACTGCCTTTCAGATAAAACTTTAAACCAAGGCCTGCTCAGGTGGATGTAAAAGGCCCCATGACACTATTTTGAAGAAGAGCAGGGGCGTTATCCCTGTGTTCTGGCCAATATTTATCTCTCAATCAACATCGCAAAAAAAAAATGGAATGACCAGTCATCATCACATTGATGTTTGTGGGAGCTTGCTGTGCAGAATTTGGCTGCCGTGTTTCCTACGTTACAAAAGTGATTACACTTCTAAAAAGTACTTCATTGGCTGTGAAGTGTTTTGAGACTACTGGTGGTCATGAGGAAAAACCAGTTCAAAATTTCCAAATCCCAGTAAAAATCAGTCATACTGGAGTTCCATTTTAAGGTGTAAAATACCAGTTTGGATAAGTTCTACAGGTATCCTTGGTTTCCAAATTTTACTGTATTTTTCCTACTGTAAGTCTTTTTTCTGTTTCTTAACTCCACCTACCTGCCTTGATTCTGTGTCCTTAACACCTTTGCCTCACAAGATTTTGAATTGACCCTCAGCCTCAACAGCTTTATAGGGGACAGTGTTCCAGATTTCCACTTCCAATTTTTTTTTTATTCATTGGTGTTGCTGTATAGGCGTTTAACAGTCAAGCACATCGCTCTGGGTCTGAAGCCACACGTAGGCCAGACCAGGTAAGAATGGCAGATTTCCTTCCCTAAAGGACATTAGTGAACCAGATAGATTTTTACAACAATCAACAATGGTTTCATGGTCACCATTAGACTCTTAATTTTACTACTCTGTGGTGGGATTCAAAGCCAGGCCCCCAGGGCATTACCCTGGGTCTCTGGGTTACTCGTCCAGTGACAATATCACTATGCCATCACCTCCCCATGCCCCTCTGATTTTCAGCGATAGCAGTTTTGTTTTGTACTTTTTACCAATGAAGAACCATTTGATGATCACTGCATCTGATTTACTATCCTGGGCAAATTCTGTGGCCCCCAATATAAAGGAAAGGCCTGCAACAATATAGCACCTTTCATGACAACCAGACATCTCAAAGCACTTTGCAGCCAATAAAGTGCTTTTTGAAGGGTATTCACTATCGTAATTTGGGAGTAGTGATTTTAAGGTGATACTTCTCAATCATCCTGCCTTCAGTGTAACTGACATGAAAGACAAATGTAAGAAAAATGCTCAAGCGCTGGAAATCCAAAATTAAAGCAGAAAACGGTGGAAATACGCTAGGAGACCAGAATTTCAATATAAGTTGCTTGTGTTGGAAGAGAGGCTGGTAATGAATGTGCCTCAGGGATCAGTGCTGGATCCAGGTTTGTTCTCGATATGTAAATGATTTGGACATGGACATGGACATGGAGAGTACATTACTGATACTTCCTGATGACTGAGAAGTAAGAGGTCTTGCAAATGGCAGTGTGGAACTATAAAAGACTCCCAAGAAGACACAGACAGCTTAGCAGGAGCAAAGATGCAAGTTAATGGGAGGTAACATATTTTGGGAGATAAGCAAGGACTGAGAGTATATACTCAGTGGACAAATGGTGAAGGATATGAATAAACACAGAGTTCCTTGAAGATGCACGTGCAAGTAGATAAAGCCAGGAGAGAGGAAGAGATGGAGAAATGGAATGATAAAGAAAAAAACAGCATAGAGAGAGAAATCGAGTAGCTTTGTAACCTCCCACGGTGTTTTCCCACGCTACACAGTCACAGGGGCCATTTCCTACCCTCAGCCCAAAGATGAGGTGAGCCCGAGCCTTCCTGATTTGTTGCGGTGCACGAGCAGCCGAGTGGCGAGTCCCAGGGTCCATCCCACAAAGTTCGGGGCAACTGTTGTCTCTGGGCTGGGGTGGTGAGAGTGTATATTAAAAATGGAGCTTGTGTTTAAATCAAAATCAGTGGTGCCGGACCAAACAAATTAGATGAAGTGTTTCCAGTACCAGTCATAAGGCCCCCTACATTAGGAAAGTGTCCTTTTTAATTATTGTTTTCAAGCTTCGAACTATTGTGCATATGCTTGTATTTATAATAGCAAACCCCAAACCTCCCTGTACAGGCTGTCCCTGGCAGCTTTCCAAACAAACACTGCCTTCCCTGCAGTCAAGGTTTTGCAGACATTGACAATGCAAAATAGTTGAAAATATAATTTCAGGAAGCTCATAGAACTGCAAATATTTCTTAATAACCCATGAATTGTGTTTTAGAAAATTCTAGTACTGACCCACATGCTACTTCTCAGGCCCCTCAAGACTTACGGAAGGAGTTTGATGACTTCTAAACTTCTCTAGAATTAAAAGGTTTTCACAGTCAGAAACCACCAACAGAAAGCCTAAGGTAGTTTTGGGTGTGGACAGGTTAATAAATCTTCACTTCAGCTACACGTTGCTAAGAGATGGAGGAGCAGACACAAACAGTAGCTGTGGCCATTACCATTGCTGTCTATCTGTGTGGTTATGGTACTGCACAAGCAACCCAGAGGTTGAGAGTTCATTAAACCTTTTATGGGCTGGCATCAGACAAACGGACCATAAAAGCTGTTGGATTACCTTAACAACCTGACTGTTGGTTAATTCCCGTAGTGTAAAGGGTTAAATGTGTACAGTCTACATGCGAACATATGAATTAGGAGCAGGAGTAGGCCACTCGGCCTCTCGAGCCTGCTACACCATTCAATAAGATCATGGCTGATTGGATTGTAACCTCAGCCCTACATTCCTGCCCATCCCCGATAACCTTTCGCCCCCTTGTTAATCAAGAATATATCTAGCTCTGCCTTAAAAATATTCAAAGACCCAGCTTCCACCGTCTTTGAGGAAGAGAGTTCTAAAGACTCACAACCCTCTGAGAGAAAAAGCTTCTCCTCACCTCTGTCTTAAATGAGCGACCCTTTATTTTTAAACAGTGGCCCCCCAGTTCTAGATTCTCCCACAAGAGGAAACATCCTCTCCACATCCACCTTGTGAGAACCTCTCAGGATCTTAAAGGTTTCAATCAAGTCACCTCTTACTCTTCTAAACTCCAGTGGATACAAATCTAACCTGTCCAATCTTTCATCATAAGACAATTCCTGGTATTAGTCTAGTAAACCTTCTCTGAACGGTTTCTAACATCTTTCCTTAAATAAGGAGACCCAATACTGTACACAGTACTCCAAATGTGTTCCCACCAGTGCCCTGTATAACTGAAGCACAACCTCCCTGCTTTTGTATTCAATTCCCCTCACAATAAATGATAACATTCTATTTGTGTTCCTAATGACCTGCTGTGCCTGCATACTAACCTTTTGTGATTCATGCACTAGGACACCCAGATCCCTCTGAATCTCAGAGCTCTGTAATCTCTCACCATTTAGATAATAAGCTTCTTTTTCATTCTTCCTGCCAAAATGAACAATTTCACATTTGCCCACGTTATATTCCATTTGCCAGATCTTTGCCCACTCACTTAACCTATCTATGTCCCTTGTAGCCTTCCAATTTATTTTCCTACCTATCTTTGTGTCATCACCAAATTTAGTAGCCATTCCTTCGGTCCCTTCATCCAAGTAATTGATATAAATTGTAAATAGTTGAGCCCCCAGCACTGATCCCTGGGGCTCAACACTCACCACATCCTGCCAACCAGAAAAAGACCCATTTATGCCAAATCTCTGCTTCCTGTTAACTAGCCAATCAGAGTATGCTGAGATTTAGTTCCATATGAAGCCTCA
Organism: Carcharodon carcharias; assembly: GCF_017639515.1. Lineage (NCBI taxonomy): Eukaryota > Metazoa > Chordata > Chondrichthyes > Lamniformes > Lamnidae > Carcharodon > Carcharodon carcharias. Next base: position 14,442,324 of record NC_054489.1, read on the forward strand.
AGCTAAGCATTGTCCTGTACATAGTTAGTAGAATGTTCAGTAAAAGGCAAAGATAAAAAAACATCAACAGCCTTGCCTCCAACAGTCTCTATGTCAATCCTGACCAATCGAACAACCTCATCTAAGACCCACAATGATGATAACAGGACGCCCTTCAAGGGGAGAAATCTGCTGCCCTCACCTGGTTTGTCTTACCTGTGTGTCCTACATGGTTGTAGGAATGTGTTCAGGGTTGTGCGATAAACATGGCCTTGTCAGTGTCCTGCATCCTCAGAACCAACTTAAAGGAAAACAAAGGTATGTTCCAACACCGAACGAGTGGGTGGAAATCTGAGAGGTGGATGGTGAAAGAGATAGGCTTCATGAATGTTTTTTTAAATGAGGGAGCAAAGCCAGGGAAACACTATGACCTTACTTGTCTTCGCTCTGGTTTAGTTGGTAGGCTCTTGAGTTAGAGGGTTGTGTGTTCAAATCTGTCCTCTGGATTTGAGCACAGAAATTCTCTTTTGACACTGGCTCTGCTGCAGTACTGAATGAATGCTGCACTGTCAGCGGAGCTGCCTTTTGGAAGAGATGTTAGGCCAAGGCCATCTTGGAGCTGTCGCCTTTTTGGAATGATGGTCTGACTATGCTGGTGTTCCGGCTTGGCATGCATGCAGGTAAGATAGGAACTGGAATATGTTCTTGCAAGACAAAAATGTTTGAGAAATTGTAGCAATGTATAGGCATGGCAGCCTTAGTCATGAGTTTGTGCAAATCTGCAAAAAATAAAGCACTTGACATGGATTGATGGAAGGACACTGTAAGCAGGCGTGCCTGCCACCTGGTGGTTAAACTTGTATTGTAAGACTAAAATATAAATGAGATGATTGCACATCTGGTGGGAGAGGGCACTTTACAGCATTATCCTGTATTCATTATTGACTAGGTAAGGACAGCAGATTTCCATTACTAAAGGACATTAGTGAACCCGGTGGGTTTTTAAACAGCAGTTGATATCTGTCATGGTCACTGTTACTGAGCCTAGCTTTAGATTTACTTTCAAATTCCGTTCACTACTATGATGGGATTTGAACCCGCGGCCCCAGAGTATTAGTTTGGGTCTGTGGATTACTAGTCTAGTAACTACACCACTGCCACCCCCTATAGTAAGTGGTATTAGGGAGAAGAGGCGAATTTGCAAAGTGCAGCCACTTTTTTTCTTTGCATGCTTGACAAACAGAAATTGAGTTTGCTATCGAGGACAAGCATTCCTGCAGGGCACATCAAACTCATGTTTGTGTTTTGTTAGCTCGATGAATGGGAATACTCATCCGTCACCTGATCATGGCATTAACTAAAGAATGCCTTGTGGTTTGAACTTTCTTCCCTATCTGTGTGAAAGACGTTCAGATAAACTTTTTAAACACTTCCGTAACATGCCCAACTAAATGTTCCATATTTCTAAGAATTCGGGACACATGGAGTGAATCATGAAATGGATCTTGTACCCACAAGATGTTGTTGTATAAACTGCAAGCGCTCTCAGTCTCCATCTGTGCTTCCACTGTACAAATCAATGCATTTCACCCTTACTCCTTTTACCTCCATTCCTGCTTGCTGTACCTTTCTCCCATTTAGTGTTTGATTTTCAGTACCTCTGTTTTCTGAGTCTCTCTAACTTGCAACCTGCTGATATGATTTGTTCTTGACATCAACTGAATAGGTTTCATCTCTCTCTTCCTCCACTTCTGCCTGTTATCCTGTCTGCTTCACTAAATGATTGCCGTTTTTTTGCCTGCCTTACTGTCTGTTTTCTGACTTGCAACTTGTTTTTCTCACACTCGCTATTTCTCATCCTATCCGTTTTTCCTTTTCCCCTTCCCCCTGCCTCAACACCACCCTCACCCCGCCTCCTCCCCTCCGCAGCGCCCCCCCCCCCCCCCCCCCCCCCACCCCCCACCACCACCACCACCACCACACCTCCTGTCTTCATGCATCGTTCTCAGCCACTCTGTCCTCTCAAATTACAGCCCTAACCTTTCAGCGTTCCTCAAATCCTCAACTTTGCTTTCAATCACTCACTCCACCCTCTCTATAACCCCTTCCAGCCCCACAACCCTTTGAGATATCTCCGCTCCCCAATTCTGGCCACTTACACAGCCCTGATTTTAATCACTCCACCATTGACAGTCATGCCTTCTAGAGTTCCCTCCCTAAACACTTAGACACTCTAACGCTCTCTCTTCCTTTAAGACACTGCCTAAAACCTACTTTTTTGAAGGAAAATTTTTAAGCATCTGTCTAAATATTTCTTTCTGCAGGTTGGTATCAAAATAGGTTTTGATAATGCTTCTGTGAAGGGCTCTGGGGTGTTTTAAAACATTAAAGGTGCTATATAAATAAGAGTTGTTAGTGTTGCTGTCTCATTTCTTTTCTGTCTTTTGCCATTAATCTTTGCTTCCATCTCTCTCATCTCTTTCAGTTCCTCATCCCTTCTGTGTTTCTCTGTCACATGTTTTCTTCATTTTTTCCTACATTACAATGGTGACTACACTTCAAAAATACTTCACTGGCTGTTAAGCGCTTAGGGACATCCTGAGGTCGTGAAAGGTGCTACATAAATGCCGTTCCTTCTTTTTCTTTGCTATTCTGCTTTTCCTGTCTCTTTTATGTTCTCCTTCCTTATCCTTCTACCTCACTTTCCTCCTCTCTCATTCCACATTGGCCCGCAAAACATCAAATCCTCAAATTGGGACACAGCAAGAATCACAATCAGCAGGAGGAAAGAAAGGGAAGGAAAGTAGATCAAAGTAGAAAGTAAAATTTTAACTTTCACAATTTAAGATAACCAGTCGAGTTTGTAATGTGTCTCATTTACCTTTGCTAGAAACAACATACATTCGTATGCAGGGATTTGTTCTCTGCAAGTAAAATGAATATGCACCTTTTTTGAATTACCTGGGAGCTTGGGAAACTCCCCATTGCTTTCTCCATGGCAACGCCTCAGCCAATCGGCGTCGACTTGCCAAACAATCAGCTCCCTTTTCTCCTGCGCTGTAAATTGTTTCCATTGTTTGAAATTTGGTATTCTTGTGTTTGTCCTGATGAGACGAAAAGCTTCAGCAACATTTCTCTCTTTTCAGCAATATTCAAGAAATTAAAAACAAAGCAAGGTATTAACATAAGAGAACAGAACGATTAAAAAAAATTAAACAGCATGACTCCATCAACCCAGGTAAAAACTAGAAAATGAGCAATGATTGACCTCCCAACAACTAACAGCTCAAAATTGGGCCTAAATAGGTGATAGTAGTTGTACTGACAACAGAGTGGGGCATAGCATTGTTAGGACCTAAGCTATAGGTATACCCAACATTCAGTCCCTTATAGAGTGGAAGATTCCTGGAAAAATCATAAAGATTTTGAATCATTTCTTGCAGGGAAATTTTATCGATACTTTCTACTGTCAATTCTGATTGTTAAATTGTTTAGAAAGCTACCACAATCGGTGCGTGAGATATTCTTTCCAAGATCATACTGATACTCCTCTCCCTGCTTCTCTCTCCTCCCACTTTACTTGCTAACTCTTCCAAGTACACTGGCACTCTTTTTCTGCCTCATACCTTATCCAAACTGGGACTTTTCTTCCAAGGTTCAAGCATTCATTCAAGTGCCCTTTTCTCTGCTCCAGAGAATACTGCACTGGAACCTTTTACATCAGCTGTAGCTCCCAGGTGAGTTTAAGGTTTCATCTGAAAGACAGCATCTGCTACAATGCTGCACTCCCTGGATGTTGCACTGAAATACCAATGTGGATCATGCTTTCAAAAGAAATAAGGACAGATTGGCGTTGATATAGCACAGTTCACAATCATCTGATGTCTCAGGGCACTTTACAAGGTTGAAGTGCAGTCACTGTTGTAATGTAGAAAGTGCAGCAACCAATTTCCATACAGCAAACTCCCACAAACAGCAATTTGATAATGACCAGGTCATCTGTTTTTGTGATGTTGATTGAGGGATAAATATTGGCCCCAGGATGGAGGGGAGAACTCCCTCACTCATCTTCAAAACAGTACCTTAGGATCGATTACATCCACCCGAGAGCCCAGATAGGGCCCCAGTTCAACGTCTCATCTGAAAGGCAGCACCTCTGTCAGTGCAGCACTCCCTCAGTACTGCACTAGAGTGTCAGCTTTTTGTGCTAAAAAGTCCTGGGGGGGGAGGGCGACACAAATCTACTTCTGACTTGGGTGAGGGCCCAGCTAACTGAGCCAAACTGACACCTGAAGAAATGAGGGAGACTGCATCAGGAAAGGGGCCTGAGAGATTCACTCCTCAAAGGTAAGCATAATACTCCTTCAAAGGAACAAACATGAGGCTGAGGGTGAATAAAAGAAAATAATTCTCGTCTTCTCTTTTTTTTTGAGAAAAAGAACATTTTAAGAGGCTTCAAATACCTGAAAAATGTTAAAATAAGAATTTCTAAACGTGTCCTCAACTGAACCAATTGGAATCTGGCCAGGTCTGACTTAAAGCCTTTTTTTTTTTCCGAACACTTTTTCGCAAATATTATTTTCTTTCCCCCAAAGTGTCTTTGATAGCTTGGTGCTCATGAAAGCAGCTTTAGCAAAACAGTTGAGCCCGGCTAAATTGATAATCTGTGCACTTGGCTGCTGATGCAAGAGAACTGACAGCACAGCGAGCAAACTAGAAGCAGCTGTACCTGGAGAGTGGCCAGGGAGAGGCACGGGATGGGTAACACATTGAGGTGACACGAGGAATTGCACACAGGTTGCAGTTGTTCATGGCCAGACGGCTGGTTGTGAGATTAAGGTTCCTCCATGCCAAGGGTCCACCTCTACCACTGTGGCTTAACACATGACCCAGTCTGTGCTGGATTAACAGGCAGAGAGAAAATTAATGAGAGGCCCCCATTTTAAGATCAAACGTGCTGGGTTGCTCGGCGCCATCATTAGACATTTTGTGCAGTGCATTTAGTGATGCTCCTTTTTCTTTTCTGTTGAGCTGGCTGATGTTAAATGGGGCATGAAAGGGGCACCACAGTCAGCCCTGGTGCTCTCGGTAAAGCAAGGGTAAAAACATCAGACACAGCTCCTACTCCTGATCATTGACTTTTGTGAGGGTGTGGACGTGAGCAGCAATAGGTTGATAACTGGCAGTTGAAATTTAGTTCCCCTCCCCCACGACCCCCACCATGATGGAGGGGTCAGGCAGCAGCCTAGTCTTACTTATGGTGAGTGGCTTTTTGAGTGGAATAGGGGAGACATTCTGGTATCTGTAGATCGGCAAGTCAGCCAGAGCTAGTTGCTCAGGAGAGAAGAAAAAGAAATTGGGGATTGGGTAGGGGAATTAATGAAAAGAAGCCTTGCCTCTGTCACCCTGAGATCGTGCAGTCCACCATCTTAAACATTCACTGCCTCTACCACTGATACACAGTGGCAGCAGTGTGTACCGCCTACAAGGTGCACAGCACCAACTCACCAAGTCTTCTTAGACAACATCTTCCAAACCCGCAACTGCTATAACCCAGAAGGGCAGCAGAGGCCTAGCAACATCGCCAACTGCAAGTTTCGCTCCGAGTCACTCCCCATCCTAACTTGGAAATATATCGCCCATTCCTTTACAGTCGCTGGGTCAAAATCCTGGAATTTCGTCCCCAGCAGCACTGTGGGTGTACCTACACCACATGGATTGCAGTGGTACAAGATAGCAACTCACCACCACCTTCTCAAGGGCAATTAGGGATGGGCAACAAATGCTGGCCCAGCCAGCGATGTGCACATCCCATGAAAGAATTTTTTAAAAAGGTATTGATATCACCAACAATGTTAAGCTACAAGACAGTGACTTTTCAGAAAATGATGAACTCTGTTATAAATTCTGCTTCCTTCTTCGTCGCTGGGTTAAAACCCTGGAAAACCCTATCTATAAGCTCTTTGGGAGCACCATCACCACATAGACCGCAGTGGTTCAGAAGCCTGCTTGAGAGCAGGTAAGGGCAATAAATCCTGACCTTGCCAGAGACAGCCACCTCCCAAGAATTAATATTAAATTATAAATAAATAAAGCCACGGTTCCACCATCGGTGATGTTACACAGTGGGGCTGAGAATATTTGGCATCGGCTATGAGCAGTGCAGTTCGATGAATCCTGATTTACGAAATGAACCCCTTTTATAGGGGATCCCACTCTGAGACCCTGAGTAGAACAGGTCAGTTTACTGACTGTAAATGAGGAACAGCCACCTCAACATGCAGCAGCGATCTCGTGACCAGCCTAGCCAAGCAACAGGGATTTATTGGGCTGAATGTTCACTTCAGGAATGGGAATCAGGAGCTGGGACTGTTTCAGGGTCCTGAACCCCCGTGGCAAATAGTCGGTCATTGGGCTTTTGACTGGAATAACCCCTTAAGTGGCATGGAGACTGGTTCCCTGTCCAGTTAAAGGTGGCAGGCAGGCTCTCAATCCTGGAGGGCCAATTAGAGGCCTTCCAATTTGGGAGAAGCAGTAGGTTAACATGTTTCCTTTGGGGGCTGCTAGGGAAGCAATCCCACTCTTCCTGGCCCAGAATCAGTGCTGGGAAAGTGCTTACCCCTTTCACACAGCAGAGAGCTGTCACCACTTTAAGCTTCTGGTTGCCCAAGACCCTGGGAATCTCGTTGACCAGGGATAAAACCTGAAAGACTGATTTTAAAAAAAGAGGCATGTAGCCTCATTAAAACATTTAAATAAGCAACCAGTCCCCTGGAAGCAGACTGATGACACATGTTCCCCCATCTGTTAAAACAGGAAGTGGGCATGTTGGTGGCTGTTTGGGTTTAGGTCTGAGATTGTTCACAATTTTCACATCCCACCTGACACAAACCCACTGTTTTTTTTATAGAATCATAGAATGTTTACAGCTCAGAACGAGGCCATAGAGCTCATCATGCCGCTGCCAACTCTCTAAGAGCAACTTCCCTAGTCCCACTCATTCACCTTTTCCCCATATCCTTGCAATCTTTTTCTCTTCAGATAATGATCCAATTCTCTTTTGAAAACTGCGATTGTATCCACCTCCACCACACTCTGAGGCAGTGCATACCAAATCCTAACCATTTATTACATAAAAGCATTTTTCCTCATGTCTCTGTTGCTTCTTTTGTCATTCACCATAAATTGGTGTCTCCTGGTTCTTGGTCTTTCCAGAACGAGAGCAGTTTCTCCTTATCTACTCTGTCCAGACCACTCATAATTTTGAACCCCTCTATCACATCTCCTCTCAAACTTCTCTTCTCCGAGGAGAACCGCCCCAGTTTCTCCAATTTAACAATGTAACTCAAGTTCCTCATCACTGGAACCATTCTTGTGAGTCTTTTCTGCACCCTGCTACAAGCCCCATAGAGACCAATAACTTTTAAAAAGAAATTTGAACTTCCGGTTAATAGCTGAAAGGCTGGCATGGCAAGATTTCACAATTTAAGGCATTTACTGTAACAGACAAACTAAAAGCATATTGACTAAACACTATTTCTGTGGACAAATTATACTTTAAGCTACAGAACAGGACTTTTACCACAATTGAAAAATCCTATTACAAGGTATACGTTACACTATCCTTTAAGTAGATATTTGATTATCCCAGAACCAGTCCAAAATGATGCTTAGCTCCCAATGATTTGCTTACAATCTTTTCCTTTCCCAGTCTGGAAACTTTTAACTCCAGAATTGTCTTCCATGATGCGAGTTTTCCTGGAGATTCCTCCCTCTAGCGAAAGCTAGGCAAATCTTCCAGCCTCATTTTAACTCCTTACAAATTTGGTCTTTCCACTATGAGCCTGAACTTCCACCCACATTTCTGCATAGTGAACCACCGTGCTGCTTTATCTCTCTTGAACCCTGACAAAACTGCTCTGCGATTAGGAACATGTGTAACTTGATACCACAATGGCTCCCTCTGTACCCTTCCCATCTCAAAGCCTATCACCATGGCAATGTGAATTACATGGGCTTTTTATCCAGGTAGAAATGCTAATTACTTATTTTTTAGACCCAACTCTAATGTGGAATTAAACAGACAGTTTAAAGCATAACTGTTTACAACTCGACTTTCTCAACAGTTTTCTGGGACATTGTAGACTCATTCACTGTTAGCACACGGGCTGCAGCCATTGTCTCTAAGTGTGAACATCTTGCATCTTCTTCCAATAAAACAATCCAGGTCCCCTTTTAATCTCTAACAGTCAAATCATCCAGGCTTGCTGTCAGACAGACTTCAGAACAGGTTGCATATCCTTTCATTTTATCTTATATTAAAGACATTTTATCTTATATTAAAGACAGCCCCAAAACATAACAATCTTATAAACCTCCTTATTGTAACAATCCTCTCTAATACCTCCACATCTCTTCTAAGGTGTGGTGCCCAGAATTTGACATTAAATCTAATTGAAGCCGAACCAATGTTTTAAGTAGGTTTATCATAACTTCCTTGCTTTTGTACTCTATGCCCCTATTTATAAAGCCCAGGATGCCATATATGTTATTAACCATTTTTTGGGTGGGGAGGGGGGGGGCGCGGGGTGGGATGTTATAATTCTTCTAAAGACTCCTACAAGTAAATGGACGTGTTACTATTCCCTTCCTTTCTGTGGCAGTGAATCATGATTGCCATGAAAGATAAGGGAGCATTAAACTTCGATTATAAGTTTTTACATGAGGCACTGTCAATATTACTATAATCAGAAATTTCCCTCAGCTTTTACTTTGATGCCTGATGTAAAATGTTGTGGAGACCGGGGCCTTCATACCTGACTTTTTCACTGCTGATCCGTGAAGGTTGGCAGCAGGCAAATGGATGCCAGCCATGGCCAAGGTCCTCTATCAGCTGGTGAAGGAGCTTCCCAACCCACTACTGGTAACAACAGCAGGAAAAAAAGCAAGCAGCCAACCACTGCCTTTACATCTTAACTGATGTCACAGGAATAGTAGTGTAGTGGTTATGATACTAGACTAATAATCCATAGGCCTGTATTAATAGCCTGGAGGAGTAAGTTTAAATCTCAGCATAGTCACTGGTGGAATTTAAATTCAATTAATTAAATCAATCTGAAAGTAAATAGCTAGCAATGATCATAAAAATCATTTTATCATAAAAACCTATCTGGTCCCCCAATGCCCTTTAGGGAAGGAAATCTTCCATCCTTACCCGGTCTTGCCCACAAGTGATACCGGTCTCAAACCAATGTGTTTGGCCCTGAAATGACCTGGCAAACTATTCAGTTGTAGCAAACACCACATGGGCTGCAGCGGTTCAAGGGAACTGCTTACCACTACCTTCTCAAGGGCAATTTTGGATGGGCAGCAAATGCTGGCCTTGCCAGTAGTACCCGCATCTGATGGATAGATAAAATGACACAACCACATCTCTGGAGATTCCAGTAACTTTCAAAGCAGCTGCAGTTGAAAAGAAGATGAAGACAGACAAGCACAATAGTGACAAGACGTCAAAAGTACTTAGTTGGTTGTGAAGCACTTTGAGATGCCTTGAGGTCACGAAAGGCAAGTCCTTATTTCCATGGCGCGATGGGTGCTGTCTCCCACTGGCACTGTGAATGTGGAAAATCAGCCTGAAGTGAGTACTGACAGCATTAACACAATGATGCCAGGTTTCCACTGTACTGACCTGTCAACTGGGGTCAGATGACACAGGATGACAGGGTGGGTATCTGCATTGAATGATGTGACCTGCAGTCATATCAGGTATCTCATCCCAGGGACACAAACATGCTCCTTTGTCTCAGTCTATGGAGCCTGCATTCCCTTTTAGGTTGTTGCCTGTGTCTGTGCAATAAACATGAACAAACATCATGGAAACCCCACTACATTTGCTCCATCACCCAACATTTGTTCAACAAGCTCATTCAGGGATATGGGGCCACGGTCAGTTAATGGTGTTGAGATACGGGTCAGCCGTGATCTAATTGAATGGTGACAGAAAAGGCCCAATGGGTTGAATGGCTTCTTCCATATGTGGTGTTCCTAGAGATAAAGCTGGAAGGATGGATATGCGGAGTGGGGGGGGGGTGGGGGTGGGGGGGGGGGGGGGGGGGGGGGGGTGGGGGGGGGGGGGGGGGGGGTGGGGGGGGGGGGGGGGGGGGGGGGGTGGGGGGTGGAATGTAGCTAGCCTCTTCAATTTTGTTTGATGTGATAAGTGATCAAGATGCCCTGTGTGTCCAAGGGACACTTCGATGATGCCTATTCCAAAATTGCTCATTGAACAGCATTTCATACTGTTACCTGACAACCCCACTACCTGGATCTCTTAGAGGTGGAGTGGTTGGAGTGGCTGGGATTTCTGTACATTCTGAGAAGCAGCCAAGATACAAGGTACTTCATATAGTCAATAATAATCATAACTTCTGCCCCCATTTTTTTTCAATTTTTGTTGGTTTGGTTTTCTCTTTGTTTCTCAATCTCTACTTTGAATTCAGGTGGCTGCTATTCTGCCATTCACACCTCATCACTATATATCTTTTCTTTCTTTCCTTGTTCCATTACTATTCTCTTTGGCCTTACTAATATGAAACAGTTAGTTATTTAATCCCTCCTGCCCTCCCACCCTATCACAGACTTTCCCTTTGGTTCTTCCCACCCTCCTCGGATTTTACTTGCTCAAAACCCATTACATTTCTAACTCTTCTAAGTTCTAGTGAAAAGTTACAGCCCTGAAACATTAACTCTGTTTTTCTCTCCGCTGATGCTGCCTGATTTGCTGAGCATTTCCAGCAATTTCTGTTTTTATTTCAGATTTCCAGCATCCGCAGCATTTGAATTTTGTGTTGCTGTCGTTCATACAACCCACTGGCCCAATGATTGCACAGTGTCTACAAGATCTGTTGTAATGCCAGCCCTGTGGTGGAGGCTGGTCCAATCATGGCTTTAAACTGGGAATTGGATAGTTCTCTAAATAGAAAGAAATTTGTAGGGCAACAAGGAAAAGAAGGGGAGTAGGACTGGCTGAGTTGTTATTGCAGAGAGCCGGCATAGACACATTGGGCCAAATGGCCTCCTTCTGTGCTGTAATTATTCTGTGATTCTATGTTAAGAGCCTCAGACAGTGCTGGACTTCCACCATTGCTGGACTTCCCTGAACAGTTTTGAGTCAGAGGATCTGCATTTGGATTTAATGCTCTGCATTCATATCCAGCTATTTGATTCAAAGGACATGGACAGTCTCCTGTGGGTGTCTGATGCCAAGGTCTGTCAGGATCTATGGAGCTTGCACTACCTTTCAGCTCCCCATCTCCTGTGCCAATGCAATAAATTTGCTTAAATATCCTGTAAATTGTATACCATTTGCCACTGTTCCCACCACGTGAGGGAAGCAGAGGGCCCGAGGCGTTTTAGTTCTGTTACAGACATTTAAGCCGACCTGATTTCTCCACTCACTACCCGTCCGCAACAGAAAGGCGTTTTTGACCTTTGAAGGTGTATTTTCCCCAACCTTTCAGTTTTAGTTATCTAATCCTCTATTAATAACCCCACAACAAACTCGAGGTAAGGTAGAATAAGAGGGTTCATTTATCTTACCAACAGACACACGCGTGTGCGTACACTCACATGGGAAGGGGTTTCACAACGTCTGCCCCTTTTGCATTCATATAATAAAAGAGAGATAAAGGAAAGAAAGGAGTTCAGGGCAGAGACCATGATAAAAATAAGAATTATGGTTTTACTTGAGTCCAGAGTCCAGAACCAATGTCCAAGGAAGGTTCTGTCAGGTGACTTTGTCTGACAGAATTCACAGTCTTGATCCTAGGAGCTCGGTTGCAGGTTGAGTCAGTAGAAGGTGCAGCAAAGTATTCTTGTATCCTGGGTATCACTCTGTAGGCGAAATACAGGATTCTTTCTGGAGGTCAGACTTGGAGAGAGATGGAGGTCAAAGGCAGGCTGTTAGCTTGGAGTCTGGTTCTCTATGGAGGTTAAACCGCAAACTGAAGATAAAATTCAAAAGCTGTCTAATTAAAGGCTTTCAAACAGCTCAAGTCTCAGTCATGTGACAGGCTGGTTTCAGGTTGAGCTATTCAGCTACCGAGGACGCTGTTCGAAACCCATTGTGTTTTGGATCAGGTAACGGTGGAGCCATTAGCACAACATTAGAGATTGGGAGTCACAAATAGCTCTACCTTTATCCATAGCTGGCTGACGCAGACTTATCATCTACTATCCTTTGTGTCACCTTGGCTGCAATACGATGCAAGGCAAGTTGCATTCCAAGGGGTTTGATGTGTTAGCCTTTGTTTGCTTTCAAACTGCTCAGAAACTTTCAGAAACCAGTATGTAATCAGCTGTAGCTAATTTATCAACCCAGCAGTTACCCATTTTGAAAAACAGAAAAAATAATTTTATAAAGTAGCCTGGCTGATGCAGAAATATGTATATATATATTTCTTCCTGTCTCCTGGATGGGACAATGCCAATAACTGGAGGACAGCGCTTATGAATGTTTATTCTACAGTGGATAAAATTTAATTTGTCTGAACAAGCCTATTGTAGCAAAACAAAAGCCTGCTGAAGACTGTGTGTGTGTCTGTGTGAGTATATTTGTGTGTGTGTGTCTGCGTGTGCGTGTATATATTTATGTGCGCGCGCATGTATTTGTGTGTGTGTGTGTGTGTGTATCTATTTGTGTGTGTATGTGTATGTATTTGTGTATGTGTATTTGTGTGCGTGTGCGTGTGTGTTGCAGCAAGCGTGTATGTGTGTGTGTGTGTTTATGTGTGTGTGTATATATTTGTGTGTGTGTGTCTGTGTATATTTTTGTGTGTGTGTGTATATATTTGTGTGTGTGGCTGTGTATATTTGTGTGTGTATGCGTGTGTATTTGTGTGTGTATGTGTATTTGTGTGTCTGTGCATGTGTTGCGGCAAGTGTATATGTGTGTATGTGCGCGTATATTTGTGTGTGTGTGTGTTTATGTGTGTGTGTATCTATTTGTGTGTGTGCACATGTGTTGCAGCAAGTGTGTGTCTGTGTGTGTGCACGTGTATTTGTGTGTAGTGTGTTTGTGTGTGTGAATGGGGAGAACTTTCCCGAGGAAGTTTTCCCACTGGAGGCAGGATCGGTGGTTGGCCACTGAGGGGGGTGCGCGGGGTGGTGGGGGGGGTGGGTGGCGGTAAGAGACTGGGAAAATTTGAAAAATACTAGTGGAAGATATCTCGATGTGTTCCTGCCTCCTCCAGCTTTTCCCAGGGGGCAGGGAGCATGTGTGGATGGTAACCTGCCCGTCAACAGCAGGAAACCAATTAAAGTAATTGATGATGTAATTAGCAGGCATTTTTGTAAAGTTTTGAAATTTTGCCATCAGCGCATGGGAACCGCACTGTGTCTGCAGCTCATCTACTCACAGGAGGTTAGGACAGAGCGGGAGCTCAGAGCACCATGAGATTCATATGTGGTGGTCACTTTAAAGAACAGAATTGGCAACTCTCAGGACATCCGCAGGCAGACGCTTGAACTAGTTTGCTTATCACCTGCAGACGGATCCGTCGTGTGGTGTTGGGTGTGAGGAGTTGGCCGCCAGTCCCAGTCCCATCGCCAGTCTGGCACCGCCTTCTTGTGTCACCTTCTCCTCAATTCATCTCAGCAGCACACAGCACTCACTGTGTCTCTGCCAGCCACCCTTCACTTCGAGCACACTCATCGGCCCTCCCACGTCCTCAGGCCATAAGCTTTCCATAACTGGATGATGCTTCCTGAAGAAAGTTTCTTAATTGGCCTTCCCTGGGCTATCACAGCTGATGGCCCCACCACACGCACATCTGGATTTGAGACCCAGATATCGACCGACATCAGGTTTGCAACTCGGGAGGGAAAATTCAGCCCCATGTGTTTGCGTGTGGATGGATATGTATTTGTGTGCATTTGCGTGTTTGTGTGTATGTATGTGTTCATATGTTCATGGATGTGGTTCTGTGTGTGTGTACATGTGTGCTTGTGTATGTTTATATTTGTGTAAGGTATGTGTCCATATATGTGCGCATGTTTGTATATTGTGTGCTTATGTTTTTGTGTATATTTATATGTGAGTATGCATCAGAGTTCATTTCAGTGCATTGAAGTTGAAAATAATTGTTGGATCTTTGCTATGATCTAGCCTGTGGGAGGGTAGAGTGTCATGAAGTGGTTTCGCAGCACCTTATTTTTAACATTTTATTGTACAGAATTCTGCTGTGTGACTTATGCGCATGAAACAAGTGTGGCCAGCGGGAAACATTCTTTTGAAAACAAAAAAAAAATTAAGCATGTTACTCTAAAATTTGGGACACTGCAACTATTTGATTCAGAAATGGGTTTGGGATTGCTTCAAGCAAACATCACAGTAGCTAAGAATGACAAGACTGCATTTGCTTTTCATTTATTCTTTCATGGTATGTGGGTGACATTGGCAAGGCAAACATTTGTTGCCCATTCCTAATTGCCCTTCAACTGAGTGGCTTGCTAGGCTATTTCAGGGAGGCAATTAAGAGTCAACCACATTGCTGTGGGTCTGAGGTCTGACCAGGTAACAACAGCAAAGACATTAGGACTTTTTTCATGGTCATCATTTCTGAGACTAGCTTTATTTTTGAGATTTATTAATCAGCGACCATGGTGGCATTTGAACCTGTGCCCTCCAGAACATTAGCCAGGGCCTCTATATTACTGCATTGGTGACATCACCACTATGCCACCATCTCCCTCCCTTTAGCTAAGTGAGCTTTATGAAATGACTTGCAGAGGCAGTTGGACATGCCGTAGAATTTGTTGAGGCTGTGAAGTATTTGCTGAAATGCTGACTGTGACGGAAGCCAGAAAGTGAGAGGAATGGGGAACTGTTAACTGGTCCCCATCAGCAGAAATTTCCCCAAGCCACAATTTCCAACATGAGTTTCTTAACACACGTCCATACTGCACATTGTGCTCTGATCAAATGGGATGGTGAGGGACGGAATGGCCTCCTCCCATTTCCACATACCTTTGATGCCACTACGCTGTTGATTGGCATACAGCAGCAAAGAATCTACCTTCAGAGACTCCAGGGCAGATTTTCAGCTACCAGTACTTGATAACATTTTATGCCCATTAATTTTAAAAATCGTTGGCCAATAAGTTGGGTATGTCTCCGAATCCCCTAGTTCTGCTCAAGGAAGTGCTAAAGGTGAAGGGCTTCCTCTATAATTTTGTTTAAGATTCATGGGAAGGGTTCCAGGGATGAGGAACTTCAGCTACGGGGATAGACTGGAAAAGCTGGGGCTGGTCTCCTTGAAGAAGAAAAGGTAGAGAGAAGATTTGACAGAAGTGGTCAAAATGATGAGGGGTCTGGACAGAGCAGATAGGGACAAACTGTTCCCATTGGTGGAATGGTCAAGAATAGGAGGGCACCAATATAAAGTGATTGGCCAAAGAAGCAATGGCAACATGAGGAAAAACCTCTTGTACGCAGCAGGTGATTAGGATCTGGAATGCGCTGCCAGTGAGTGTGGTGGAGGCAGATTCAATCATGGCTTTCAAAAGGGAATTGGATAAGCACCTGAAGAGAAAAAGATTGCAGGGAGATAGGGAAAAGGCAGCCAGAGCTTTAGTTTAATGACTCATCCGAAAGACAGCACCTCCAACAGTGCAGCACTCTGTCAGCCTTCATTTCTCTGCTTAAGTCTGGAAGCTGGGCATGAACCTAGAGGCTTTGAGGCCAGACTGCTGCCAATTGAGCCACAAAAGCTTAATAACTAGCAAAATGAAAGTGTTCAAAGACATTGAAAAAGAAAGCAGAGTGATTTTAATGTTCCTCTCATATTTCCTCATCCTGGAAATTAATCTTTAATTCCTCGAGAGTCCAGAACAATCCCGGACAAGGTTGGCAATCCTGCCAAGTACTAATGAATTTTTTTGACATTTTTACTGGTTAAGTAGTTCACCAGATGCCCTACAAGCATTAAAGAATCATTATCTCAGCTTTGTTAGTGGTCAGCATAACACATGGCACTGGAAGAATGCTTTTATTTCTAGTATTTGTTTTCTGGAATCACTTATTTCAAAACCACAAATTCATGCAATTTTCATCACACTGCAGGAACAGGAGTGAAAAAAAATGGATGTTTCTCCTTTTTTGAAAGAAGGACAATCTGAACCAAGGACACTCCCGACAATCGGGACTTGGTGTCCAACTGGTCAATTGCCAAGCCTGGTTAAAGAAACAAAGTTCAAAATGCAAAGTTGAAAGAAATGACTCAGAAGATGAGATTAATCAAGAAACAGTAGATATCAGAAAAGCAAGACATGTTGCCAAATCTGTTAATCTTGCACTCATCAGGACAAATACAAGAATGTCAAATTTCAAATGATCACAACAATTTATACCACAGGAGAAAGGGGGATCATTTGAAATGTGGTATTCTTTTGTTTGTCCTGATGAGCGCAAGACGAAAAGTTTCAGCAACATTTCCCTCTTTTCAGCCATATCCAGGTTCTGTATTACCAACGACTGTAGCTATAAGATGCCAAACATAGGTTTCAACAGTTTATAGCTTTTTGGAAGAAAGAGGAGACTGAGGGAAGTAAAGTCATAGGAGAGAAGGAATTAAATTGGGCGTTAGTGACAGGGTCCTTCATTTATTCCTGAACCTTGTGACTCTGAAGCTTCCTAATCGGTAAAGACTCCTTTAATTCTTCTTTCATGGAGATCACTGGCGAGGCCAGCATTTGTTGCCCATCCCTAATTGCCATTGAGAAGGTGGTGGTGAGCATAACTGTAGCAAAGATTGGCCACAGTATATTTGAGGTGCACTGTACCTGCAATGGGAGAGCTATACCTAGCTCTCAAGCCAAGAGACTTCAGAACAAAAATTTAGACTGACATTCCATTGCAGCACTTAGGGAGTGCTGCACTGTTGGAAGTGCCATCTTTCAGATCAGATGTTGAACCAAGCCCCTGCCTGCCCTCTCAGGGGAACGTAAGAGATCCCATGGCACTATTTCAAAGATGAGCAGGGGAGTTACGCCTAGCCAATATTTATCCGTCATTCAAAATGTCAAAACACAGTTTATCTGGTCATCATCACATTGCTTTTTGTGAGGAGAAGAGAAGGGTTTAAGGGAGCTTGCTGTGTGCAAATTGGCTGTCTCGTTTCCTACATAATAGTGACTGCACTTCAAAAGTACTTCACTGGCTGTAAAGCACTTTTGGATGAACTGAGGTTGTGAAAGACACTGTACAAATGCAAGCCTTCCTTTTTTCTCATATTCCTGGTATTTCTGTGTCCCTCTAGTCTTGTGGTGGGATTGGGGAACAGAAAGAGGAGGGTCGTCTGAGATATCTGCAGCCTCCCCTCCCAGATATCAGCTTTAGGGTCTTCTATCTGCTGCGGAAGAGCAGAAGGTGGAAGATTGGCGAGGCGATCCCAGCACAAGCCCCATTTCTTCTGGCACCCCTTCCCTTGGATACCCAACAGCCAGTTGAAGTGGAAATGGGGCCAGGTAAATAACTCCAACTTTATTACTGTTGTAATGCCTACTCACTTGCTTATGGGGATTCCCTGGAAATGCCGAAACAGCATAGTGAGGACGTAGAGGCCTCTACCCCTCTTCACTGCCCCTAGGAACTGGCAGGGCCTGGGAGAGGGGTTCACATGGTACTTGACAGGCTACTTGGCCCGTGTTCTAGGGGTTCCTAGGCTCATTGGCTGAGTAGCCTGTCGATCTGGATGGTCAGTGTCCAAAGCAGCCAATCTGGCAGAGAGAGACCATCCCGATTGACAGGCTACTCGCCCAATGATAGCTGTTGTTCAGAACAAAAGCAATCATTGGGTGAGTAAGAGGCGCCAGATTCTCCAATCCTTCCTTTCTTACTTACCTCATGTCGGGACTCATGTGATGGCTGTTTTGTTTCTGTTCTGTTGGAGAGTTCTTCACTTCAGACCTGGCTGGAGGCTGCTGGAGTGCAAGGTAAAGTAAAGCACCTCATGCCTCATCGCTACCTCCAGAAGGCCTTTCCTGACCCAACCTCCTCCCTCAATGGCAGATGGTCCTGGCCCGGAGTTGCACTTTGCTGCAGTCTCAAGGTGAATACAAGTGACCAAGGAGAAGCAGATGTTCCCCACTGTACCCAGACTGAAGGGTAAGGCAGTGTGAAGCCATAGCTAGCAACAATATGATGAATTAGACTGCAACTCACTTAAAAGTGAAATCTGTGAATTTGCAGCTTTACAAGGAACATAATGTTAAATACCTTGCTGAGTTCACTTTAACCTTGGAAATTGAGTAAGAAGAGCCTAGTTGATAAGTTATTGTAAAACATTAAATCTGTAATCATTTAAGCTCTATTGGTCAATCTATATCTAGCAAGTACTTTGTGTACTGGTCCGGGACCTTCTTGACCCGACCTCCTCTCTCACGATGGTGTGATGCTGGTTCCACTTTGCCTGCCAATAGAGCCTTTCGCAGCTGGAGTGCAACTTGTGCAAGGTACGATAAAGTGATAAAGTGCCTAGTGCTTCTACGATCTGTTAAGTTTATTAGCTCACCAAACCCCCCTGCACCGCCCCCCCCCCCCCCAACCCCCCTCCATGGCTTGAACGAACAGCTTTACCTCGTAAATTTTTCCACAACTCTATCACCCTATGGGTGAAGTAGTCCACATAAATTGAGCCCCACCACTCCACATTCCACCCACAACTTGCAAATTTTTTAATTGTGTCCATTGGCATGTTTCATCGTAGAGAACTCTTTGGCTGGGTAGTTTTGTCAGTCCATTTTCTAATATTCAAGACTTCAGTTAGCTTCAATTAATGTTTCCTCTTTCCTGAGGAAAACAAGATTTACCCCATGCTGTCAGTGTTTCCTGGTGTTCTGGTATCAGGTCTCTAAGATTAATCGGTTTGAGAAGTGGGACCCAGAATCAGAAGAAGCACTAGGCCCATGATTTCTCTCCCTAGCCCTGGGAACAACTCACTAAAAGTTTCTTTCATGGCAGCTTCAAAACTTGTGACCCCGACCACCCAGAAGGACAAGAGGCAATGGCGTAGTGGTATTGACACTGGACTAGTACTCCAGGGTAATGGGGACACAGGTTTGAATCCCACCACAGCAGATGAATTAAAAGTCTAATGAAGACCATTGTCAATTGCTGTAAAAACCCATCTCGTCCACTAATGGAAGGAAATCTGCCACCCTTACCTGGTTTGGTCTACATGTTGACTCTTAACTGCCCTCTGAACAAGGGCAATAAATGCTGGCCACACATCCAATGAATTTTTTTTAAAAAGCAGAAGGTGTAGTGGTATTTTCTGCTACCTGCAAGTTCCCCTCCAAGCCACCCACTATACTGAATTGGAACTATATTGCAATTCCTTCACTGTCACTGGGTCAAAATCCTGGAACTCCCTCCCTAATGACACCTCCACCAGATGGACTGCTCACCATCGCCTTCTCAAGGCCAATCAATGTTGGCCTTGTCAGCGAGGCCCATGTCCCTCGAATGAATACAAAAAACCCCACATAACCTTCACTTGTCATGGTGACAAATATTCCCATTTTTCTATTAATGGGGCATGGTAAGGTTTATGTTTTTACATCTGCGACTGAATCACCAAATTGTGTTAAATTCACTAAACCAGGAAATCGAAGCTGCTGAATAGCTGCTGGTGAATTTGTTCTAATTTGTAGATCGGGCCACTGGGAGAAAATGTGTTGCTTTACAAAGCTGCCGAAAGTGTGCAAGTCTGTCCTAGAGTAAGGCTAGTGAATGATTTGCAAATACTTTGTCATTGCTGGACCTAACTAAACCTGTTGTTATGGACTCATATCAGGGTTGACAGGCCATTATTTCATAATGCCAAATATTGAACACTGGTGTTCATGGGAACTTCATGTTCCCCGTGTCTCAATGCAAATCTATGCAAAAGAATAGGAAAAGGTATAAGAAATATGTGCAGATGAGAAATGGCTGTAGACATGGGAAGTGAACGTTGCATGAATCTGATTGTTGATCACTGAAACATGCATCCTAAGCAAAGCTCCTCAAGCTAGGTACTGGAGGGCATTTCCAGGACAATTGCTTTCAAATGGAAGGTGATTAATTCTGACTGATTGGTGCGGCCAGTTTAGAAATATTGGCTGAGAAATTCAGCTTACAAACAATATGAGCAATGACAGACAGGAAGAGACTTTTTGCTCCTTTCAGCCTATCCCTGACACTTGTGATACCTTGTGCATGACAATGTACAGACTCGCCATTCCAGCCAAAAGCCACATGATCTCCTGGAAGGGGTGATTAGAAGCAGATTAAAAACGAAGTTAATCTGCGGGGGGGGTTGGGGGCAAGTGGAAAAAAAATTCTGGGAAATTCCTATCCAACCCTGTGATCACTCTGGCCCTGCGCTCAAAACGCCTGCCTGCCTGTGGCACAAACCATATCTGCTTTGAGCCTCATTTGAGACCCACAGAAGAGACTGAGGCATCCAGCAGATGCTCTGCTACAGATGGTCAGGCAGGGAGGGTCGGATAGACAGCCAGCCGCTCTGATGAGGGGTGGGGTGGGGGAAAGGTGCTGTGAGATGACCCTGCGGGAGCAGGGGGGGGCGCAAGTCAGGGTAGGGTCCCTAAACATATCAACAGGAGGCCGGAGTCCATTTTGAGTCCAGCGGGAGGATTCCTGCTTCTCCTGGGCCCCACACAAACTTCCTGTGTTTTTTTTTTCAGTCCCCTCCAAGCTCCATAAAGTCAAGATCCTCCAAAACTCAGAGACTGCCGAGCGCACTGATTGTTTTAGCAGGTGTTTTCTTATTTTGTTGGAAGGAAAATTAATTTCTGCTCGGACAAGCAGAAATTCCACTGCCTTGAAAAATATCCTCTGCAAATCCACATGCACCGATCAAAAGCTGTGGGGCTCAGTTTCCTCCGGGCCTGACCAAGCTAACGGAATTCAGACCATTTCATTTCTGCCCCCTAATTCTGCAATGTGACATACTTGCATGCTGGTGCTAGTTGATGGATTTTTTTTAATCACTAATGTTTTAATCTGGTAGCCAGTTGGCGAAGGATAGACTGGGAATTAAGAATGGGAACCAAGGAAGTGGCAGAGACTTTGAACAAGTGTTTTGCAGGGAGGAACTTAAAATGATCACTATCACTTGAGAAAGAAGTACTAGGGAGGCTGACAAATCCTCAGTACCTGGTGGCCTGCATCCTAGTGTCTTAAAATATGTGTCTGCAGAGATACTGGATGCATTGGTAGTAAGCTTCCAAAGTTCCCTAGATTCTGGAAAGGTCCCAGCAGACTGGAAAACCACAAATGTAATGTCCTCATTGAAGAAAGGAGGGAGATAGGAAACTATAAGCCAGCTAGCCTTATGTCTGTCAGTGGGAAAATGCTGGAATCCATTAAGTGGGTAGTAGCAAGACACTTAGAAGCTCATAATACAATGAGGCAGAGTCAACATGGTTTTATGCAGGGGAAATTGTGTTTGGCATTTTATTAGAGTCCTTTGAGGATGTAACAAGCAGGGTGGATAAAAGGGAATCAATAGATGTGTCATATTTTGGATTTCCAAAAGGCATTCAATAATGTGCCGGTGTTAATGAAAAACCTTATAATAAATGCAAGTTTTTTTTTCAATCTTCACTCAGACTTACCTTTATTTAAAGAATCAAACATTACAAGTGTACACCTCCTAGTTCAACTACACCACAGTTTCAATAAGTGTCTCTTTATAAGTGCTTAAGAGAACCTCAGTTACTACCCATCACCTGCACATAATTAGTACACAATTAACAATTCATATGATTATGGTCGGCTATTGTTGGCTGTTTTCTGCAGGCTAGAGGGAATCTGCAGCAACATTTGGCTGGTATTTGTATTCAGATCAAGACAGGGGTGTAGTTAAAGTGCTCCTGGATAAGCCTGGTGGCCTTATACATGGATGGATGCCCCAAGGTATTTTACACAGATCAATGATACTAACCATCACATCCAAAGTCTCAAATCTTTGCTACGTGATTGAATTGTAAGGGTAGCTTCAGCTTCATTCCCATGTTACCCTGTGTGAAGGGCAGGAAGGGGCAAGAGGGCAGAGGAAGGGAGCTCTGAATTCCTCGAGGATTCTGGCAGTCATGCTACACTGTGCTCAGCCTGTTACCACAAATCACAGCAACAGCTGTGTTCAAACAAAACATCACAAGAATAGTTATGAGGAGGAGGCGTGGGGGGATCAATTGGCCCAAGACTCATATTTGTGAGTAGAAATAGTCCAAGCCTTGCAGAGCTCTGTTCCAGACACTTCAATTGCTCCTCACTGCTACATATCTACTTTTATAATGAGGTGCACTTTCTCTTGTTGCGAGGTTTCTGCATTTCTATGCACACTTCTTTCCCTCTGGAGAATAGTGGGAAGAATTAGCAGGCTGATCATCAACCTGCTGAGCTGCATCATGAACACTGCGTCCGTGGTCAGCAAGTCCTGGGGAAAGATTTTCCCTTCGTCAGGCGGGCACAGCGGGTGGGCCTGGGAGTGGCCGCAAAACGGACTGCTGGCCGCGATCGGGCGCCGACTGGCAGGACAACTCAGGCCCGCCCAGCGTGAAATGCGGCTTGGCACTGGCCGGGAAGGGCCGGGGGGGTGGGGGAGTCGGGGTGGGAGCCTGTTGGCATCCAGGCCCAATGGTGACCTGGTGGCTGGTTTAAAAGCGGCCCAGGCAGCCCCTGGAAGGCTGCTAAGGAGGACGTTCCCTGAGCTGATACTATGGACCTGAGTGCAACTGGACACGGCAGGTGGGAGGGCAGGTCAGATGGGCACTCGGCCCCCCCCCACCCCCCAGCTCCTCTGCTGAGTGCCTTGCCATCTTCCTGGAGGAGGTGGCTGCCAGGAGGGACACCCTTGTCCCCAGGGATGGGAGCAGGAAGCCACCGCACCTAATCAAGAGGGTATGGGAGGAGGTGGCAGCGCTGGTTAGCAGCCGTGACGTGGTGTGGCGCTCCTGGGTGCAGTGCCGCAAGTGCTTCGATGACCTGCCACACTCAGGAAGCGCGAGTACCATGTTGGCGTGGGTCAGTGTGCAGGAGTGTTAAGCCTGTCCCCCTGTGGATATCAGCGGTGTTAGAGTCTGAGTGTCAACTGTCAATCACGCCAGACCTGGCCAAGGAGGTGAGCCCTGGCTGCTGGGACTGAGCCTTGTGGCTCGAGGGCCATGACTCCGGAGTGCCCTGCCAGGTGCTCCCCAGCTGGGGTTGGCCCAGGCTGCAATGGCGCTGCGGGTGGGGAGTGGACTAATCAAAGCTCCTCCGTCGTTTCAGGAGGAGACGGCCCACAACAATATAGAAAGGTCACTGACCAGCGGAGGCCCCACTGGCCTCCTAATCCTTTCGAGATTTGAACAAGACGCCCTGGAGCTGGAGAGCCGGCACACTCCACCTTCAACCGGGCGTGGAGAGGCGGGGGTGTCAGATGAAGGTGAGAATGCAGCGCACAGAGGTGAGACTTTCAGCTTGTGTAGCCATTCTAGTGTCAGCTGTTCATTGACGTGAGCATCGAATCTGGAGTCCCCATTGATCATTGAAAGACGATGGCACCATGATGCAGATCTCCATTGTCTCACCAGGATGCCTGCTGTGCACAGTGACAGTGCGATGACATTAACTAATGACATATCATTATTCTCCCTTTTAGGTTCATCAGCTGGTGTTTGATCTCTGAACCCTGAAGGACCCCCCTGACACCGGAGGACCACCGGGCGTCATTTGCATCTGTGTCACACCCAATCTCTGAAGCAGGCACCAGCACAGATACCAGCACCTCGGTGGGCATCAGAACGGCGGCTAGTATCTCAGTGCACATTGGTGAGGGCATTTCACAATCGCTTGAGGTGCAGGCGGAGGCAGAAAGTGCCCAGGGCACTAGCAGTCGGAGGGCTGCTGGAGACGATGGTCAGCCAAAGGCATATGATGAGCCGCAGGAGTCGTCCATTAGGCAGTAGATTCTGGATGTCCAACGAGATGTGCGGGAGGACCTGGCATGCATGGTCTCCGTGGTGGAGGAATCCATGTGGAGCGTGAGCATTGCGTTGACCCTCATGGCCGAGCGCATTGCCTCCTCCATTGAGAGAGTAGCGATTCTCATTGAGAGGCAGCTCCAGGGACAGAATCAGGGGTTCCTGGGGTTGCGCTCGGACCTGCTTCCCTCACACAGGCAATGACCTCAGGCAGTTAGTGTCAGTGTGGGAGATGGATGAGGCACCCTGTATTCCAGCTAGGAGCCCGTCCATCAGTGGTGAGCAGGGAGGTCCAGAGTGACCTCACGTTGGCACATGAGCTGCTTGTTGTCTCTGCGGCTCCTCTCAGGGCGCTCTGGATGATGGCAAAAGCTCCTCTGCCCCTCCGCCAGTGACTGTGGCATCTGATGAGGCTGCGATGATTGGGGAGATGCCAGACGTGGCACTGGCCGCGCTCTCCTGGGCGGGGCCAGCACAGGCTCCACTGGCCAGAGGACGACCGCCAAGGTCATCAAGGCCAACAAGACAACAGGGTCAGCAGCTGCCTCCAATACCGGTGCCAGCGACCGGGGGAGCACCAAGACGTAGCACTTGGAACGCAAGTTAAAGGCACCATGAGCACAATAGGGACAGCTCACGGGTGATGTTATGTTTATTTTTGTTAACTTTATGTATATTGGTCTGATATTGAATACCAGAAACGTTTCTATTAAGATTATTGAATTTTCAGGATGACATAAATTGTGTTTTTGTCGTCATGGCCTGAGGACGCTTCACCCTTTTATTTCATTGGTGTGGGGAATGCCAGTGTGTAATGCTGGACGTAGGTAGCTCTGAACTTTATTGCACAGGCACTGAGTGCTCTTTGGGTTCAAAGGAAAGGGTCCTTTCAGACATCTGGGATGGTGGCATCAGCCCTGGAACACGTTTGAAGCTGATCTTTGGTAACCTAGGTGGATCAAGGCATCCCTGGTGTCCCTGCCTCCCTGGAGATTACCGAGGTCTGGCTCCACACCCACAGTGTTCTCACCGTGCTCATCTTGGGACTCACTACTGGATTCATCATCTGTGGCCTGTGGATCTGCCTCAAGCTCTTCTTCCTCCAGTGGGTTCCCCCCTTGCCAGTGCCAGACTGTGCAGAGCGCAGCTGCAACCACCATCAGTGACACCCGCTCTGGGGGGTATTGTAGTGCGCCCCCTGAATGGTCCAGGCATCGGAAGCGCATCTTGAGAAGATCTATGGTCCTCTCTACCACCGCCCTTGTGGAGGCATGACTCCTATTGTAACGCTTCTCTGCCTCGGTTCTCGGGTGGCGGAGAGGCATCATAAGCCACCTCTTCAACGGATAGGCCTTGTCACCCAGCAGCCATCCATCCATCCAGTCTGGCTGGAGCACTGAAGAGCCCCGGCACCTGGGAGTGTCTCAGGATGTAAGCATCATGGGAGCTACCAAGGTACCATGTACAGACTTGTAGAATCTGCATCCTGTGATCACACACTATCTGCACGTTCATGGAGTGGAAGCCCTTCCTGTTGACGAAGGCACCCAGCTGACCCGCTGGTGCCTTGATGGCCACATGTGTGCAGTCTATGGCACCCTGGACGCAGGGGAAGTCAGCAATCGCTGCAAAGCCTCTGGCTCGCTCAGCCTGGCTGGCCTTGTCCATACAGTAAAGAATAAAGGTCAGAACCCGCCTGAACAGAGCTTCTGTCACCAGCTTGATGCAACTGTGAACAACTGATTGGGAGACTCCACACAGATCCCCCATTGACCCCTGGAAAGAGCTGGAGGCATAGAAGTTGAGGGTCACTGTGACCTTCAGAGTTACTGGTATGGGGTGTCCACCCACACAGTCGGAGCTGATCTCAGGCCCAATCATCTGACAGATGGAGGTCACTGTCTCCCTTGAGAGGCAGAGTCTCCTTCGGCATTGCACCTCGGACATACTGAGGTAGCTGCATTGCCGCTTGTAAACCCTGGCAGCAGGATAATGGCATCTTCTGTGGCCCCTTCCACCTTGGACTTCCTGCTGGCCCTGCACCCCTTGTGCCTGCGCCTCTCCTCCCACAGATCCCTCCCCTGGGAGCTACATAGGGGACACCTGCCCTCCTCTCCTCTTCGTCCAGCCTCCAGCCGAGACCACAGTCCCCATTCCCAGGGTAAGGGAGGGCTGTCTGATACCTGGAAGGGTCCACACGGCCTGAACCCTCCGGGGGCCTGACAGACAGCAATGAATCCTGAGACGAAGCCTGGAATTGCTAACAATGAAGCCTCGAACAGAGATGAAGCTGTCAAGTACCAATAAGCAACCGGCTGAAAATTATCTCCAAAACCGCTCACTCCTCACACTGGCAACGCTGCTGACCCTTTTTCTCCTGCTCTAGGATGAGGTTTGTGAAAATGTCGGCTGGTGACGAGCAGAAAATCACACGGGCAAAGAAAAATGGCCGTCTATCGGACTGTTAAGGGCCTTAAGTGGCTGCTTAATTAACGCGGGCGCCGCTCCGGCACCAGCTGAGCGAAATATCCAGGGCTCAGTGGGGGATCTGTGTGGAGTCTCCCAATCAGCTGTCCACAGTTGCGTCAGGCTGGTGATAGAAGCTCTGTTCAGGCGGGTACTGACCTTTATTCTTTACTGTACGGACGAGGCCAGCCAGGCTGAACAAGCCAGAGGCTTTGCAGCGATTGCTGGGTTCCCCTGCGTCCAGGGTGCAATCGACTGCACACATGTGACACGCCCGCCCACAGGACGAAAAGCTCCGCCCCTGAAATGGGACGTTAACTGAGAGCTTCTGGCTCAGAGGCAGGGCGTTACATACGGAGCTACAAGACCTTCATGTCACAGAATCGTGGCTCTTATAAGAACATAAGGAAGATGAGCGAGAGTAGGTCTAAACAAAAAAATCACTTATAGAGGGGCACCTCACTACTCCCTTGGTGCTGCACTGAAGTGTCAGCCTGGATTGTTGGGTGTAAGTCTCTGGAAGATGGGGCTTGATCCCACCAGCTACTGACTTGGAGGTGAGAGTGCTACCCACTGAGCTGTGGCTGAGCCCTTTTGGAATTGGGTGGGGGGGTGATGCCTAACCATTACAGCTCAGCTGTGATCAGTGTGGGCAATCACAAGCAAGCCATGTTACCAAGCTTCAGAGGCCAATGTCACTGTGACATTCTTGCGGTGCTCAATTGTTTTATTATCCATCTGGCAGCTGTGAGTAATTAAGAATTTGAAATCACAGTTTTATTGCTGACGTATTTGAATACCATCCAGGTTCTGACCGAGGTGTTTAAACCTCAGATTGTTCACAGTAGTAAAGATATGGGATTAATGTGGCTGTTTATTAATACAGGTAGGCAGAATGCTGGCACAATTTGTCCTTCTGAAATGTTGTCAAAGACCAGTGTCCTCATATATTGTACTTTTCTCGCCAAAATATAGCTATGTCCTTACATTTTTATTTTGACAGAAATCTTGCATGTTTTTAAATGGAAATGGCAGTGATCAACTCAAATAACTTAATGATCGCTCCTTCTGATGAGTTGGAAACATACCCATCTATTGGCTGCTGCATTAAACTTCAGACCGCTAAATTGACGTTAATTGACTTGGCGTCCTGAGATTTCAGGAGGCAAAATTCCAACTAATTAGCACCTCAAAAACTGCTAATGGCCATGAATTTATGGGACGGTGAGTTGTTAGAGTTTGCCAGCTGTGGAACTAATACACATTTCCATGAGGAAAAGACTGGACAGATCGGGCTGCAATCAGTGTGGGCAGTCACAAGCACTGGAGTTTAGATGACTTGTAAACTTGATTTAAGTATATAAAGATCCTGAACAGCCTTGACAAGGTGGATGTGGAAAGGATGTTTCCTCTTGTGGGGTGAGTCCAGAACTAGGGGGCACTGTTTTAAAATTAGGGGTCACCCTATTAGCACAGAGATGAGGAGAATTTTCTTTTCTCAGTGGGTTCTGCGACTTTGGAGCCCTCTGCCTCAGAAGGTGGTGGAGGTGGGGTTATCGAAGGCAGAGGTAGATAGATTCTGGTTCGGCAAGGGAATCAAAGGTTATCGGGGGTAGATGGGAATGTGGAATTTGTAACACAAGCAGATGAGCCATGATCTTATTGAATGGCGGAGCAGGCTCGAGGGGCCGAATGGTCTACTCCCATTCCTATTTCTTGTGTTCTTATGTTGTAAAGCCTCTGCGGCCAGCATTCTTCTGTTTGTCATACACTGACATAAAGTGTATTACCTGAACTCTTCTCACTTAAATTCCCATATTGCAGAGAGATACCAAAAGCCTTTCCCCTCCCCATCCTAATCCATTGAAGCTGGGCTCGGGTAGCATTCCTTGGCGTTTCATGAGAAATTCTTGATCGTGATGATATCACCCATTTTGAGCAACTCTAAGAGGCCTTGCAGACCAGTGTTCAGTATACGTGTTAACCCTGGTTCAGTGCTCTGATGAGAATAGACGAGAAATTTAATAGAATATGACCTTTGCCAATCTTGGTATCTCTTCAGTCTAGCTATGTTGTCCTTCCCCTGGAGTGTCTTTGCAGTCAGAAGCGTTCCAGGATTGATTAGTTAATTTTGATTGGCTAAACTGTCCCTTACTCAAAAAAGTAGCTAATGAAAACCCACTATCTGTTGAGCAAAAGTTGCTGATTGGCTAATTTTAAAACAGTGGGCGAGCTGAGCTGGTCAAAAAACAATGCAGCCAGAATGTCACACTCCCACACCGTTGGGTTTTTAGGCGGGGGGGGGAGGGTGAAATTGAAGAGACGGATTCTCTCCGCGTTCCCGCACTCCCCGACCATACAGCAATTTTACGCTGGGGTGGGCAAGGTCTCAGATGGGAAGCCCATCCTTACCCCAATCGAGGCCCCATTGGCCACTTAAGGGCTGTTTCCTGCAGAGCCTCAATTTTCAGGTTGGCGAGAGCGTTCACCTTGCGTGGACAAAACTTGCAAAAGAACAGGCCTAAGTCTCAGGTGGGGAGGGGGAGGAGGAGGGGAGGTACCTCAGCCAGAAGCCCTTTTCTGACTGCAGGTGCCTCCCCACTCCCCCCCGCTGCTTAAGGCCTAGTGTCTGCTGGACCTCCTCACCCCCACCCCCACCCCCACCCCCACCCAGCCTATCCTCTGAAATCTCAATCTCCCCCTTTGCATCACCAGGTCTTCCCGATCCTCCCCACCCTAGGACCCTTTAAACTTACCTTGTCCTCTGTTCCCAGGATTAAGGCTCAGGCACACTGGTGCACTTTGTCTTCTGTCCACTGCAGCTCTTGTCACTGCAGGGACTGGAGAGCTGCCAGCCAATCTTATTGGCTGGCAGCTCTCTTAAGGCGGGACCTCCTCCCAAGTGAGGGGCGGAAGTCTTGCCTGCAGCCACTTGACGCTCACTCCAGCGTGAAATGGCAGCGAGGCACTCGAAATCGAATGTGCCCCCCACTGACTTGCGGGTGGCAGGAAGGGGAACCCTGCTGTCCGAAATTTCAGGCCTACGTCAAGTAAAAAATTTATAATCAATGAATTGTCGGTTGGGGCATGATGGGCTGAATGGTTTCCTTCAGCTGTGCTTCATGTATGATACAAAGTATTAATGGACAGAGCAGGAGGGCCAGATTTTGTCGGACTTATGGCAATACTATCTTGGTCTTCAAGGTGAATCAATATGGTTCTGTCTCTACCCTGCTCCCACTATCCTGCACCTCTGTTACCTTTGCACTAGAGACGTATACCTCTTTTTTCAGTACACATGTTGCAAAAATGGTGAAAGAGTTCTTGGCTGAGAATTGGTGTTGCACCTCTGTGTCACCATGGGGTAAGAAAATGTGTGATGAATGTATGGGCCCTGGGGGCTAACAGCTGGTTCCCTCTTCCTGATGTTAATTATAATCTGGGGGTCATCTACTGTGAAAATGTAATATTCATCTTTTTTTTTTTAATTTAAATGGCAGAGGTTATTTTTAACTTTGTCCTTGCAGCAAATCATTCTTTGCACTGCGACCCTGAGTAACATATCTGTGGATTTGTGTTGTTGTCCTGTACAGGCATTTTTTGTAGATACCATTTCTATCTGTGAAGCCCAAACTGAAACAGCTTGTGAAGCTGAAATGGCCGTGATCAGGACAAGGCCATGCTTGTTTGGAATTAGAAAAGGTTTTTTTTTCAAAGTCATGTGCATTGAGCTTCTGCTGAGGATTTTAAATAATTGAGTGGAATTCATATTGAAGCAATGGTTCATGTTCTGAAGGGATTTCCATGTTTCTTTACGTTCTTAATGCTTCAAAACCTGGAGATTAGTTACAGCCTGGAAGCAAAGGTTTTGTGATGTTACTCAACCCGGTTTTAATAGCCCTTCCCTAACAGCACTGTGGGTCTACCCACACTGCTTGGACTGCAGCGGTTCAAGAAGGCGGCTCACCACCACCTTCTCAGGGGCAATTAGGGATGGGCAATAAATTCTGGCCCAGCCAGTGGCGTCCACATCTGGTAAATAGATTTTAAAAAATTGACAGTTGCATTATAAAACTGGGTTGAATAACGTCACAAAACCTTTGCTTCCAGACTGTAACTAATCTTCAGGTTTTGAAGTATTAAGAACATCAAGAAACATGGAAATCCCTTCAGAACATGAACCATTGCTTCAATAGGAATTCCACTCAATTATTTAAAATCCTCAACAGAAGCTCAGTGCACATGACTTGGAAAAAAAACCTTTTCTAATTCCAAACAAGCATGGCCTTGAGAGGTGGGCCTTGGTTAAGATTCTCCATTCATGTCGTGCTGTCATGGGGCTAAGGCACTTTCTTATGTGGAGAAGGCCAAATTGAAAGGAGAGTCAAGAGACTGTTGTTCACCTCCTTCTGGAATGTGCCTTTGCGATAAAGATCTGGAGAGAGAGAGAGAGATGCAGTGGTTTTTGTCGAGTTTCATCCCAAGCAGCAATGTGACGCAGGACTCTGTGCTCTATGGGCTGTTCCCAGGGACGCACACTGAGTCAAACATTGACTGTGGCTGGAGGATCATCAACTTGGTGAAAGACGTTCTATGGTCTGTCTGAAACTTGCTGGTATTTCAATGCAAAGAGTTGTCCAAGAGCGAGTTTTGCAGACTGGCATATTCCAAGGCCCAGGACAACGTGCTGAAGGACGCACTATTGCTTGAGGCAGCCTCTGCAATGGGGAAAGGTCCCTGTTGGGATGGTGTGGTTACGGAATGTGTCTCTTAGCAGTCTTCTGTATGCTAACATCAAGCCTTTGATAACTACTTGTAACTATATAAATATATACAGTAAAAGGAACAGGCAAGGTGCTATCTGCGTGTCTAGGTCTTCACACGTCCCTGCCCAACACCACGCTGACCCTAGGTCCGGGTCATATGCCTTATATCACTGTGAGGGCGGTATTGTACTCAGTCCCATATTAACCTTGTATATGCCAGGCCCTTATACTACAGTTTCTGTCTATTTCCTTTTCAGCCAGAGTACACTGAGGGGCTAGAAAATTTGTAGAACCCCTTGGGCTGTATGCCTGTCACTGAATGTACTTTGCAAATATCAAGGGCAGAATTTTACGCGTCAGCGAGCGGGGGCGGGGCCTGCTCACCAACGTGTAAAATGACACACGGTGATGTCGGGGGGAACGCCCAACATCACTGCACTCGATTTAAATTTTCAGGAAGGCGGGAGGGCAGCAAAATCAGCTGCGCACCCGCCAACCTGTCAATGGCCAATTGAGGCCATTGACTGGATCAATTAAGTAATTAAGGCACCTGCCCGTCCAACCTTAATGTTGTCGGGCAGGCCAGGAGTCCCGGTGGCAGCTAGAAAAAAACATGAAACCTCAACCACCGGCGGGATGAGTATTCATGTAGGGTCTAAAAAATGCTAATAAGGATTTTGTAAAACTTAGGGAAATGTCTCAACTCATGTGACATTGTCACATGAGGGGACAAGTAAGGGAAATTTATCTATTTATTAAAGAAAATTTATATATTTTTCTATTTTTGTCTGTTTTACATGTGTAGCCTCAGGGAGATGAGTGCGCTCTTTCATGCACATGTGCAAAAGAGCGCACTCTTGATTTTAGGCATCCCCCCCCCCCCCCACTCCGCCCACACAGAGAGTGCATGGCGCTTCTGTGCAGATGTCACGCTGGGCGGGCCTTAATTGGAGGCGCCGATTGGAAGCGCGCCCGTATGCACCCACCCATCAACATCCCCCCTCAATGATTCAGACAATTGAAGTTATATTGAGGCACCTCAGAGAGGTGAAGAAAAGTTGAATTCTATTGCGCTTTCTGTAATGTTTCAATTTGAAATGTTTTGCCGTCAGGCTGTATGTCTGACATGGAATTTATATTATAAATATCAAGAGAATTACAATTGTACAGAGGCACCTAAGAGTGCGACATACCTTATGGAGACACATTGAATTTTATTGTACTTTTTATAATTTTCAAGCTGAAAAGTTTTCTAATGCACATTTACAAATTTGTTGAATAAAACACATTTTTGGGAAAAAGAAACGTTGAAAGGAGAGTTATCCCTGGGCCTCTGTTAGCTGCCAACACAGCATTAATGCAGAGTTAATGGGTCACCAATTTACCCTCTTAGGCTGGGGAGCCCTGAGAACTAAAGGCTAAATAAGTCTATTGAGTCAGAGAGAGCGCAGAGAGATTTTGGAGAAACTAGAAGGATTTGATAACAGCATAAAAATTACCAAACAGAAATAGCAGCAGCTAAAGGCATTGCTTGACTTCTCTTTCCCCATCAGTGATTAATGTTAGTATATCGTGTGAGACAGTTGCTATGCATATGGATTCCCATGGCTTCATCATTCCATCAACCAAATGTTTATAATACTGGAGCATGACACTTTTCATCTTGTCAACTGGTCCCATTATAATGTTAGTGTTGTGTGATCACCCATTGTCATGAAACAACTGCGCCTCCTCATGCTACTAAGTGATACAAAACTTAATAGAAAAGCACTGGCTACAGTTAATAGTAGACAATTGAAGGTAAGAAATTAGCCTCAGAGTTCTGATACCTTTGCTGGCCTACGGCATATGGTTGTCACGGGTACACCAGGGAAGAAAAGGTGTACAGATCTAGAATATAGGGGCAGGAGTAGGCCAGTCAGCCCTTCAAGCCTGCCTAACTATTCCATAAGGTCATGGCTGATCTGGTTGTGGTCTCAGATCCACTTTGCTGTTGACCCCACTGCCTCCCCCATGACCCTTGATTTCCTTGCCTAACAAAAATCTGTCCAATTCTGCCTTGAATCAATTCAATGACCCAGCCTCCAATACTTGCTGGGGATGAGAATTCCACAAGCTGGTGACCCTTTGGGATAAATAAATAATTTCTCCTCATCTCTGTATTAAAAGAGGGACCTATTATTTTTAAACTATCTCCCTTAGTTTTAGTCTCCCCCACAAGAAGAAACATCCACTGGGTATCTCCGCAGCAGCGGGAGAGGTTGTGGGGCCAACCTTGGGTTCCAGGCCTGAAATCACCTCCCCTTCCCAAAATATACCTGGGCATTTTTTTTTCTTCAGTTTTAAAACAGCCCAACCTTCTGGTGACATGGTTAGTCCCAGAGAGTACTCTAGCTTGGCATTGCAATGCAGATTGCGGGATCTCCCCCACCCCTGTTGGGTGGGTGAATCTCAGCAGGATTGGGGGAAGCCCTGTTTGAATTCTTCAGGGGAATATCAATGCTTCATTATAATGGAGAGGTATTCAAATGGAGCTTGATTCCAACTTGCAGGATGCCTCACCCTATGGATTTTTGTGGCCATGGTTTTGAGATCAGGGTTTTAGGAAATGTACATGGAGGGAGTGCAAGGAGAAGAAGATATCCTGGGACTTTTGACTCCTATTGTTGGATAGTTACTTTCTTTTTATACAGAGTTCTGCAGTGGGCAGTCCAACTAAAGAATATCTCTTCAGTTATTTCTGTAACGTCACAACACCAAGACATCACTTCATTTAATTTGTGTGACTGTGGGTAGTGCAGATTACTCAGACGAAACATAACAAAACAACAATGAACTTTTTGTACTTTATACTTAACTGCCCTGACCCATGTGAACTTTGTTGTTTGAATTTGCACTCTTTGCCCCCCTTCCCCAACCCCTACCCCCCCATATCTCCATCGGCATAACTCATTAATGCCAGAGGCTTGTGAAAGGAGATACCAGAGTGGGGCTAATATTCCCATTCTGGGGCATCCTCTCTTGTGGCAGAGTGAAGATCTATCTGTGATATCCAGAAAGCTGGAATCCTTCCCCATTTGGATGCTCTCCAATAAAGCAATTGACTGCTAGGCTAGAATTTCTGCTGGGGTTTCTCCCAGTTGTTCATTGGTGATGTTGTTTCTCCAAGGTTTCTGGAAATTTTCCAACAATGATAATCGGGGGAACCATCAAAGGAATTAATGTGGTGCGTTACATTAGACATAACATCAGTTCTGTTGTTATCAGCCTCATTTTTCAACTCAATGTTCAATCCTTGTTTGTGCTGAGTTCAACGATCCCAATGAGTCAGGTAGGGGAAGGGGGGTTGTGGTTCGATTACTGGCCTGAGCAACTACAATCTAAGGGGCTGAAAATCCAGCCAAGGAGTCTATCCTTGAGTTAGCACAGGTAGGACCACATGTTGTGGACATTCAATGAGGGCAATGGTTAGTCTTGGTCGACAGTACCCTGGCGGTTCAATTGGTCACCAACACTTAATGCCAGAGTCACATGTGAAGACTGCCAATGTGGGCAAGGCCGTGGAACAATAACAACAACTTGTATTTATATAATGTTTTTGACATGAGGTGCTTCACAGGAGTGCTATAAACCAGAATTAGAAACTGAAACACGTAACATGTCATTAGGGCAGATGACCAGATTTTAAGGAGCCTCTTAAAGGAGGAAACAAAGCAGGAAGATGTAAAGGTTGTAGAGAGGGAATTTCAGGGTTAAGGGCCTAAGCAGCTGAAAACATGGGGACCAGCAGTGGAGCAATTAAAATGAGGGATGCTCAAGAGGCTAGAATTAGATGATTGCAGATATCTTGGAGGGTTGTCAGGCTGGAGAATGCAGAGATATGGAGGAGCAAGGGCCCGGAGGGATTTGTAAAATTATATAAAACTAAGGCATTGCTTGATTGGGAGTCAGTGTAGGTCAATGAACACAGGGGTAATAGGTGAACAGGACTTGGTGTGGGTTAAGTAATTACAAGACCTCAAGTTTATGGAGGGTTTATGAAGGCCAGTCAGGAGCACGTTGGAATAGTTAAGCTAAAGGTAACAAAGGCACGGATGAGAGTTTCAGCAGCAGCAGATGAGCTAAGGCAAGGATGAAGTTGAGCAATGTTAGGCGCAAATAGGCGGTCTTAGTGAAGGCATGGATATGTGGTCAGAAACCCATCTCAGGGTCAAATATGGCACCAAGGTTGTGAACAGTCTGGTCTAATCTCAGACAGTTGCCAGGGAGAGGATGGAGTAGGTAGCTAGGGAATGGAGATTGGAGCGCAATCAAAAACAATAGCTAGAGGACTACAACCACCAACAGAACTATATCCCAGCATGGGATGCCACCATTGGGAAGAGAAGGCAGAGGGTGGGTAGAGGTGACTTGAATTGAAAAGTAATTGGCATCTATGGAGTTCTCTACAATCAAAATTTAATATTTTAGGTAACGCATTCTCTGTTTTGTTTTTTCTAAGGATTCCATTGTCCTCAATTCTAACTGGGCTGTGTTAAGATCTGCAAGGGGAGTTCTGCTACCTAAACTAAGGCAAGAGTAGTTGATAAAAGCGAGAAGAATGTGTGTGGCAGCCTGGCTGTGGACATTCACCCCCTTTGAGAGACACTGAATGGAACAGCCCTGAATGGAACACACATCCAGCGAGCTCCCAGCTCTTTTGAAGGAGGATGTGGAAAGGTAAGGGATCTGAATTTGAAACAAAATAATAAAAAAAATCTTATCCTATGGCTGTATAGTGGAATAATATGCCAGAATTAGGCTAGAGAGACACAAGAGTTGGAGTTGGAGTTTAAGGGAGATGGTGGCATAGTGGTAGACTAGTAATCCAGAGGCCCAAGTTAATGCCCTTGGTCACCAGTTCAAATCCCACCAAGGCAGCTGGTGCAATTTAAATTCAGTTACTAAAATCTGGAACATAAAGCTAGTCTCAGTAATAGTGACCATGAAACTATCATTGATTATCGTAAAAACCCATCTGGTTTAGTAATGTGCTTCAGGGAAGGAAATCTGTCATCCTTACCCAGTCTGGCTCCAGGCCCATAGCAATGTGGTTGACTCTTATAATTGCTCTCAAGAGGATTAGTAATGGGTAACAAATGCTGACCTTGCCGATGAATAAAAAAAAACAGAAAGGGCCAGAATGATCTTAGAGACATGGAAAGGATATGAAGTGTAGGTAGAGTTCTTCAACAGCCCTCCTCTTATTCATTCTGTAGCTCTAGGACACTTCTTGCTTGATATTTATTAAATTCTTTTATGGGATGTGGGCATTGCTAGACTTTTAAGTGTTGGCGACCTATTGAACTGTGGTCCTGGCAACAAATGTGGCAACAAATTTGTTGCTAATTGCTCTTGAACTAACTGTCGTGTTAGGCCATTTCAGAGGATAGTTAAGGGTCAACCCACACTGCTTGGGTCTGGAGCCAACATAGGCCAGACTGGGTAAGGATGGCAGATTTCCTTTCCTAAAGGGCATTAGTGAACCATGACCCCATGTCCCCAGTCTGGACCTCTGAACCATGACCCCATGTCCCCAGTCTGGACCTCTGGACCATGACCCCATGTCCCCAGTCTGGACCTCTGGGATTGCTAAACCAAAAGCAAAATACTGCAGATGCTGGAAAACTGAAATAAAAACAGAAAACGCTGAAAAATCTCAGCAGGTCTGGCAGCATCTGCGGAGAGAGAAACAAAGTTAAAGTTTCAAGTCTGCATATGACCCTTCTTCAGTCCCGAAATGTTAAACTCTGTTCCTATCTCCTCAAATGCTGCCAGACCTGCTGAGATTTTCCAGGATTTTCTGTTTTTACCTCTGGATTGCTCATCTACTGAAATTACCACGATACCACTACCTCCCCTGAAATGTACCTGAGTGATCCTTTGCTTTGTTCATATCTATGAGATTCCCCTCTCATGTGCCCTTCCCCTTTCCCCTACCTTCCCCCCACCTGCTCCCCCACCCCCACCATCCACCACCATCCACCACCACCCTGTGTCTTTGACATTCCTATTGCCCTTTCCAGCCTTGCTCAGCTTTCCCTCCTTACAAACCTGTACTGCATCGTCAGAATCCTTGTAGCCTGTCCTTTAGCTTCCCCATCCTGTCTGCTATTCCTGGCTTATCTGAGATCTCCCAGAGTCTCCATTTGACATGATGCTATCTGTAATGTCCAGTATTACATATAGCCAGTGGCAAAGAGCTACTGACTTTCAATATTGCTGATTGGTTTTGCTCATCAAAATATGTAGAAGTACAAAGCTTCTGAGTGTTATGCAGAGAATTATATCCATGACAGAGAACATTGATGCAAACTTCCAGGGATAGAATGCCCTGCGTTTGTGCTGTAACATCATATTATTCTATAAGCATGATGCATAAATATCTAGTGAAGGGTAAGGCAAAATTAATGACTCAAATTGTTTTATAAATGCAAGTGTTGGAATATAAGCTTGCGTAAAAATGTTGCTTATCTAAATTCATGTAAGCATAACTTGGAAGCCTTGATTTGCATTGGCCGTTATTGCTTAATGTTACTGGATGTAATGTTGATTGTGTCATATATTTTAGTGTCACATTGTGCACTGAATGTGTCTTATTCAATCCCTTCAGATGTAGTGATGATTCATTAGATATCTGACCTATAAAATATTTAGTATTGAATCAGATGCATGTCGTCATCAGTCAATAACTGCGGGAAGTTATTCCCTGTGCTCTCCTGCATGAATGCCTTGTAATTATCCAGTAGAATAGCTTTCCTGTTGCTTGGTCATGCTGCTGGGAGACGACTTGAGCCATTTTTTAAATGCGAGATGTTGTTGGGACATTAACATACCTGTAGTCCAACATTTCCTTCACCAGTGCATGAATCAGGAAGATTGAGAACCGCACAAAGCCAACTGTTAGGGTTCAATGATAGATCACTGGGTTTAACCAGTGCAAAGCTGGGCTGTCCAGATAAGGACGATCTCAGGTTTATTGCATCCCCAACTGAGTTAGCTAATCTCAACCATGGTGGTATGAGAGAGAAGGAAAAAGAAAATCTGCATTCATTTAGTGCCTTTCACATCCTCAAAATGTCCCTAAGCATTTAAACCTATTGAGTTAACATTTCTTTTGAAAGGGTAGTCCTTATTATTAAGCAAATGTAGCTGACAAATTTTGCACAGCAATGTCCCACAAACACCAATGAGATAAATGCCCAGTTAATCTATTTTGGTGGTGTCGGTTGAGGATTCAACATTAGCTAAGAACTGGCTTGCTTTTCTTTGGGATCATTCACAACCACCTGAGTAGATGGACAGAGCCTCAGATTAACATCTAATCTGAAAGACAGTGCCTCAAAATATGCAGTACTCTCTCAGTACTGCACCAAAGTGTTGACCTGGAGTATTAGCTCACTTTCTCGAGTGAGATTGAAACCCATGATAGCCAATGCTGTCAGTGCCTCCAGGTTGGGGAGACGGAAGCAGATTTTGTGGCGCAGATTTTGGCTGAGAACAGGATTAGGCACTGTTGTCAGGAGCCATTGGATAGGTTGCCAGTACTCAAATGTAGCAGGATCACATGAGACCTCAGGGGTGGTCATCCCTGCCCTTTTGCAAGTTGCCCCAGGCCCAGGTAAGGATTCCATTCTCAGCAAATGATGAACAGCAAACCAGCGAATTTTTGGTAGCGATGGCAGAAGAGAGAGTACCTCGAGCGACAATGGCCGCTTGCAGGCAGAGGATCTTTCGGGAAGAGGACTTGTGACTCCTTTAAGCAGCTATGAGGAAGGAAACAGGAAACCAGCTTCTGTATTCTTTCCCCTAAGGCTTATTGCTCATTGAAATTGAAAATGAGAGGGTCCCATGAGCAACTGAAGAGGAAAGCGCAGGACCACGAGACGTGGCCCTGAGACAGATCATTACTACTACCACTCAAATGTGAATACTATTACATAAACAATGACCACTTGGCCAAGGTGCCACTCAGTAAGCATTGCCCTTTGAAGCATAGCTTCATAAGGAGTTAACGCTTTCATTGGAGGAAGCAACAAGATGCACTGCAGAAACTCACCAAAGCTCCTTAGGCAGCACCTTCCAAACCCACGACCACTACCATCTAGGACAAGGGCAACAGACACATGGGAACACCACCACCTGGAAGTTCCCCTCCAAGTTACTCATCATCCTGACATGGAAATATATCACCATTTCTTCACTGACACTGGGTCAAAATCCTGGAACTCCCTGCCTAACAGCACTGTGGGTGTACCTACACCACATGGACTGCAGCGGTTCAAGGAGGCAGCTCACCACCACCTTCTCAAGGGCAATTAGGGATGGGCAATAAATGCTGGCCCAGCCAGTGACGCCCACATCCCATGAATGATTTTTTTTTTAAATTGGCACAGATAAATGATAGCAGCTGGTGTGAAGCCCCACTTATAGCTGCTGGCTTTCTAAATTCCAAAAGCACTTTGGCAGCCCCTTGTGACTCCACTCACATGACTGGAAAGTCTAATTTGTCAGCTATTTTCAACTGCTAAAATGACTGTGCCAGTGAGAAGCTGGTGACCACTGTCTTGTAAATGGGTCTGAGTTCAATTTGTAGTGTTCAGCCTTTCCCCCAGTTACGCAATGGTATAAGTCTGCAGTGGCTGCCACTGACAGAATCATGGGCACATTCGTACGGGCGGTTGGGTACAGCTATATACAGGAAAACCAGTAGGATTACATTATGGTCATTGGCTCCTTCCTGCCCAATTTTCCTGTACTCACTGAACCCAGATGCTCCAATAGCCGCAGGCACAAGAAGTCTCCCCCTAACCGTAATATTAAAATACCTCTTCATCTCTCTTCCTTATGCTTCTTCTGCTCTTCCTTTCTGCTCTCCATTTGTTGACTTTCCTCTTTAACTCTTTATAAGGCCTTTATTCCTTTGAGTCTCATGCACTCCTTGTTGTCTCTTTCCAATTCACCTAGCTGCTGGTAAATGCACCAGAACCAGAAATGCATCACCCGCCACACTGGGTAAAAATATGCTTCCTTTACCCTGGCCTGAAGCAGGTGGTTGGCTCTTTTCATGGATGGGGGATGGAGGGACCACTAAGGCCTGTTTGAGGCTTCCTTTCCACAATTGGTTCGCCCTGAGTGCTGCACACAGGTAAAACAAGACAAGGCCCAACCAAGAAGGGAAATAGCACACTGAAGACTGCAGCATCTTCTAACAGCAGCGATTTGTAGCTCGTAGAAACCCTTTGATGTTAAAAAGAAAGCAAAGTCTTGCATACAGCCCTTTACATGATCGCTGTCTGAGTTGTCAAAGCTCACTCTTCACAGTCAATGAAGTATTTTGTTTGAAGTTTAGTCACTGTTTTAATGTAGGAAATGCCAATTTGCACACAACAGACTCCCATAAACAGCAATGTGATAATGACCCAATCAATAGTCTGTGTTTTATTGATGCGGATTGAGGTATAAACATTGGCCAAGACATTGGGTTAACTCCCATGTTCTTCCTCAGTGCCACAGGATCTTTTGCATCCACATGAGGAGGCAGATGGGATTTAACATCTCATCCAAAAGACAGACTTCCAACACTCCCTCAGTACTGCACTCAAGTGTCAGCCTTGATTTTTATGCTTAAATGCTGGAGTGGGGATTCAAACCCAGAACTTTGTTACTCAGAAGTGAGAATGCTACCAAATGAGCTACAGCTGGTCTCATGAAGCCATCACTGCTCAATTTTGCAGAATCTCGTCACTTTGATTAGGAAGCACTTTCATAAATTCACTGCTGTATCTTAATCTCAACAGCGTCCAAGCCACCTTCATCAACTTGGAAACAAGTTTACAATGCTAAATCGCGTAATCCTAAAGCTTTACATAATGTCAAATGGATTGTCTGTTAGCACAGACTGATTTCATTGTGTATTTATAATGAATGGCATGTCAACACATGTAACCACATTCTCAAGAAACAAAGGCAAATCTGAATTAGTTAATTTATGAAAATCAGGTGAATTGAACTTCCCAAATTGTCTTTACAAACAAATTTTTCACATGACAGAACAGATTAATTTATAAATCAGCAACAAAGTAAAACATTTTAACTCTTTCCTTGGGAATAATTTTTTCTTCAAATAAAACACACGATATCGGATGGGCCAGGATCAACTATGATCAAAATGAAAAATAAAAATTGGGAGTAATATTTAGCGGGCAGATTGCCAATATTGCCTGTTTTGCACTGCTGTTTGATCAAAATTGCCCATCCCTTTCCAACTGATGAAGGGGGAAGGAGTTGTTTATATGTTGTGCATCACTTTCTTACCATCTTGTTACTTAGGAGGTTTAACTGCTCTCTGATTGGGTTTCTTTATCGCTGATGAAGCTCCTTACCTTGCCAGCTGTAATCCCATTTCCCCCCCCAACGCTTGTGATGTGCTGGTTTTTGATAAGGTGAGGGCATAGATGCTTTCCTGCACAAATGACCACTCTTCACATTAAAAAGTAGACA
This sequence comes from Carcharodon carcharias, assembly GCF_017639515.1. Taxonomy (NCBI): domain Eukaryota; kingdom Metazoa; phylum Chordata; class Chondrichthyes; order Lamniformes; family Lamnidae; genus Carcharodon; species Carcharodon carcharias. The sequence goes on from NC_054489.1 coordinate 14,484,107, forward strand.
GGGAGTTTTGACAGGCTATTCCACTGAGCATTCATCATGGCCAAGCCTATGTCAACTCACACACTTCCAGCAGGGGTAGCACTCAGGAGCATGAACCCTAAGCCATATTCGATCTCTCTTAGCTAGGGAAATGGAGACCAATTATACAGCTTCAACACCTCTTTGTCCTTTTGTCTATGACATCTTTCGGCTAATACCACCTATCACTGGCCCTCTATCCAGCTCTACCTGTCCCACCACCCCGCCCCCTTAAACCAGCTGATATTTCACCTCTTTTCTATTTTTCCTTAGTTCCGTTGAAGAGTCAGACGTGCTGGAAACGTTAACTGTGTTCGTCTCCGCAGATGCTGTCAGACCTGCTGAGTTTTTCCAGGTATTTTTATTTTTCTTTTGGATTTCCAGCATCTGCAGTTTTTTTGCTTTTATCCAATTATACAGCCCTGGTTGAGATCAGCTGCCCAGGGATCAAATCTGACACCTTTCTGATCTGAATGACTCAGTTGTTCATTGGATCAGGTGTTGGGCGTGCAGACCATCAGCAGATTTGCTATCCCATGTGTTCCTAGGCCTGCAGTTTGGGACATTGACCAATCTGACATTCAGCGCTGCCCCTCTCAGTCTTGTTTTTGCTCTCCAGCAAATGATGGCAGTTCTCAGGTGGCAACAGAAACAACAACTTGTATTTATCTAGCACCTTTAACGTAATAAAACCTCCCAAGGCCCTTCCCATGAGCATGATAAAACAAAATTTGACACAGTCACAGAATTATTATGGCACAGGAGGCCATTTGGCCCATCATATCTACACCAGCTCTCCGAAGGAGCAACTCACCTCGTACCATTCCCCCGTCTTCTCTCTGTAACCCTGCACATTCTTCCTTTTTAGATAGCAGTCTAATTCCCTTTTGAATGCTTCAAATGAACCTGCCTCCACCACAATCTCAGGCAGCGCATTCCAGACCCTAACCACTCGCTGCATGAAAAGGTTTCTCCTCATATCACTATTGCTTCTTTTACCAATTACTTTAAATCTGCGCCCTCTCATTCGCGATCCTTTCACAAGTGAGAACAGTTCCTCCCCATCTATTCTGTCCAGACCCCTCATGATTTTGGATACCTCTATCAAATCTCCTCCCAACCTTCTTTTGTCTAAGGAACACGGTCCTAACTTCTCTAATCTATCTTCATAACCAAAGTTCCTCATCTCTGCAACCATTCTTGTGAACCTGTTCTGCACCCTCTGTAATACCCTTCCTAAAATGTGGCATCTGGAACTGGACACAATACTCCTAGTTAAGGCCGAACTTGTGACTTATACAAGTTCAACATAACTGAACAATCTAAGGCGAACTTAGGGCAGATGGCTAAAATTTTGGTCATAGGAGTAGGCTTTAAGGAGCATATTAAAGGAGGACAGCAAGGGAGAGAGGGGGAGAGGTGTAGGGAGAGAATTCCAGAGCTTAGGGCCTAGGCGGCTGAACACATGGCACCAATGGTGGAGTGACGGGACACACACAATAAGTCAGAATTGGAGGAACGGAAAGATCTTGGAGGAGGTTACAGAGGTAGAGAAGGGCGAGGCCATCGAGGAATTTGAAAACATGGATGAGAATTTTAAACTTGAGGCGTTGCTTGACCCATAGCCAATGTAGGTCAACGAGTGCATGTGTGATAGATGAAGAGGATTTGCTGCGAGTTAGGACACAGGCATCAGAGTTTTGAATTACCTCAACTATATAGAGGGCAGAATGTGGGATCCTGGCCAGGAATGCATTAGAACTGTCCGGAGAGAAGAAAAGCATGGATGAGGGTTTCAGCAGATTAGCTGAGACAGGGGCAAAGTGATCTGAGATTCCCAAAGGCAAGTGAAAGAACCTATTAAAATAAGAATTAATTGGACTGTTGACCCTGCGGCATTTTATTTTCCCTCATTATCTGTAGGTAACTATTTGGCTTCAAACTGGCAGCTGCTTAAGAGTGGGAGGACTCTGCATATCAGCAGCTCATTGTGTGGGAATCACTGGGGAATAGGCCTGTGTCCCAGCCCTCACACACGGTGTGTGGAGCAGGAATGTTCCCGGGCAAGAAATTGGTAGGGAATTTGGCCCTTGGTATGACATCAGAGAGTGTCACTGAGTTCGACATATTAATCCTTTCACATATTGATTCTGATTCATACTAGGGGGAGAAAGTGCTTTGTTCCCTTTCTTAACACGACGAATTGTGATTCTCTGTGTTTCGGTTCCTCTCTTTAGAACTCGTATTGCTTCTGTTCACTTAATAAAGCCTGTTGGATGCCAATTTGGCTTGGATGAGAGCATAACTCCATGCTGATAGCATCTACTGTTCATAGGGTGAGGGGGGTGGTTTCTAACTCTACCTCTCTGGTAGAAACTGGGCCAGATGGGGAGTTAAATGCTCCAGATTGCTTATCGGCCCAAACGTGGCCTGGATATGTCCTGTAACCAGTGGAGTGCTCATCAGGACCTGAGGATGCCTGTTGGGCCCCAAGTCAGCGCAGTGGCTTTCCAACCAGGTTGAAGCAAGTCTAATAAAGAGGACAATCAAGGTCATTTTTTTTACTTTTTGGGTGGATGCAGAAGCACCAGTTGTGACTTTATGGATCCTGCATAGACAGTATTGGCCCCCCTTCCCCTGCATTTCCCTCTTCTCCCCCACCAGAACATTCTAATACTCCTTCCCCATACAGACCTACCTTCGCACCAGCAGATAGCCGTGGACAGTCTGATTTCCATAAGGCTGGCAGCCCATGTTCCATCCATTCTGGGCGGGCAGTGAACTGGTGACACTGCAATGAGACCCAGCACTTAAAACTACCTCAGTGTCTTGCCACTGCAGATGGGTGGGAAATGAACTGGTTCCCATTGGATAAAAACAAAAAACTGCGGATGCTGGAAATCCAAAACAAAAACAGAATTACCTGGAAAAACTCAGCTAGGCTGGCAGCATCGGTTGAGAAGAAAAGAGTTGACGTTTCGAGTCCTCATGACCCTTCAACAGAACTGGGTGAATCCAAGTAGAGGGGTGAAATATAAGCTGGTTTAAGGTGTGTGTGTGGTGGGGGGGGAGGTTGGGGGGGGGAGAGAAGTGGAGGGGGTGGTGTGGTTGTAGGGACAAGCAAGCAATGATAGGACTGCTTGCTTGTCCCTACAACCACACCACCCACCTCCACTTCTCTCCCCCACCCAACCCCCCCTCCCCCACCTTAAACCAGCTTATATTTCACCCCTCTCCTTGGATTCACCCAGTTCTGTCGAAGGGTCATGAGGACTCGAAACGTCAACTCTTTTCTTCTCCGCCGATGCTGCCAGACCTGCTGAGTTTTTCCAGGTAATTCTGTTTGTGTTCCCATCGGAAACCAGCTTGGAATTAAAATTGGCCGCATTGTTTTATAAACAATGGTAAGCATAATTGTGAATACTGGAAGTCGGACAGAAAAGCGTGGGAAAATTCACAGGGTCAGTCAGTTAACAGTTAAAAGTGAGGTTGTCAACTCTGATTTGATGCATTCCTGAAGTTTTCATAACATGACTTTCTGCCGCCAACCAACCCATGCTCCTGCCATTGGTCGCCCGATACATTCATCCTCATAGGCACCGCCTTCCCACAGCCAATTGGAAAGCAAAGAGGCTCTTCATCCTGATTGGATGAATCTTGACTGCCAGTCAAAAACAGCCTTCCAACCCTGCCCAAAATCTTCAGAACTATTAAGTAAAAAATGTTCAAAGAATTTCTTTTTTGACACCCAAAACGTTTCCTCCCAAGTTGCTCACAACCATGCCCTGGAGATTAATGTTTAATTCCTGGACACTCCAGGCCAATTCTGGAGGGTTGAAACCCCAAGCCAAAGAAAAGAACAGGCTAATGTTTTGGATGTGGCCTTTCATCAGAGCTTGATGCTACAATGTTAACCTATCCTCCTGTTTCAGATGGGCCATTTGTGCATTTTTAGTTTTTTTTTATTCCTGTTTTATTCCTGTTTATGCAGCGTTTAAAAAAAGCAAGCCTGTGCCCTCGTTGTATCCTGAATGCCTCAGCCACTCTATAACTGAGGGAGACCACGTGCCAAATGGGATCATTTAATGCTTATTACACACATCAGCTGAATGAGGCTCCTTGTTTGTTTTCCTTTTCATGTAATAATTAATTCAGCGCATGTTGACAAATCCATGACGATGTTTGATTAACTAGCAGAGGCATAAAGTAGATATTAGAATGCAGAAAGTCAGTCCAACTTGATAAACAGTGGGCGAGTTTAATGTGGCAAAACCCTTGACTATTTGTTGGGAAAAAAACACTGTGCGTTTACAGTTAGCCACATTCAGGCATCGAATTCCTTAATGGCTTTATTACCTCAGGGATCAGTTGGTCAAGATACCTGTCCAAGATCAACTATGCCAAGTTCCTGAAGCCTGCATGTCCTTGATTAATTTATTTACAATATTCATTAAGGTGTTTGTGGAGTGTAATCTTGATTACAGGTACAGAACCAGGCTTGTTTAAGGGAGACTCCTTAGGCTCTGTGGTAAGATCAAATGAAAGAATTAGAGGGGCGCAGATATAATAGAATTATAGAATGGTTACAGCACAGAAGGAGGCCCTTCAGCTCATCGTGGTCGTGCCAACCCTCGGCAAAAGCAACTCACCTAGACCCAGCCCCCGCCCCCTCCCCCTCCTTTCCCCATAGCCCTGCGAATGTTTTCTCTTCAAATAATTATCCGATTCTCTTTTAAAGGCCTCGATTGAATCTGCCCCTGCCGCACTGTCAGGCATTGCATTCCAAATCCTAACCTCTGGCCGCACAAGAAACATTTTTCTCATGTCGCCCTTGCTCATTTTGCCAATCATCTGGGGGCAAGTGGTGTAGAAAAGGGGCGTGGCTTCTCACCACTGCCACCCGCCCCCCCACCCACCCACCGGACTCTCTTGCACTTCACTGAAGTACTCCGGGAGCCTGCGGCGCTGCACCATTCTCACTCAGCCCGAGTCGGAAGGCTGGGTGAGAGACGTGCAGCTGTATTGCAGTGTGGGTGAAATAAGAGCGGAGTGGCATTCCGACAGGGATTGCAACTTCACAGAAGCATTGGCCCCACTTTTCATTCTATCTTCCTGCTCAGCAACAACCAGTGTCCCAGTTGTTCAATAATCTGTATGGGTCTGGTACTTTCATAAGAAAAAGACAATATAAAATTACATAGAAATTACAATACAGAGACAGGTGACTCCTGTCCAACCAGGCCACGTTAGTGTTTAACCCCCACACACGCTTGATTCCGGCACTTGCTGACTTGGCTGATCGCACCTGGGAGACCTCAGTTAGTCTGTGCTCACTGCGTCACTTTGGCTCCTGGTCAAGCAATGCCTCAATTTCAAAATTTACGTCCTTATTCTCAAATCTGTCCCTGGCCTCACCCCTCCATATCACTGCAATCTCCTCCTGCTCCACAACACTTCAAGTTATATGCGCTCATCTAATTCTGGCCTCTCGAGGATCCCCAATTTAAATCACTCCATCATTGGTGACTGTGTCTTCAGCTGCCAAGGGCCTAAGCTCTGGAATACCACCAACCCCCACCCCCCTCCGCCCACCTCTACTCCTGAGCCTCTTCACCTCTCTTTCTTCCTGGAAGACACCTGTTTAAACCTCCCTCTTTGATCATGTTCCTGGCCATTTGCCCTAATACAGCTTATGGTCAGAATCTTCTGGCTTGCGTGCAGGGACATGTAAAACGCTGCAAAAAATCTTTTGTTTGGCAGGCCCGCATCGGAGTCGGCTGCGCACCCGCCGAACTGTCAAAGGCCTGTTAAGGCCATTAATAAACTAATTGAAGCAATTGTCAGGGTTGCCCATCCAACCTTAAGGTCGTTGGGTGGGTAAAGAGCCCAGGCGGCCTTCACATTTTGCATGAAACCCCTTCTACGGGCGGGGGTTGAGGTTTCATGAAATGTTTATTAATTAAGTAAAATTTTTCTTGAAAATTCATAAACATGTCCCAGCTGATGTGACCCTGTCACATGAGGGGACATGTCGGAATAATTTTATTATTTTTTTCTGCGCAAAGGTTTATAACTGAACTTAATTTCCCTGAGGCAGCTCCGTGCCTCAGGGAGATTTCTGCGCTCTTTCACGCACGTGCGCTTCCGGGTGCACATCATGCTGGGAGGGCCTTAACCGGCCCGCCCGCGCAAAATGTCGGCGCGCAGCCGATCCCGGGTGGCGATCTGCGCCCGCCTGCACCCGCTCCCGACCAGCCCACCCAACGGGGGAGAAAATTCTCCCCAATGTGACTCAGTGTCAGACTTGGTTTTAAAATGCTCCTGTGAAGCACTGTGGTTATTGTGGGTATTCCTGATATAGGGAGGGGAAGGGAATGTCCGGAGTGGCTGCTGCTCCTGATCCCTATCCAGTGCCCAATCCTCCAGAGGGCATACTGAGGACAAGGTCGAACTTAGCATTGAAGCCCTCCCTGGTCAAATAGCTGGATGGCATTTACGGTCCAGACTAGCACATATCCTCAGGCCAGACACTGGGGTCGGGGCGGTGGGGGTGTGAGGGGGTAGCTGCCAAAAAATTGCATCACAATCAGGCTCGGAAGAACAGAGCTCTCAGTGAAACAATTTTAAGATGTGAGTAACATTGCTGCTTTGCAAGACACTTCCACAAATGTGTGGCGAGCAGCCATGGAATAGGGAAATGATTCCATGATAACCTGACCACCAGTTAATCCATTCAGTATTTAGTTACTTGTGGCTAATGCAGTCAGATCATTGTGGGATATGTTCTGTGTTCCATGGTCAGCTACCATACATCCTGTTCTTAACAGTATGAATCTTGCAACCAGGATATCTCGGCAATCTCGTAGAATCATTTTCTTTTCACTCAACTTTCTCCCAGCTTCTCCTGCCTCTTTCAGAAGTGCTAACTCTGGCTGCGATATTGTTCTAAGTGTGCCATGTCCTGTGGCTCACTTCAGTAGTGTTTCTTCACGCCTGCGTGCCTGGCCTGTAAGTATTGACGGGGTTATTTGCCTATCGGGGATGCAGACAGTAGAGGGGGTTAATCACATCGCATTTTATCCAACCCTCACCTGACACTCTCGTAAATCTTTCTACATTGTTGTAAAGGGAGACATGTTGTGAAGTTTTTTTTATCTTGCACTGATCAGGACAAACGCAAGAATACCAAATTTCAAACAATCACAACAATTTAGTCTACAGGAGAAAAGGGTGCTGATTGGTTGGGGCAAGTCCACTCTGATTGGCTGAGGCGTTGTATGGAAAAAGCAGGCTCCCCAAGCTCCCTATCGCTATAGTTCCCCTTTCTTTCTCCATGGCAATGCCTCAGCCAATCAGAGCCAACTTGCTAACCAATCAGCACCCTTTTCTCCTGTGGTATGAATTGTTATGATTGTTTGAAATTTGGTATTCTTGCGTTTGTCCTGATGAGCATAAGACTAAAAGCTTCAGCAGCATGTCTCTCTTTTCAGCCATATTCAAAATCTTCCTACGTTTCTCAAAGGTGGAGTTAAGCTGGATAGCTCTTTTCCAGCCAGCACAGAGACAATGGACCGAATGGCCTCATTCTGTCTCATAAATTCTTCCAGTGGCAGGTTTGCTGGCCCACATCCAGTGGGCAGTGATCAGACCGGGGAACCCAGGCTGGCAGCAATAAAACTGAATGCAATTGCTTTACTGCTGAAAGCTGCTCATTTCAGATGGACTGCAGAGAAGAGCCAGGGAATTGCTGCTCTCTCAGGTTCATTCTCACATGGGCAATGCATCTTTGTACTCAGCAGCCACGGTTTTCTTTCAATGCAAACAGCTTGGAAACAATTTACAAAGTAGCATCAATCCGGTGATTTCGTCCCCAGCAGATAATGTAAAAGCAGCTCTGCGGAAAAATAGATCTGTAATTATTGCTTCTGCATTCTCATCTCAAAGAGAGTGCTTTGTTGAATCTTTGTCAATTACATTAGTTATTGTGAAGCTCAGTTCACCATTTTCCTTGGAAAAGTCAATCATTGCATACTAAGAACATCTTCAAATCTCCTTAAACTGCTCCTCCTCCCACCCCTGCCATTCAACAGCATTCAGACTGTTTGGGACATCTGTCACTTCTACATAATGAAAACTGACACGTTCAGTGCTCAGAAAATATATTTGGAAACTTGCTTTATCTGCGCTTCACACCTGTAATAACTAGATTGGGTTTTCAGTTCAAACTTCCATGTGCATTGCAGGTGTGTCTGCTCGTGAATAGCATCCTGGCCGATAATTATCTCTCCATCCACTTCGCTGGTTCTGGTCATTATCAGGGTGCTGTGTGTGAAAGCCAGTTGTGTGCAAAATGGCTGCCATGTTCCTTACATTACAACAGCGCGCTGGGACATCCTGGGGTCGTGAACGGTGCTATAGAAGTGCAAGTCTTCCTCTTTTATCTATCACCTGCAATAGGCTGGTTATATATTTTGTAGGCAATTTTCTTTTTTAACCCCCAGCAGGGCTAAGTTGCTTTGTTTTCACCCAGAGAATGGTTAGAATGTGGAACTCGCTACCACTGGGCCTATATTCTCTGCAGTTTAGAAGCATCAGAGGTGATCTCATTGAGTTGTATTAATTTTTTAGAGGACTTGACAGGGTAGATGATTTAAGACTATTTCCCTGGCTGCAGAGTCCAGAACTAGGATCCACGGTCTCAAGATGAAGGGTCAGCCATTAAGGACAGAGATGAGAAATTTCTTCCCTCAGAAGGTTGTGAATCTTTGGAATTCTCTGCCCCACAGGGCTGTGAGGGCTCAGACATTGAGTATATTCAAGACTAGGTTTGATAGAGTCTTGAGCGCTAAGGGATATGGAGATAGAGCGGGAAGTGGAATTGCTGTAGAAATTCACCCACGATCTTATTGAAAGGTCGAACAAGCTTGCCAGCCTACTCCTGCTCCTATTTCTTATGTGCTGAACACAAGGTGTAGCTGAGGTGAACGGCCTAGATACATTTAAGGGGAATCTAGATAAGTACACGAGAGAGAAAGGAGTAGAAGGAAATGCTGACTAGATTACATGCAGAGAGATGGGAGGCAGCATAAACACTAAAATAAATCAGGTGGGCCACATAGTTTGATTCTGTGCTTACATTTTATGTGATTAAAAAGTGGCTTCTCAGAAAATGTGTTTGCAGGAATCGATGTTACACATCTGCACACATGTTCGTACAGGTCAGAATGTCACTTCAATAAATAAAAACACTTTATCATAATTGATCAAATGTCCATGGTTTCAGCTACCTCAGCTTCAAGCTCTGGAATGCACTCCCTACACCTCTCCGCCTCCATACCTTGCTTCCTTCCTTTAAGACACTTCTTCAAACCTATTTCTTTGACCAAGCTTTTAGTCTTCTGACCTCCTTATGTACCTCGCTGTCAGGCTTGGTTTTATAAAACTCCTGTGAAGTGCCTTGGAGTGTTTTGTCAAAGGTGTTAAATAAATACAAGCTGTTGTTGTTTATGGTTCTCTTGAGAGTCTGCTGGGCAGAAGTCACACATGCTGTGGGGTGAGGGTAGAGACCAGGAGGGCCACAGGTTTGACCACTGGTCTGTACTGATCTTTGCTTGAAGAGGCGATGAGGTCAGGAGATGGAAGCTTGAACAAGGCACCTTGTTCCTGAGCGCTGCCCAGTGACTCCTCCAGGAGTGATTATGCATGTGGGTGTTGGTTGAAGGTTGTTCAGGCTGCTGTTCTACTGTTGACATGAAGAATTACCACTTGCGCTGCAGGTAGCAGAGAGGCGAGAGGACCAGTGGAACCGCATCCCAGTTTGAGTCAATGGCTTCAAAATGAAAGGGATTTTTAAAAAATATATATTTTAAATGCACTCTGTAGTGCTACAGCGGAGAAGAACTCCTCCAGTTCAAATCCCAAGTCCTTTTAAAATATTACACACTCCAGATCACCAAGCATCCCCAAAACGGGAACAGGGATTTAACAAGTACACACATTGCGGTGACCAAGGAATAATCACACTTGCCAACCAGTCAGGAATAAGTTGCCTCAGCAGATTCCACCGAGCTGAATAATCCAAACCAGGTCAGGAGTCTGCAGCTAACATGAGCTTGTGCCTCCCTCTACCTCTGAACCTTCTGATGCACTCTCTGCTTTCTAACCTGTACATTGCTTTCCACCTGCAGGTGCTTGCAGCTTGCTTGTCGACTGTTGAAGAGAGCAGAAATCATGTAACGAGTGGTTAGATATCAGGACAAATATCTTCATTTTAACCAACAATAGATGAGAAAGTCAATGACCCTCATCAACCAGACAATAAGCGACCACACCGTAACCATCCCAACCTCCTGATCCTACTGAACTTCAGAGAAAACAATTACCTTTAATGCTTAG